>NC_134084.1:157471591-157788392 GCF_000715075.1 Nicotiana tabacum
ATTGTTGTTATCGGTTCAAGTGCCATAATTGCTTCGTTTCCGTTACTTATGTGCTTTCCTTATTCTGGTACCCACCCATAGCATGTTGCCCCTTCCCGTTAATTTCAGTTTAGATTCTATAATTATTATTCCGTTATATTGTTTAACTGCACAGGCTGTGATGTTTGGTCATGTCCTAGCCTCGTCACTACTTCGTCGAGGTTAGGCTCGATACTTACCAGTACATGGGGTCGGTTGTACTGATACTACACTTTGAACTTTTTGTGCAGATCTCGGTACTGGACCCTACGGACCGTAGTTCGAGGTTGCTGCCTTCAGTCCAATGGAGACCCGAGGTAGTCCGCAGGGTCTTGGCGTCCCCTTCTATCCTTCTTTTTTCTGTTTTTATCTATTTCTAAGACAGATTTGTATTTCTTGTTTAGACCACTATTTGTAGTATTCGTAAACAGTCCGTGAAATTGTAACACCAGTTCTGGGTGGAGTTTTATTATGGATTTCGTATTAGTATTAAATTAAACTATTAAATTTTGTTCTTCCGCAATTTGACTTCTGTTGATTTTCTTATATCATTTGGTAAATTGTTAAAGATAAAGGAAAAAGGTAAAATAATCAGAAATGTTGGCTTGCCTAGCGGGTTCAATGTTAGGCGTCATCACGCTCCCGACGGTGGGAAATTCGGATCGTGACATAATCATCCCAGAACCCGGTGTCACAAGTGCATGAGCTATCTCTAGGAAATAATGTAATACAACAACCGTCCGAAATATAAATTAGACAGAAAGTAAATACAGTAATCTGAAAGAGACTCTGTCTGCTGCAGGTCGTCTCGAGAAGTGCAGCTCACCTAAGTCTTCGTATCAACCATGCTGCTATGCCCACTAGACCACTAGAGATACATGTGTATGTGCAACAAAAATGCACAGCAAGTGTAGCATGAGTACAAAAATAACGTGTACCCAGTAAGTATCCCGTCTAATCTCGAAGAAATAGAGACGAGAGGTCAACTTTGACACTTACTAGTGATCCGATGATAATATACTAATAAGGTGAATAATCATGGATTTATCAGAAATTGCAGTAAACTCAAGTAAATCAAGAAACAAGTAAACAATCCTTTCTATATTTAGAAGTTTCCAAATTCATAATCCATGGTTTTATTAATTTACCTCAGCCAGGGAGGCAATTTCATAAATTACTAATTTTCCAGGTAAGCAATACAAGCATACGCAAATCATGCCGAGGTCGTACGACCCGATCCAATAATATTTAAACTGTACACTGCCAGAGGGTCGAATGGCGCGAACCATAGATGCATCTATTACCCCGCTCGCGAATCATATGTGCGACGCGATCAAATATAAATAATGGAGTTACCCCGCTCGCGAATCATATGTGCGACGCAGGTACTCCTAGATACACACATACAAATAGTCAATTAAGAATTCATCAGGCAACATTTATCCAAGGAAAAGTCATTTCTCTTTTAACGTTTAAGAAAATGAAGTTTAACTTTTTAGAAATTTATTTACTAATTCGATATGATTTAAGCAATTTAAATTGTCAACCAGGTTACCAATATTTCAAGTGTAGCATGATTTTGGGTCCTAGACTACCCGAACATAAGCACAATAGTAGCTACGTATGGACTCTCGTCACCTTGTGCGTACGTATCCCTCACAAATAGACGCACATAACCAATTATTTCACATATGGGGACAATTCCATTTTACAAGGTTAGAAAGGAGTCTCACCTCGCTCCGAAGTTCCATAACCGGCATTTCATGCCCTTCCAAGGACTCAAATTGATGCACAACATTCCAAAGCTAGCCAATAATTATGTAAACCCATCAATACATGTTCAATTACTCATAATAATCCAATTTGTAACAATCCCTAACCCCGATTGAAAAGTTGACAAAAACGCCCTCGGGCCCACGTGCCCGAATTCTGAAATTTTTCGAAGATAAAGTTTACCCATGACTTCATGAACTCAAATATATATAATTTATTTCCAATTCCATGCCTAAATTCGTGGTCAAAATCGAAAAATACTAATTTTAATGTTTTTCTTTAAAACCTCAAATGTTTCTTTAGATTCTCATGAATTTTGATGTTAAATCTAAGGTATAATTACAAAATATAATTGAAAATTAGTTAGAGTCACTTACCCAATAATTTGATATGAAAATCCTCTCTCAAAATCTCCCACTCTCGGACGTAGGTTTCAAAATATGATAAAATAAAGCAAAAACCTGATTTACACAGCTGAAAACAAGCTGCAAATGTCGCATTTGTGATTCAGGGTTCGCAATTGCGAACCCTCGCAAAAGTGAAGAAAGCCTTCGCAACTGCGAACAAGGAAGGGCTGGAAAAGGACGTATTTGCGACAAAAAGTTCGCAATTGCGAACTAGGCATCGCAATTGCGACCACGCCAGAAGCAACAGTTTTTCCTGACACAAAAATGAGCATAACTTCCTCATACGATGTCCAAATTTGATGATTATTTTTGCTATGGCTCCATAATTACGATACAGATCTAGTGGTTCAATAAAAACAAAGTTTGGATCTCATTTTCTTAATTTGGTACCCTTTATTCCCAAAGAAATGACGTTGAAACATCAAATAAGAGCGCAATACAACCCGAAACACACCGGAGGCCCCCGGGACCCCGTCCAATCACCCAACTCAGTTCCATAACATAACACGGACCTTCTCAAAGCCTCAAATCATGTAAAACAATGCTAAAATCATGAATCGCACTCCAATTCAAGCTTAATGAACTTTAAATTTTCAAACTTCTACTTTCGATGTTTAAACCTATCAAATCACGTCCGATTGACCTCAAATTTTGCACACAAGTCATATTCGACATTACGGACCTTCTCCAACTTCAAGAATCGAAATCCGACCCTGATATTAAAAAATCCACTTCTGGTCAAACTTCTCAAAAACCTTCAAATTTCCAACTTTAGCCAAATGACTCACGGACCTCTGAATTCACTTCCGATCATGCTCCCAACACCAGAATCACCATACGGATCTATTCCCTGACTTAGAATACCAAACAGACATCGATGACACTGAAATACACTTCAACCCAAACTTATGAAATTCTTCCAAAAATGCTAACTTCCACAATAGGTGTTGAAACGTTCCCGGGTCTTCCAAAACCCGATCCGGATATACGCCCAAGTCCTAAATCATCACACGAATCTGCTGGAACCTTCGAATCCCAATTGCGAGGTCGTTTACTTAAAATTCCAATCTTAGTCAATTCTTTCAACTTTAAAGCTTCCGAAATGAGAATTCTCTCCCCAAATCAACTCCGAACTTTTCGGAATTCAATTTCGACCATGCATACAAGTCATAACACCTGAAGTGAAGCTACTCAGGGCCTCAAACCGCTGAACGACGCGCTAGAGCTGAAAATGACTGGTCGGGTCGTTACATTCTCTCCTACTTAAACATACGTTCGTCCTCGAACGTGCTGAGAACTGCACTAAAGTAGTCTGAAATCACTGCTTAACACCTCGTGCACCTAGCCATGCTACCACAATTCAGTTGAGAACATTAGCTCGAGCAAATTTGAAGATATTCCCTTTTATTCAAGCAAACAAGCTTAGAACCAAAATTTCGACACTCGAAATTCTCTGTCTGGCCTGCTGCCAACCTACGAACACCGTATCAATCACCACACGCTGCACTAATACATGATTGTATACCCTTGTTGAATCCAAACTATGCGCTGCATAATTCACATAACCATACTAGCATTCTCTGATAACAATAATTGAAATTCCACGAATCTGATGCTCACATTGCACCTCATGATATATATATGTCTTGCCCCCGACTTTTGCACAACCGCCACGATGAAGGTATGTGTAGAAATTCATAACCAATTGTCGAGTCAACAAATCATTGTGGGTATACTCCTGACAAGAACCATTACCTTATTCTGAACCAATTAATGGTATATGCTCTTTACCATACTTTATATAATCCAATCGCACTGATCTTAGATCCAATAATCTTGCCTCACCCAGTATAAACTGTTCAGGCAATAAGCCACCCCAGATATGGCCATCAGCCTCATATAATGCCACAATATGCCAATAGGATACAAACTTGAACGTGATACACAAGGGAAGCGAACTCAGGGAGGAACTACTCAACTCGTGCAACTAATATGAACTTTTCTCAGAAATTAGGAAACAAAACACAAAAAACAGATATAGGGAACTGTACTCAACATCACACTATTGTGGCATGCAACCATATCCAAACAACATACCGGTGGCAGCGTGCCACCCAATCCACACATAAAATTTCACATAAGAAGATACACACCGAGCTAAATCGCTCATTACTATAAAATACCAGATATCGGCCACAAGCACGCTAAGTGCACAATACCATCCTTGGGGAGACATATAGTGCTATAGGCTACAAAACTCAAGCACAACCGAGGTACGATATATGATCTGAATCTCAAGAGCCATCCGGCTCACATAACACCGTCGCTACGCGGAGCCTCAACACATAAGAAATTTAGCAAGCCGTCTCACAACTCACATGGTGCAATATAGCATCACATAGAATAGCCAATGACGAAATAACATCCAGCGTCCGAGTGCTCCTCCATAAGGAGCGCTATGCCGAAATGAACACCTCCGGCCTGATATAGAGCCCACATTCATATTTAAACCCATTCACAGACCTTAAGCCAATTCTGATCGCACCGAACTAGGCCAAAAATCTTTCCTGGTTCCATAATAACCCTCTTTTTCCCATAACACACTAGAACAACCGTCATAACCGGAGTAATCCTCCACAGTCCACAACCCAATAAACTGAGTTCCCACTAGGCATAAATTCTCAAATTAACGATATCACCACAATCTTCATACTTGGTTTAATTCTTCAATCAATCAAGTGACTACATGCCATACTTATACAAACCATCCCGTAGGGCATGCTCCCATGACCTTCTGTAACAGATAACAGGTCTGCACATCCATACCACCGGCCGCACTAACGCTGAAAAGCGATCAAGAATCCTTAACCAGGATGCAAAGCCCTTTTCACAAAACACCAATCTCAGGTGACGTCGAAGACAATGCTAGCTTACTCTAAACATTCAAACCCCTTTCCCGCTCATCCGAGCTTGTGACATCTTTGTCAATACCAAACCGCAACCTTGATCCTCACTTTCAAATTCCATACCACTCACTGCACTCAATATGCCAATATGTGATAGCACAATATTTTCATCATAACTCCAGAACCACTAATAGATTAATACTTCATCCTATAGAAACTTTTCACTTAGCTCATTTCAGGAGAACCATAGCCACACACAAGTGAATTCTCATAACCGTAGAATATGCAAATCTCTAAGTAGTGGTCTAAGACATAAGAGCCCTTCCGGGATCCGCCTACACATAACAGGGCCATAACACTAGAATACTTACGAATAAAATCAATTGCAGCGACCGTCAAGCCTCGCACGTATCGTCACAAATCACCGGCATAACTCAATCACGCTAGAGGAACTGACCACTGCCACCAATATGCCAATTCAACCATGGATAACCAATCTAACTTCTTCTAATTTATCCTTAATTGCCTCACAAACAATAATAACTCCATTCAACACAAAACAACTCAATCTGTACTCCTCCCGAGTGGCCTTGTATCACTAGACTATGTTGTCTCAAATCCCACAAACTGTCTCATGCCCTCCTTGTGCGCATATTCGCATCTTCATCTAAAATAACCATTCTGAAAATCCCTTTGCGAATCTGAATTCATTCCCTCTCATTCCTCCAAAAGCTATACTACAAGCCGAAGATATCATAGAAACTTCCGAGCCTCTTTTCATAATCAACTGCAAATCTCAATTCTTAATCATACTTATGAACTCGAAATCCTTAGGCGTCATGCCTTTGAATCCACTAGGACCGTTATTAAGAGTCACCCACTCTGACTTGATCCTGAATATAATCAACTCCAAGACTCTTCTAGCATATGAACACCCTCTAAATGAAGCACCCGCATCTACACGAAGCGTAAATCCTGAACCTTCCCCAAGCCTGAACATAATTGATAAGGCCATTTATGGTACACATCTCTCGAACCATTCGCTCAAATTACCACTTATATTCTTTTTCCTTAGCTGAAATAACTCGTCTTTATGCCAATATCCAGAAACCTCACAAGTAGTTAACCATGTAACCCAATCGTAGGCGGTGGGACTCTCCCACTTAGCTTGGAGCTACTATTACATAACTCTGGAACCCACCAAGATTCTTTATCTCTCATTGACATAACCTTGCACAATCAACCGACAAAATTCTTGGAATCTTTCTGTAAACCCCTTTATGAATACTCTGAATCATCAACCACATTCGCATAACCGATTTCTTTGCCGTGTAGCTAATAGAATTCTTTGCAGAAGATTTGCCAACCATACGACCACTGATATGCTCACAGGAGATAACCCACATGTGGAAATTACGTGCTGACATCTTCCAACGTTATTGCACAAGGTACAATCACTACGACCTCAATAACCCACCCTAAGCCCGTGCTCATTCACCAACTGTACTAGTCCGTTCACTTCTTATGGACATCAACCAAATGTGCGACAATATCATCTAATTCAAAGTTATATTGCATCCTTCTTCGTATCAAGAAACCCCCTTTTGTTGCATCCGATCTCCCGCCATATGATAGCCAATATTTCAAATTAAGCCCGTGGACCCAATCACCATCCATTAAAATTCCCAAATCACTCTAATTTTTCCATAAATTGTATAGTTACCCTGCCACTGAACCCATATGCTGTTGTTCTGCCATTCTCCCACTTTGGTCAAACTCACTCCTGTAAGCAACTACTTGACTCTTGTTTCCCACACTTGGCCTTCTAGGAGTTTAATTACCACAAGACACTTCCCACATGCCCTTCCGCATCCTTCGCTGCCCCGTCAAACTTAGGGGTGTCCATTCGAATCGGTTTATCGATAAATCGAATCAATTATTTGTTATCGGTCTATCGATATCGGTTTATCGATTTCGAAATTTTCCTTATCGAGTTATTAATTTCGATTTCGATTTTGTCATCTTCGATTATCGGTTTATCGATAAACCGATAAGATATACTAAAAAGACAAAAAAAATTAATTAATTTTTTTTACCCTTATTCTATAATACCCTTCCCTGTAGCCTAAGTCCTTAGCCCTATTATTTCCTCTACCACATTTAAGGAATGATCATATTTAAAGTTCAAGGAGATAAAGTTCAAATTAATGGAAAACAGAATTAGCCGTGATGATGTATTTTTTTATACCGTTGGAGTGTTGGTGGCATACATTTGATCCCTTACTTTAGTTTCGTTGCATGTGCTTGTTGACACAATTTTTATGTTATAAACGGTGTTCGTCTTATTTTAGCTTCTTTTTGTCCATATTAGTTAGGCGTGTTTATAGCGATATACTTTCCGTGGAATCCCGCAAATTTTCTTATTTGTGTAATCGATGACCGAATCGATAAGCCTCAAAAATCGATAAATCGAAATCGAAAAAATCGAAACTATATTGAAACAATAACGATAAGCATATATACAAATCAATAATCGATAAGGGTCAAAATCGAATCGATAAATCGAATGCACACCCCTAGTCAAACTCACAGGAGAAAACATCATGCACCACATCTGCAGTACCATTAAAATTCCTCAATTCTCGATTTATGATAAGCGCTTTGCGTTGCATAGATTGAGTAGGAAAGAAGTAAAGGCATAAGCCTCAAATGAATCAAACCGCACGATGAGGAATCAAGAAGGGAAGTGCTCCTAACAGCTCTGTAGACTCTCGGAGATAAGTATAGACGTCTCCGTACCGATCCGCAAGACTCTACTAGACTCGCTCATGACTCGTGAGACCTAAGGGAACCTAGTGCTCTCATACCATATTGTCACGATCCAAAATCCACTAAGGGTCGTGACGGCGCCGGACACACTGTCAGGCAAGCCAACACCAAGAAGTTAATTAAATTCTCATTTTAGTATTTGTTGAAATTAGTTTCTTTATACATTAAACAATAAATAATGAAATTCACAAAAATAAACATGAAGTCTTTAACAAACTTAATATTGAATAATCCCATACTCATCCCAGAACCCGATGTCACAAGTGCATGAGCTATCTCTAGGAAATAATGTAATATATCAACCGTCCGAAATACAAATTGGACAGAAAGTAAATACAATAATCTGAAAGAGACTCCGCTGGCTGCGGGTCATCTCGAGAAGTGCAGCTCACCTAAGTCTCCGTATCAACCATGTTGCTACGCCCACTAGACCACTAGAGATACATGTGCATGTGCAGCAAAAATGCACAGCAAGTGTAGCATGAGTACAAAAACAACGTGTACCCAGTAAGTATCCCGTCTAATCTCGAAAAAGTAGAGACGAGAGGTCGACTTTGACACTTACTAGTGGTCCGATAATAATATACTAATAAGGTGAATAATCATGGATTTATCATAAACTGCAGCAAACTCAAGTAAATCAAGAAACAAGTAAACAATCCTTTTTATATTTAGAAGTTTCCAAATTCATAATCCATGGTTTTATTAATTTACCTCAGCGAGGGAGGCAATTTCATAAATTACCAATTTTTCAGGTAAGCAATACAAGCATACGCAAATCATGCCGAGGTCGTGTAACCCGATCCAACAATATTTAAACTGTGCACTGCCAGAGGGTCGAATGACGCGAACCATAGATGCATCTATTATCCCGCTCGCGAATCATACGTGCGACGCGGTTAAATATAAATAATAGAGTTACCCCGCTCGCGAATCATACGTGCGGTGCAGGTACTCCAAGATACACACATTCAAACAGCCAATTAAGAATTCATCAGGCAACATTTATCCAAGGAAAAGTCATTTCTCTTTTAACGTTAAATAAAGCGAAGTTTAACTTTTTAGAAATTCATTTACTAATTCGATATGATTTAAGCAATTTAAATTGTCAACCAGGTTACCAATATTTCAAGTATAGCATGCTTTTGGGTCCTAGACTACCTGGACATAAGTACAATAGTAGCTACGCACGAACTCTCGTCACCTTGTGCGTGTGTAGCCCACACAAATAGACGCACATAACTAATTATTTCACATATGGAGACAATTCCCTTTTACAAGGTTAGAAAAGAGTCTCACCTCGCTCCGAAGTTCCATAACCGGCATTCCATGCCCTTCCGAAGACTCAAATTGATGCACAACACTCCAAAGCTAGCCAATAATTATGTAAACCCATTAATACCTGTTCAATTACTCATAATAATCCAATTTGTAACAATCCCTAACCTCGATGGAAAAGATGACAAAAATGCCCTCGGGCCCACATGCCCGAATTCCAAAATTTTTCGAAGATAAAGTTTATCCATGACCTCACGAACTCAAATATATATAATTTATTTCCAATTCCATGCCCAAATTCATGGTCAAAATCGAAAAATACTAATTTTTAGGTTTTTCTTTAAAACCCCAAATTTTTCTTTAGATTCTCATGAATTTTGATGTTAAATCTAAGGTATAATCACAAAATATAATTGAAAATTGGTTAGAGGCACTTAACCAATAATTTGATACGAAAATCCTCTCTCAAAGTCGCCCACTCTCCGACCTAGGGTTCAAAATATGATAAAATGAAGCAAAAACCCAAGTTACACAGCTGAAAACAAGCTGGAGATGTCGCATTTGCGATCGAGGATTCACAATTGTGAACCCTCGCAAAAGCGAAGAAAGTCTTCGCAATTGCGAGCAAGGAAGGGCTGGAAAAGGTCGCATTTGTGACAAAAAGTTTGCAATTGCGAATTGCGCATCGCAATTGCGATGGAAATGTTTGCAATTGCGACTACACTAGAAGCAACAGTTTTTCCTGACACTAAAATGAGCATAACTTCCTCGTACGAAGTCCAAATTCGATGATTCCTTTTGCTATGGCTCCGTAATTACGATACAGATCTAATGGTTCAATAAAAATTGAATTTGGAGCTCATTTGCTTAATGTGGTACCCTTTATTCCAAAGAAACGATGTTGAAATATCATATAAGAGCGCAATACAATCCGAAACACACCCGAGGCCCCCGGGACACCGTCCAATCACACAACTTAGTTTCATAACATAACACAGACCTGCTCGAAGCCTCAAATCATGTCAAACAATGCTAAAACCATGAATCGCACTCAATTCAAGCTTAATGAACTTTAAATTTTCACTTCTACTTTCGATGTTTAAACCTATCAAATCATGTCCGATTGACCTCAAATTTTGCACACAAGTCACATTCGACATTACGGACCCATTCCAACTTTCAGAATCGGAATCCGACTCTGATATCAAAAAGTCCACTTCCGGTCAAACTTCTCAAAAACCTTTAAATTTCCAACTTTAGCCAAATGACTCCAAAATGACCTAGGGACCTCTGAATTCACTTCCTATCGCTCTCCCAACACCAGAATCACCATACGGAGCTATTCCCAAACTCAGAATCCCAAACGAACATCGATAACACTGAAATGCACTTCAACCCAAACTTATAAAATACTTCCAAAAATGCTAACTTCCACAATATGCCGAAACGTTCCCGGGTTTTCCAAAACCCGATCCGCACATACGTCCAAGTCCGAAATCATCATACGAACCTGCTAAAATTCAATATTAGTCAATTATTTCAACTTAAAGCTTCCGAAAGGAGAATTCTCTCTCCAAATCAACTCCGAACTTTCCGGAATTCAATTCCGACCATGCGTACAAGTCATAATACCTGAAGTGAAGCTACTCGGGGCCTCAAACCGCTGAACGACGTGCTAGAGCTCAAAACGACCGGCCGGGTTGTTACATTCAACGTAAGTTAGTTCATTTATTTGGACCAAAATTAGAACTTTAATTTATACAAGTAAGAAATTTAGTTGATTTTAATGTCCTAGATATTAGGGTGTCCTACATAATAATTCAAATACGGAAAGTTTTAATTAATAAAGTTTTATTTGACTTCAAAGTCCTAAATATTAGTAAAAATAGGTAAATAATAATTTTGTCTAATATGAGATCTTTTTTTAGAAGGCAAAAAAATCGAACGACATTTTGCTAAGTGATTTTGTGCTTTTAATATAGTACTATAGATAGATATAGATATAGATTATTTTAGTTCATAATTATTTGTAGGTATTTATAAAGAAGATATTTTGTAAACTTAGTGGTTGGTAAAACTATAGGTTTGGTTTACGATGTATACTTCAATATTTGTAGACTAAAAATTAGCACTTAAATTTTACTAATAAATTTCAAATGTACGTCTACAATTTATGTTGAAAAGGGGGAGCTTTTAGCCTTTAGTTATTTTTTAAAGTTACTTGTTGTACGGTGGATTATGAATATCCTTTGAAATATTCACGCTAAAAAAGCACTATTTTATAATTCTATCACAATAAAATAAGAATTCTTAAACCTAAAAGGGCTACACGAGACTTTATTTGTAGTTTTAAATGTTTTCTCTTTCAATTAATTTTATTTTACTAAAATTTATACGACATTAAAAAGTGTTTTAAGGGAACGAAACTTTCCTCCTTTAATTTATTTGGGTGCTAGTTTTCTTTTACAAATATATTGTCTTACCAAGTTTAAACAACGAAGGATTCAATAGTACATAACATTTAGTTGATTTTGAAGTCCTCAATATTAAGAAAATAATTAAATGATTATTTCTAATATTAGGAAAGTAATTAAATGACTATTTGTTTAGTGTGAAATATGTTTTAAACGGTAAAAAAGGCGAACGACATTTCCGCAACGACATTCGTGCTTTTAATATAGTATAAATATAGATATAGATAGATAGATATTTGACCGATAACCGAATATGTAACTTACCCGATAATATTAGTAGCAAATGATATGCTCATCATAAAAGGGAATAACAGGGAGAAATTCAAAAATAGCCAGATTTACAACTGGTCGTTCAAAATAGCCCAATTTCAAAAGTAATCGAAATTTAGCCACTTTTCATGTAAAGATAAATCTGAGCGAAAACACTGTTCAAAACCCGAAAAATACGTCAGTATATTATACTGGAGTTCCAACATAAGTATGCTTGAACTCCAACATATTATACTGGAGTTCTAGGATAAGTATGTTGGAACTCCAGCATAATATGATGGAGTTCCAGCATAAGTACACTAGAACTCCAGCATAATATACTGGAGTTCCAGCAAGTATAATTGTTCAGTATAATATACTGGAGTTTGGAGCATCGGTGCTCCAGTCTCCAGTATATTATACTGGAGTCAGCAAAGTATACCGGTCCAGCATAATATGCTGGAGTTCATACACAGGTGCACCGAACTCTAGTATATTATGTTAGACCGGTCTCTGTTGCAGCAAAATAGTGACTATTTTTCATTGACTTCGTAAACGCTAGCTATTTTTGAATGACCAATCTGAAAACTGACTATACCCTGCTATTTTTACGGCATGGGCGGCTGAAGGCCCAACCTAATAAAGCCGAATGCTTTATGTTCTCACTAAAATTTCAGGCCCCCAAAACTACAACCTAACTGTTAACCGTTTTATGACCTAATTCTGTTAGAAATTATTGGAATTTGTAAGAAATGGCACAAATCTTCGTGAAAAAAACGGTGAACCAAAGTGACATCTTAATATAAAGAGAGATGGGCATAATGAGCCTTTTATGTACAAAAAATATAAGATCTGCCGGCAAGGTTAGGTAATAACTTCCTTGAACTTTGGTAAATAACTTTGTCATTTTGCTTGTCCATAACAAAACATGAAACGCTATCGCGTCAAAAGTATTAGATTCAAATAAATCTGATACTTTTAAGTTACATTCATTCCTGAACTTTATCAGTTACAAATATAAGAGTCAAAGCTCGCTTTGATTTAAGTTAGTCATGTCAGTAAAAAAATAACTGAAACGTTGACTAAAGAGATGACACGGGATTTGTTGTTGCTGTTGACTAAGAAGATGAGAACACTTAAAGTTATGTTAAAAAAAACTTATTCGACAACTTGTATAGACAAGGAATTTTCAATTCACAATTAAATTTTTGGCATGACAATATATGTACTATAGGTTAGTCCAACCCAATTTTCTCGTACTAGAGTTGGCTCCTTACCGTACATTTAACATCATCGATAGACAAATAGGAACACCAATTTCCAGCACAATCCTTTTCAATGTCTTCACTAATCCTCACATTTTCCACATTGTTCAAATGCAATGGAAAAGGAAAGTAAAAAAAAGTAATTTAAAAAAAAAAGGATAGGGAACCAAGTTAGATATTTCGTCATTTCCCATCAGAAACCTAAAAGCATATCCTGTTGGTGGGGTATTATTACTTTTAATCCATGATACAAATTATTATATATAATATATATATATATATATAATTATTATTTTAAGAAGCGATTATACGGTGTTATTTTACGTACAGCAACTGGTGCATAAGATAACAATACCAACAAAGCAGCTGAAACTCCTTTTGCAAGTAACCAGCACAATATAAAAAACCGTCAAAAAAAATACACACCATCTATCAATTCGTCCGCCATCAATAATCAATCAACTACATCTCTTCTCTCCCCTCGAATCTCGCTTTCGCCGCCTCTTAAACGCGCCATTTCTGAAAGTTTGACCTTTGTACTTTGTTCAAAAGCTCGAAAAATAAGCGAAGATTTTTCGCTCATATCGATGCAGCTTATTTGTTGAAAGGTTTTAATTGTAGGTTTTTGAGAAATTAATGGCTGTTGCGAAACGTGTGTTTCAATTAGGTGCTAATTGTGGGATTAGATTGTCCAAATCTGGAGGGATTGATGCATCTAAAGTTTGTTCTGGTGGTTTGTTGATAGATAGGTCACAATCGAACGGTTTTGGTTCCGTTAATTTTTACAGTTCGGTATCGTCGTATAAATCGTCTACTAACAAGTTTGATTATAGGCAGATCTCGCAACTCGCTAAACCTAATGGCAAGCGTGCTTTCCTCGTCGATACTTTAGCTCTGGTAATTTTTATTTCTTCATTTAATTATTATTATTATTATTATTATTATTATTATTATTATTATTATTATTATTATTATTATTATTATTATTATTATTTGTTGTTGTATGGAAATGAAATGATTCCAAATGATCCCGAACTAATTAGAGGCAGGGATTCCAGTTCGAAATTCTATCATAGTCCATTTGATTTACTGGGTGCGAAATCTGTTAATTGTACTTACCTAGGGTTTGAGCTGGAGCTATTAGTTTTAGATGAACCCCTATGTTACACACTACATCTGTCCCTGACTAATTTAGGTTTGAATTAGTTGTCTTTAGCTTCCTCGTTGGATTCTTTATCATTTCCCATGTTGCAAGGGAGGATTCTGATTTTACTGATTGGTTGAAAATAAGGTGAAACCGAGGGTGTGTTTGGTATGAAGGAAAATGTTTTCCTGGAAAATGAATGATTTTCTTACTTAATTTCTGGTATTTAATAAGTAGGCAGAAAATATTATTCAAAGAGCATTTATATATAATCTAGGCAAGCACTATAGGGGTGATATTCCTTAGATTGTGTAGAATGTCTTACGATCAAAGTTGATAGGTGTAAAATATTTACGATGGAGAGGAGACAATCAGCATGGAATGTTAAAATTTATTTTCCCCACTCCTCATTAGGGAACTCATTTTTCTAATTTTTGAGGAAACTTGTTTTCTTATAGAAAATGTTTGACCAACTAAATATGAGAAAGTTGGAATATGCCACTGAAAAAATTGTTACAGCATTGGGGACCTTAAACCAATGAAAAAAGCTGTTTCCATTCGCAAAACCAACTCAAAAAACAATCCCCCCTTTTTTTTTTAAAAAACTCGTAACTTTCGTCCATGTTTGGTTTTAACCTTAAATAGGTGCCTAGGACCTACTGAAACCTTGCGGATCATAGCAAAAGTATCACGAACAAAGGGCTACATGATGCTCGTCAAGCCCAATAAAGAAATTAAGTGCCTATGGTATAGCGCACTTGGGATTGGGGCATTTTTTTTTTGTTTTTTTGGTAGGTGGAATCGGGGAATTCTCTTGATGGCCCGTGCAGATAATTGACTTTTTTTCAATTGTCTAAGCTCCTTCGTTTCTTTCCAAAAGAGGAATTCCACGCCAAAGATGACCCAAGTTTGGTCTTGAGATCATTCCTTTTAATCATAGTCAAAGTAGTTGTCTTGGCCTTACTAAAACCAATGCTTTCAAAATCAAAATAAAAACCAAATCAAAAAACGACTAAACTTATGGTTCCTTATTAACAAAAAAGAGCAACTAAACATTCGTCTTTAAGTTTTCAAAATTGCTTTCTATCTGATTTGTAGTAAATTAGTACCAGTGTTGTCAAAGGCGCGCTTAAGCCCTGAAGCAAGGCTAAAAACATATTGAGCGTTTCACCTCGCTTTGTGAGCGCTTCAGTGTCGCATCAAGGCTCTAAGGCATACTTTTCCTTGCCAATGAGTGAAATCTTGAAAAGGCGACACTAAACAATTGATATTTCACTTTTCGTAATTTTTTTTTCAATTTCTTTGTCCATGTATTTGTTATTCATGCTTATAATTATTGGTCTTAGACTACATATACATATTTTTACTTTTTCTCCGGTTGCGCCTTTTTTCATTAAAGCTCACGCGTTATATGCTCTTTGCGCTTAAAGCCCCAACGGCTTTAGAGCTTTTTTGCGGTTTTCGCTTTTGATAACACTGATTAGTACACTTAGCTGCGTTGGAGACTTTGTTGTTTTATATTTGTCATTGTTGATATGCAATATAGATATTTAGAGATTTGGTGTGCTGACAGGTCCGGAGTTTAGAAGCACAAGGTGTACCATCAAAGCAGGCAGAGGCAATAACATCTGCTATCACTGAGGTTTTGAATGACAGCTTGGAAAATGTAGCTCATTCCTTTGTTTCACGAGCTGAAATGCAGAAAGTAAGACTCTACACAAGCTCTTTTGTTGTTATAAAATGTGCCCATGTGTACTATGTTGAAACTGCCTTCTGTGTGCTTTTGGATTTGTAGTCTGAGATGGTTCAAGACGGCAACCTTTCCAAGTTCAAGTCTGAAGTACAAAGCTCACAGGTACATAATTGTCATGAAGCTATATTCGTTTTTTTTTTGGATGAAATAAGGTGTTTCATTAGCAAAAGGCATCAAGGAGATGCAAATTAAAAAAGTAATGAAATGCAGAAAAAAATAAGAATTGTAGCTCCCTTTACAGTGTGTCAATCTAAGACCAGGGAGCTAACAAAGTCCAAACATTGGTCAGTGCTAATTACAGAAGCTAACTTAGTCCAACAAAAAAGATTGAGTAGGCAAATAGCTTTGAGAGTGTGATTTGGAGTTGAGATTCCATCAAAACATCTTCTATTCCTTTCATTCCATAAACATCAGTATTTGGAGTTGAAGCTATATTAGTTCATTGTTGTGTATGTCAGTATTTTAAAGAAGTTTCAGCTATGTTGGTTATTTATCTAGGCATTCCTTTTGTGTTTTGCTAGGGGGAAATTTATTTCTTCTGTTTGCATAATATTAACTTTCAACAAGTCCAATCTGCATTAGGTGATTTTTTCCTGCCAGGAGAGTAAGCTAACTTTTTTCACTGGTCTGGGATTATAATAGTAAGATATATATGCTTATACGTATGTAGTCCTGCAATATATTCGGCAATGGCATACCTTTTCATTCTCAAGAAGAAGTCCTGCAACATATTGAAGCTGTTGTTAGGACCTATGATGCTCAGCTATCGTCCGGTGCTTTGACTCATTCACGAGTTTATAAATGGAGAAGTGATGATGCGTACCGGATGTTTTTCTCCTTTGATGTTATGTTGACTTTAACTGTTCGGTAGATAACTTCAGTAGGTCAACTATTCGATTAGTGTGAGCTGTGAAAGAGTACGGAATGCAACTCAAGCTGAATTCTTGAAATTTAATTTTGAAAAGAAAAAAAAGTGGGAAAAAGTAAAAGGGAAAACAAAGAAAGATAATACGGAACTGAGTTCAACAACGCATGGTGCAATAAACATGGCATGAAGGAGAAGAGGAGAAGGTGTATGTTTTTATTGTTGCCATATGACAAGTATTATGGTTAACTCTTCTACCTTTCACTTCAGGAGGTAATTAGAGATTCTATGTTAAGGTATTGGGTTTGATCTGCTCTGGCTCCTAAGTAAATTCACCTAGTTGATTTCATCTAGTACTTTACTCTTCTCTCCGTAGATATTCTTTGTTGTTTCGTTCTTTGGGGTTGGGGATGGTGGGGAAGGTGGTTTAACAGAGCATTCTAAATTACTGAATCCTTGATCTATGCATTAGGTAACTAGTGTAGTTGTGACTTAGCTAAATTTATGGTTCGCTTATAATTTCTCGCAGCAATCATGGTTCATGAAGATTTTTGACTTTCAATCTTCCACCTAATTATGGCAGCTCTTTAACCCATTCATCCAAATTAGAAAAACTTACCTGTAACTTCTAAGCACACGCTGTATAAGTATTTCCTGACCAGTGTGTTTCTTGATCTATGATATAAGCCATAATAATTCTTCACATCAGCTCCATTCAAAAAGAAAAAATAAAAAAATTTCACATCAGCTGATACTGAAAATTGTTAAAGCTTGGTGAAATACGTATCACCAATTGCTTTGACATTTCCAAATGTTCTTCTGGTTAGAGGGACGACAATCTCTTCCAATTTTGACATTTACAGGTTGAAATGCTTGCAAATATCCATTTTCAAGAGGCAATTAAATTGAGCGGTTGATAACCTTGTGTTAGAGTAAGAAGTTTTCTTATGGTATTCATCAAATTCCTGTTAGATAGAGTTTGTGCTAGAAGTTGATGGAAAATGGACATACTTCTCATATGTAAAATTTTATAGGAGTAAATGACCTTAACTTAATATAGATTCTTCAGGTCTATTTTGACGCTTTCTGGAAGAAGTTTAAATGCACTATATTCCATAACATCCTACAAATTTGCAACTTTTGGCGTAAAAGAGCCTAAACTCCATATTCAGGTATCATTCTTCTTTTGCTAGGTAGAGGTTATCCAGTCATTCTAGAGTCTCTACAAAGTCAATCAGATTCATACGTGTACTTGGAAATGGGAACACCAAATCGGTGATACATATTTCAGATGAAGAGCCTATCTTTGGCTATATTGTTGTTTAGGTAGAGTTATATTACGGATCAACTATGGTAAGTGTTTAAATTTGAGACAAGATATGATCCTAACCCGGCTATATGAAGAAGCAATGACTAAGTCGGGAAAAAAAAACGATGAACTAAAATGTCAAATCAAAAGAAAAAGATGGGTCGGCTGGGTCTTTCTTGTAATTATTACTTTATCAAGCAAGTATCAAAGTTAATAGTGGTTGGTTTTGAAGGGAACGTTGGCTCAGCACTGATGGCTGCGTATATCCCTTAGTGAAGAGAATTCGCATCTTCAATATTTTGAGGGATGAAAAGGGTTAGAACCAAAAACTTCTAGTTGGGCACCCCAGATAAGAATGACATGAGTATTTAGGAGTCGTTTGGTTCAACCCTGGGATAGAAAAGGTTATCCCATGGGATTATAATCCCTCCTACTATATGAGATAGCTAAACCCAAGTTTTTGGTATAAGTTCTAATCCTGATTTGAGTTAATACCTACAACCAAAATTTTATATTGGGATAACCCCCCTAGTCCTTGTAACCAAACGGCCCGTTAGAATTTTGATTTGTCAAAGAGTCGGATTTGTTGCCTGATTAGCTGAGACAACTTCTTCAAAAATATCATGGGAGTCCTTTTTTTTTCCTCCCTATGTTAACCATGAAGCATCATTGAGGAGCAATCAACTTATCCAATTCAGGATTTTGGAATCATCAACACAACTAATTTTGTTTCTAATAATACAAAACTTCTTGAAAGTGAGATAAGTGTTACTGATGCCATTTATGATGGCTTGAAGAAAGTTCGGCCTTGCCTATATGACCAAATTGTGGGCAGCACAGTATCCGAAAGATATGAGAACGGATGTCAATTTCTATTCCCTTTTGCATGGATATATCCCTTCTGAAAATTTCTTTAACATTGGTTGTTCAAGGAGGAAAAGAAAGTGACATAGTTCAAAACAGTACAGAGTGTAGGTGTTCATCTATGCACTTTTCTAGGAAACATTAACATTACACTCCTTCCCAATGAAATACCACATCTTTCTTTTCGAAATAGTTTTATTTTCTCGAGGGAAGTGCTACTACATGTTATATGTCGTCAAAAACTAAACCGAACTTGTTCACATTTCAAAACAATTTTCTATTATCTACTCTTACAACCCAAAAAGTTATTTGTGGCCCACATATATCAATTTTTAGCTTTAATTCTAATGAGGGCAAGATTAAGAGATGATGTTCAGTTCGGAGTATTTGTATTTCATGAACTACTTGTAAATGGTTGCAGACCGTAACAATTTACTTGAAAGGCTTTGTCTTTTAAACTTCAAAAATGTTTTGTACTCTTATCTTGGTTTGTTTTTGGACATTTGTGACTGGTACGTGATAGAATTTAATAAATCATTGGCTGAAGGGATGAAACGGGCTTAAACTCAGTATGTTGGACCAATGATATTGCAATATAGTTGTACTTGAATATATGTTCATTATATATGTTTTTGTTCTACCCCTGAACGAGGATTGGTTTGAATTTACATGTGCATTATATATGTTTTTGTTCTACCCCTTAACGATGATTGGTTTGAATTTACATGTGCATTTCATTTTGTATCTCGATTAAATATTTCTGATTGCAGGAACATCATTTTTCTCTGTTGCAACGTGAGACTGAAAAGCTTCGGAACGACATTGAAAAAATGCGCAGTGAACTAAGGTACATTACCTGCAGAAAAATTGATTTTTCACTTTTGTGTAGCAGATTGTTAACCATTCTTACTTGTTCATATAGGTATGAGATTGACAAGCTTACTGCCGGCCAACGTTTGGATTTAAATCTTGAAAGAGGGTAAGGCTTGAAAAGTCCTTATCAGCTAGTGAATAATTAGACTGTTCATTTTTCAACTCCCTGATGATTGGTTGCGGTCATTTTAAATTGTGCAGACGCATTCGTGATGAGCTTGCCAATCAAAATGCAGAAACTACAAATCTTACAAATAAGCTTGATCGGGTAAGTGTTTGCTCTCGTGTGGAAATGATGTAAAATGAGTGTAAACCTTTTTTTTTTTTTTTGGTTTGTTTGATAATGATTTGTGTAAACCTTTCTTGAACTCACTCAATTCTTGTGAATACTTTTTCTTTTCTCTTGCTTGTTCCGTGAATAGGAAATTCATGCATTGAGGGCACAACTCGAAGCTGCAAAATATGAAGTGATCAAATACTGTATAGGTACTCTTGTCTCTATCTCGGCTGTTGGTCTGGCTGTGTTACGGTTATACACCTGAGATATTCCAGACGATATTTGTTGTTAATTCTTAATTGAGCTCGGGTGCTCAGATATTGATAGTTATTCCTCTGGAAGCTTGAATAGAGATCAACCACATTGTTAAACCGCTGTAATACTCACAATTTGGTAGATAGGTTAACAGTTGTATTCAATTTCTTTCAAGCTTGTTCATTTGTTCACATTTAAGGTGGTTGCCACATTTTTGCTATGGCAATATTTCAAATTTGGGAGGTTGATATAGTCATTTGTTAATACACCTTCTGCTGCCATTATCTTCATAATAAGAAAGTTTCGACCTAATCTTAAACATGTCAAAGAAGTCATGAATCAAACTTTTATTCGCCGACAGTTTATGGTTTAACATGTTTTGTATAAGTTTATTGGCAATGTATTACCTCTAATTGTTCAGGTTAACAACATGTGTGTAGTAGATACTGATTTATGTAGTTGATTCTGAATAACTATCTAACACCGCATAACATGCTCTTTGGTCTGCCTAACTCAAAAGAAATATGGATCACAGGCAGAGTCGTATTAGGTGATGTTATCATTGTATTCATCTCAAACAAGGAAATGTCTGATGGAAATTAATAGAACGTTTTGGAGTTGAATTTTTCTTTTTCTGCTTTTGGATCACTTGGGCAATCTCTGATTTCACTAGGGTCTCCCACTTTCTAACACAAAAGATCAGATAATGAAAAATAAGCGATCAACGAGATCACTTAGATGATCATAATTAATACATGAGCGATTTTTAGATAAAACATATGCGTTCTATGATTTTAGTAGGATTTCCCATTTTTTTGCCTACTTATGTTTTTTGCTCAAAAAAATAATACTACTAATAGGAGATTTATAGACAACAAAAATTCGGTCTATTATTTTACCACAATCTCCACTTTATAAATAAATAATATTGATAATAACTATAAGCGATAAACCGAAGATCTCCTGGGAAACCCAAAAAAGGAATAGTGCAGGCTTTCTCGAGAGCACGGAAGTTTTGGCTAGGTTTTCTTCATTTACTAGAATGATTTCTATACATTTAACCAAACAAGAATGAAGCAAAAAGGAATTAAACTGCCACCTCCAAATTGGAAGTATATTTACTTTGCGCTATGCAGATTGAGGTAACTTTCAGAATTCGCGAAAGACAAAAATGTTTAACCAAAAAGTATTGTACTCTTTGTTAAACTAATTAAATGTTAAATGAGGTGAAAGGTGAATCAATCTTAGAGTTTGGGTGATACAGTTTATTTAATGCTAAGAACCGTTTAACCAATCATTAAATGTGCACTTTGAAGAGTAAATGGAGAGTGAGTAATGAGCAAATATGAGAAATGACAATAAATGTAAATAGGAAGAACACTTCACCCAAATATCAGATGATGTGGAAGATTCTTCCTTCTAACAACGAGATATGGAAGTGAACAAGAATATAAGCAATGCTTTCTTGGATCATGTGAGTGAAAGGAAGAATAATCGATGAAATCAATCACTATGGAAGGTAAACTTTGTATATTCTCTCAATGGTCAACTTCTTACAATAGTTTTCTCAGATTCAATCTCACGTGCCCCATTTTCTTCTCTCTCTCTCTCTTCTATTTATATGGGATATTCTCTAAAAGCTCTAAAAAGTACAACAAAAGGAATATCCAGGAGAATAACCATGTCACTAGTTCCAAGACTATACTAGCAGTTATTCTTATTCTTCAATATTCGACCTCGACCTCTATGGCTCGCTCAGTGACTGCTCGTTGTTGGGCTTTGGTCAACCTTGTCCTATCTGCCCAATTGGAACACAGTCTTTTCACCTTATGATCTTTCCATGCCCAACTTCCTCGGCAAGATTTAAACCCATACAGTTAGTCCCTCCGCTTGTCGGGGTCGCCTTCTGGTCGGGCCCGGTAAGCGGACCTTTTAAGTTGGCGATTTGTGAAGAAATTTTTGGTGTGGTAATTGAGTGAGGTGTCCGTTGCTGAAGCAATGACGTGTCATTTTGAGATTCGTGGGTCATGAGGTTGGTACAAGATGACGTCATAACGCATGCGTCATCATTATGTATCTTCTCGATGCGTTGCCTCGTTCTTCGAGTCCCTGTCGTTTCGATTTTAGGGTCACTGACGGTTGCTTGCATCGATTTGAAGGCCCCTGAGGTCTATAAATAAAGAGGGGGAAGTTTCTTAAACAAACTTTTGCACTCTTCTAGTTTCTTCATCCCTGCACTTGCTTCCTTTTCTCCTTCTTGTGTTCTTGCTTCCTGTAACCGCTACCATTTACACACCTTCTTCTTTTTCTGTCTCCTCATATACACATCATCGGAAAATGGCTACCGTAACCCTCAATGCTGAGATAGTTTTCGACCCTACTCTATTATCGGTGGCCATGCCTCCTCGTGAGGATGAAAGCTTTCCCATTGTGGAGGAGATCATTCCTCGTAACCCTACTTCCAGGTTTGATTTCTCTAAGGACCCCACCCTTGAACCGGAGTCTGCAAAGTCGGAGATGGAAGCGAAATACCTTGCCGCCCTTAGGGCCAAGTACGGCATTCCAGCCCACGTTGACCTGGTTCCGATTGGAGATGACGTGATTCAAGTCCACAGGCCAGGGTATTGTCCGTTTTACGCCTACCCATTCCATATAGGTTATTCTCTTACTCTTCCTCCGTTGGCGAAGGAGTTCCGCCGCTACTACTGTATCTTTCCGGCACAACTCTCTCCTTACCTTTACATGATTTTTCTTATGTTGGCGAAGTTTGCGGAGCTCGCCGGCTGCGAGGTCTCCATCTGCCATCTTCTGCATCTTTTTGGGCCGAGCTTCCATAGAAGCACGATGATTCACCTCCGCCACCGCGGAACCAAAGGGTTGGTGGCGGGGATAGACGATAGGACGAACCACCGTTTATGGGCTCATTATTTCTTTGTTAAAACCGAGCATGTGGTAGCAAACCCTAGCGACTTTCCTGAACAATGCAATTTTGCTCGTAAGTATTGCTATTTGGAGTATGTTCTTCTCTTCTTTTCGTGATTCGTGACTAGTTACGTCATTTTTCCTTTTGCAGCTGAGAGGCATCCCCCATCTTTGGTTGCCGATATCAGTGATTGGGTGGCCCGCATTTTACCTCACACCGTAGGTAGCCGTGCCTGGGCATCCTTTAACAAGAGATTCGGGCTCAAGCCTTCAACCAGTAAGTCGGGTTCTGCCTTTATAACTATTTCACCTTTGCCGTGGTGCATATCTTTTTGTCGTTTTATAATTTTCCTTTGATGCTAGGTTAGAGAACTTCTAAGAAGGTGAAGGCTCCCGTCCCCGCATTCCGTCAGGCGGTCGATTCGGCTGGGACGCAGTTCGTGTTGGCCGAGTCTATGCGAAATACTCCTTCCCAGACTCCTGTATTAAGTGAACCTAGTCTTCAGACGGCCACCCCATTAGTGGAGATCCCAGCTTGACCGATGGTTCATTTAGTGGACGAATCTTCCACTGGCAAGAGGAAGCGACATCATTAAAGAGGCGACGAGTAGAGACCGTGGTCACACCCAAACGGTCCATGGCCATGGATATGGAGATGATGTGCACTTCAGCCACGGGGATTGCTTCCCTACCAGAGAATGTCGCGGAAGCTAGGCCGTTGGAGACAACGAAGGCAGCCATGAAAATGGAAACACTAGGGGCAGCCGAGGTTGGCTCATCGTCTGCTATTGGTAGAGAAAAAACGGTCGTCGTAGAGGATGACAGGTCTGGTTATGATATCGACCCCGAAGAGGTACGAACTTTCGAGGAGAGATTCACTCAAGTGGAGGTGATGACCGCGGGGTCCACTCGAAATATTGTCATTGTTGTGGATTTCAACTTGCTAGTCAATTCGGAGAGCGTTGCTCCAGCTTTGGCCCCTTTATGCGCGGAGCCTGAGAATAGGACCTTGCAGATGCTGAAGGATAAGGACCTATCATTAGGCATTTCTGGGATGGCCCTGCGAGTCAGTCCTTTCTTATCGTTTTGATTTCTTCCTTTTACGTTATTTGTCTTTGCTGACCTTTCTTCGTCTGTTTATCAGACCCTCATCTTGAAGATTGAGAGCGCCCG
This sequence comes from Nicotiana tabacum, assembly GCF_000715075.1. Classification (NCBI taxonomy): domain Eukaryota; kingdom Viridiplantae; phylum Streptophyta; class Magnoliopsida; order Solanales; family Solanaceae; genus Nicotiana; species Nicotiana tabacum. The sequence continues at coordinate 157,496,226 of NC_134084.1, forward strand.
TCGAGAGGATAAGAGGACGAGAGTCTATAAGAAGATGGAGTCGAAGTATAGAGAGTACCGTACCAAGCATAAAGCCCTGGTCCGTATGCTTGGTGAGGATGCTCTGTTTCCAACCCTTCGTGACGATCTGAGGCAGAAGAATGAGGAGTTGAAGGCGAAGGATGACGAGTTGAAGGAGAAGAACGTCGAGCTCATGAGGATTAATGGCAGGTGCAGAATGACGAGCTCGAGGTGAGCAAGGGGGTCATGGCTGAGTGCGTCGATCTCCAAGCTTAGGTGACGTCTTTACGGGCCGAGCTTGAATAGAGTGCAATTGTGGTTATCGGCTTAAGGGATGAGATGGCTGCTAAAGCTGCGGAATTGGAGCAAGTTGAGAGAGCTAGATCGGCTGCTGTGGCGGAGGCGGCGGCGTTAGCGGGCACTCTCTGCGTTTTCAGGTCAGAGTGTGCTAGTGAGGTAGAGTTCTTTGCTCTTAAAGAGGCTCGGCTCGAAGAGCGGATAGGCGAACTAGAAGGAGGCGTTCAAGATTTGAACGAGCAGGTAGCAATCCTTAAGGCTGAGAAAGCGCAGCAGCATGCTCAGACGTCTACTTCTCATGCTTCCACTTATCTTAATGTCCTAAGGTACTTGTATAAGAAGTGGGTCCATGCTGAGGCTCATCTTGACATATACAGAGGTTTGACGACGACCGGGAAAGCCTCTTAGTTGGAGTTTGAGGATGCTTGTGTTAAGGCACGTGCAGCTCGTGCCGCTTGCGGCTATGACCCTGGCACGCCCAGGATAGACGATGACGAGGAAGATGTGGATGAGATTGAGCCAGATGCTTGGTACGAAGACGAGTACTTGGATGGCGAGGGTGGAGATGGTGCTGCTGGGTTGGGCGGTAAAGGTGGTGACGGAGATGATGCAGCGTGATGGTGCAGTGTGATTTTCTTGTACTTAGTTTTTTTTTGTTGCTCTTTTTCTCTTTTGGAGGGGGGTCTTTTTGGCCCTTTGTAATATACTCTTTATTTTGGAATAGGATGGTTATTGTCTTTTTGCTGTATATTTTTGACTCTTTTCGTTTTTCTTCGTATGCTTTTTCCTTTGTAAGAGTTCCTGACTTAGTTGACACGACTGAGGCCGAATATCAATTAACTTGAGTGAGATCGAATCACTGATTGATTTACACAAGATCGAATGTTAATAAATTCGAACGAAGTCAAATGTGAGTCAATTCGAGCGAGATTGAATGTTAATGAATTCAAACGGATTCGAACCTGAGTTGATTCGAGCGAGGTCAAATGTTAATGAATTTGAACAGAGTCCAATGTGAGTCGATTTGAGCGAGGTCGAATATTTGACCCTTAAAGTAATTCGAACGAGGTCGAATGTTCGACTCTTTAAGTGATTCGAACGAGGTCGAATGTAAATAAATTCGAGCGAGGTCGAATATGAGTCGATTCGAATAAGGTCGAATGTTTGACTCTTTAAGTGATTCGAATGAATGGAAATAAATTCGAGCGAGGTCTAATTTTTGACTTTTTAAGTGATTCGAACGGGGTCAAATATGAGTCAATTCGAGCGAAGTCAAATGTTTGACTCTTTAAGTGATTCGAACGAGGTCGAATGTTTGACTCTTTAAGTGATTCGAATGGGGTCGAATGTAAATAAATTCTAGTGAGGTCGAATGTGAGTCGATTCGAGCGAGGTCGAATATTTGACTCTTGGCGTAATATAGAAACTTTGTGGAGATGAAAAACTCATGTGTTTGCATACTTCCCTTTGTTTATACATTCATTGGAGAAGTTTACATACGTTGAAGTTTTCATGTTTTTCTGAAGTCCCGGCCTATCTAGTCCCTTCATTGTTCGACTTGGAAAAGTAGTTGATAGGTCGAGCGATGAACTTATACTTAAACCCTGAGATGCTCCCTTTGTCGCCTCGTTAAAAACCTCCCCAAGAAAATCCAATTGGGACAAAACTAGAGTAAGGGAAAAAAGAGTACGACTCGGGGGGCGTCTATCCTTAGAAGTTGAAGTATTTGAGGTGTTTCCTTCCATTGTTTCCAGCTGGAATGACCCTTTGCTTGCTGTCGCCGTGATTTTGTATGGGATGTCCCAATTGGTTCCCAATTTGCCTTCTCGTGGGTCTTTGTTTGCTTGTGTTTTGGCTTTGAGTACGTAGTCCCCGATTTTGAGTGGCCTGATTTTGGCTTTTTTGTTATAGTACAGCTCTACCTGTTGTTTTTGAGCTATCATTCTTATGTAGGCCATGTCTCTTTTTTCTTTGGCTTCATCGAGGTCTTGCCTTCTATTTTCGTCATTGCTTGGCCCGCTTTCATTTGAGTATCTCATAATGGGCTCCCCGACCTCAACTGGTATCATTGCATCAGTCCTATAGACTAGTGAGTATGGTGTTTCCCCTGTGCTCATTTTTGACGAGGTGCGATATGCCCATAGCACTTTTGGTAGTACTTCCGGCCACAGTCCCTTGGCGTTTCGAGTTTCTTTTTCATGATATTCAATATTGTTTTGTTGGAGGATTCCGCATGACCATTGCCTGCGGGGTGATATGGCGTGGAGAGTATTCTTTTGATGTGCCATTTTTCGAAGAACTCGACGGTCTTTTTTCCAGTGAATTGAGGATCGTTGTCGCAACTGATTTCTTTGGGGATGCCGAAGTGGCATATGATGCTTCTCCATATGAGCGTGATTACTTCTTGTTCGTGTATTTGGGCGAATGCACCTGCTTCTACCCATTTGGAGAAATAGTCAGTTAAAACTAAAAGAAATTGTACATTACCTCGTCCCGCTGGTAAAGGTCCGACGATGTCCATTCCCCACTTGATGAAAGGCCATGGCGAACTTGACTGAATGAAGGTTCTCGTCCGCTTAGTGAATCATAGTAGCATATCTTTGGCATTGCTCGCACCTTTTGACGAAGTTAGCAGCTTTTTTCTTTATCGTGGGCCAATAGTAACCTGCCCGTATGAGGTATCTAACGAGACCTCGGTTGCCAGTGTGAGCTCCGTAGTAGCCCTCGGGTACTTCTTTGAGGACGCACTGTGTTTGATTTGGCCCTAAGCACTTTCCTAGGGGGCCACCAAATGTTCTTTTGTACAAGTCGTTATTGATGACATTGTACCTGGTCGCCTACATTCGAAGCTTCTTGGCTTCTTTTCTGTCGGGTGGGAAAACTCTGTCATGCAGTTATGAGATAATATGATTGCGCCAGTCCCAAGTTAGGTTTATAATGCGTACTTTGATTTGGTCCAGCAACGAATAGAGGAGATTGAACACGTTCCCCTCTCCGGTTATGCTTTTGGCGGTCGCTGCCAATTTGACGAGGCCATCTGCTTTGATGTTCTGCGCTCGAGGTATTTGATCGAGCTGGAATTCGTCGAACTAGGGTAATAGTTTGCAAATCTCGGTCTGATATTTCTGTAACCGTTGCTCCTTAATTTGGAAAGTCCCGATGACCTGATTGATGATGAGTTGTGAGTCGCATCGAAGATGACTCGCCGTGCTTCGTATTTGAGTGCTAGTTTCAACCCTGCAATCACGACCTTATACTCGGCTTCGTTGTTAGTAATATTAGAGCATCGTATGGATTGGAGAACTACTTCGCATATTGGGACCTCGAGCACGAGTCCCGGTGCATATCCAGATGCATTAGAGGCGCTGTCGGTGTACAGGACCCACATGTCGCGTACTTCGGTAAAAGAAATAGAGGTTTCTTTCTCGACTTTGGATATTATCTTCGCACTAAAGTCGGCAAGAACCTGCGACTTTATCGTTGTTCGCGGCTGATAGGTTATATCATGTTTGCTCAGCTCTATGGCCCACTTGGCCAATCTACCCGACAATTCGGGTTTGTGCAAGATACTCCTTAAAGGAAAAGTCGTGACCATTGAGATGGGGTGGCACTGAAAATAAGGTCTAAGCTTCCGTGAAGCTACGACCAGGGCCATAGCTAACTTTTCGAGGTGGGGGTACCTCGTTTCAGTGTCGACCAAAGTTTTGCTACTATAATAGATTGGAGATTGCATACCTTTATTTTCTCATACCAGGATTGCACTTACTACTATATTGAACACGACCAAATAGACAAGGAGGTGTTCTCCGGGTTCTGCCTTAGCGAGCAACGACGGTGAAAAGAGGTAGGCCTTCAGTTCTTTCAAGGCGTTGATGCATTCGGTATTCTATTGGAGTCCATTGTCCTTTTTGAGTACGTCAAAAAATTTGTGGCACCTATAGGAGGACCGCGAAATGAACCTTAACAAGGCGGCTATTCGTCCAGTTAGTTTTTGCACTTGTTTTTTGCTGGTTAGATTTTCTGGGATTCTTTCTATGGCCTTGATTTTGTCGGGATTGACCTCGATGCCTCGTTGTGATACCAAGAAGCCGAGGAATTTCCCAAATGTCAAGCCGAAGGCACATTTCTCGGGGTTTAATTTCATGTCGTACCTTCTGAGTATGTCGAAGGCCTCCCTCAAGTGGTCGATATTGTTTTCCTTTCTTTTTGACTTGACCATGTCGTCAATATATACTTCCATGGTTTTGTCGAGTTGTTCTTTGAAAATTTTGGTCACCAACCTTTGGTACGTTGCCCCGCATTTTTTAACCTGAACGGTATCACTCTGTAGTAGTACGTCCCTTGGTAGGTGATGAAGGTAGTTTTTTCCTATTCCTCCTCCTCCATGAGTATTTGGTTGTAGCCCGAGTAAGCGTCCAAGAAACTCAGCAGTTCGTGCCTGGTTGTAGCGTCGATGAGTTGGTCGATATGAGGTAGCGGGAATGAGTCTTTTGGACAGGCTTTGTTCAGGTCTGTGAAGTCCATGCACATTCTCCACTTACCGTTCTTATTTTTCACCATGACTATGTTGGCGACCCACTGGGGCCAGGTACTTCGATTCTATGATAGAACCGTTCACTAGTAATTTCTCGACCTCTTTACGAACTGTATCGTTTATTGCCGAGATGAACTTTCGTCTGATTTGTCTTACTGGGGGGGGGTAAAATGGGTCGACGTTCAATTTATGAGTTGCTATTTCCTTTGAGATACCTAGCATGTCTGCATGGGAAAAAGCGAACAGGTCCACGTTATTTCTTAAGAATTGATGAAATTTACATAGATCTTGGAGTTTATGGCCGCTGAAAGCTTTCTTGCTGGGGTTGTCGTCGTCTAATTAGACGGGGTCAAGGTACTCTACAGTTGACCTCATTGCTTCTATGATTTCAAGGTCGCGGATGACGTCTTTCGTTTCCTCGCCATCCAATGCCATCTTCGTTAATTGCTATGCATCATCGGCTTTTTCTTTCTATTTCCGGGTGTATGTGCATCTTGGGCGATGCGGTAGTATTATCGGGCCGTGCGTTGCTCTCCCCAGATGCTGAATACTCCCTAGGGGGTGGGAAATTTAATGACTTGGTACAAACTGGAGGGGATGGCTTTCATGCCGTGTATCCATGGTCGGCCTATGATAGTATTGTACGTCGTATCCTGGTCAATGATGTGGAACGTAATCTCCAAGGTGACGTCGCAGGCCAGGACGGGCATCGTGATTTCTCTAGATATCCGCTCGAGGATGGATGATGCATGCGCCACTTCCATTGTCGACCATGATACGTCTTACATCAGTATCAAAAACACGTAAAGTAATGACGAGGGCATCATAGTGAGGAAAGATCAAACCGTGGGTATTCGACTTATCGAAGATGATACTTTCTTCGAGTTTGTCATATTGTCGTGGGTGATTGACCGCTTGAGCTTGTGAGTGGTGGTGAACTTCACGATGTTGATAGATGCGTCGTCGCCTCCTTGATGATCATTTGAATGGTCCGAACTGGGGAAGGTGTTTTGGGAAGCCCCTGAGGTTGTTCTCGCACTCGGGTGAAGTTGGCCCTTCCTCGATCACTCATCAACTCTTTTAAATGCTCTTGGTGAAACATGTTCACGACCTCCTGTCTAAGGGCGATGCAATCCTCGGTCTTATGACCCGATTCCTGGTGGAATTCGTAGATGGCGTTTGACTTTTTGGTGTTTGGGTCGGGCTTCATCTTCTGTGGCCATTTTACCTTTGGGCCGAGCTTTTCCAATGCGTAGACTATTTTTGAGGGAGAAACACAAAAATTGTAAGCCGATAATAAGGGGAAATACCTCTTTCATTTCGATGGGTTCTCGTTTGCGGCCTGGATGGATCTTTGTCGCGACGTGGAGATGGCATGAGAGTGCCTCGATGTAAGGCTGATGTCTTTCTCGGTTAGGTCTTGATCCTGCTAGATCTCTCCTGTTGTCGTTTTGTCGATCTTTCTTGGACTCTATTTGGACCAAGGTCAGGAGTTGAGTAGGCCCGTTAAGATCATCATCGTCGGCTCTTACCTCGGCACAGTAGGCATTATGTGTTTCTTCCCACGTGGTAGAAGGGTACTTCATTAGTCTACTCAACAACTTTTTGGTTGTCCTCGACCCGCTCATGTTCAACCCATTTTGGAAAGATGCTACTACCATCCCCTTTGATACGTTTGGAAGGTCATTCTCACTCTTTTGAATCGGGCGAGGAAGTCCCTGAGCCCTTCGCCAGGTGACTGTCTATGGCAAATATGTCATTCACCCTGGCTTCTGCTTTTTTGGCCCCTGCATGGGCGGTGACGAATTTGTCGGTCATTTCTTCAAATGTCTGTACGGACTGTGACGACAGTTGCGAGTACCATGTCAATGCTCCTCCGGTTAGGGTTTCACCAAACCTCTTCAGCAATATAGATGGCACTTGTTCCTTAGCGAGGTTGTTGCCTTTCACTGCGGTGACGTAGTGAAGATGTGATCCTCAGGGTCTGTCGTGCCATCATATATTTTCAAGTATGGTGGCATCTTGAAAGTTTTTGGTATATCATGTGGCGCGGCCTCATCGCTATATGGTTGTTCTACAAACCGGTGAGCGTCCCGCTTTGGTAGGAGTTTTAGGCACCTGGTATCTTATCTACCCTTTCTTGATGCTCTCTCATTTGGTCGTGAAGTGCTTTGTTCTCGTTTTCCATCTCCTCCATCTTTCTAAGGATGGCAGTGAGGGCATCGTTACATGCATCATTAACAGAGTGAGTGACACCTGTCGAGGGAGGTTGGGCGTGTTGCTCATTGGTTGTTGGGGCGACGTCGACTCGTACACCCTCTCTACTCGCCCTTTGAGCAGGTTTGTTGAGTATATTGTTCAGCGTATTCGTTAGCCATGCTTCTAGTAATTTTTTCATAGCTGGTGGTGCTTCTTCTGTAGTGGACGTAGAGGCTCCCTTCCCGTGGGAAGCGATAACTCTGCCGTGAGGGGGAGGTGATTCACTTCACCTAGGTGAGGCATTTGGCGTCACGTTCTCCTCGTCTTCTCCGTGAACTTCGTTGATGGTGTTTAGGAGATTAGCAGTAAGGCCTGCCACTACTTTTAGTCTTTCCTCTCCATTTCTTGCCATGTCAAATTGTGCAAGTAGGGGAAAGAAAACTTTGCACTTTGCTATCGCTGTGTTTTTGTAGATCTAGGAAGACTATGATTTTGACTAGAAATTTCCCACAGAAGGCGCCAAATCATTTGACAAAAAAGTATTGTACTCTTTGTTAAACTAAATAAATGTTAAATGAGGTGAAAGGTGAATCCTAGTCATGCATAATAATTCTTAGATCTATCTTAGAGTTTGGGTGATACAGTTTATTTAATGCTCAGAACTGTTTTACCAATCATTAAATGTGCACTTTGAAGAGTAAATGGAGAGTGAGTAATGAGCAAATATGAGAAATGACAATAAATGTAAATAGGAAGAACACTTCACCCAAATATCAGATGATGTGGAAGATTCTTCCTTCTGACAACGAGATATGGAAGTGAACAAGAATATAAGCAATGCTTTCTTGGATCATGTGAGTGAAAGGAAGAATAATCGATGAAATCAATCACTATGGAAAGGTAAACTTTGTATATTCTCTCAATGGTCAACTTCTTACAATAGTTTTCTCAGATTCAATCTCACGTGCCCCCTTTTCTTCTCTCTCTTTCTATTTATGTGGGATATTCTCTAAAAGCCCTAAAAAGTACAACAAAGGGAATATCCAAGAGAATATTCCTGTTACTAGTTCCAAGACTGTACTAGCCGTTATTCCTATACTTCAGTATTCGACCTCGACCTCTACGGCTCGCTCAACGACTGCTCGTTGTTGGGTTTGGTCGACCTCGTCCGATCTGCCCAAATTGAAGTACAGTCTTTTCATCTTAGGATCTTTCCATGCCCAACTTCCTCGGCAAGATTTTAACCCATACAAAAAATATGGAATCTAGTTGTCCATTTATCTTTACAGTGAATGACCAACAACTTCCACTACTGACAAACGTCTGAACTATTGGAAAAAGAATACAATTGCAGGTGTTAAAATGCATGGATTTATCACTAAGTGAACAGACAATTGAAATATGTATTACGTATAAGGTAGCGTATTAATATTTACTTTTGCAGCTTGCTAACAAAGGCATGCCACAAGATTCTAAACAACTATAAATAGGCGTTTTCCATATATTACTATCACTAACTAACAAAGTTACAGACACCATAAGCTGCAGCTATCACATACTCGGCCAAGAGCTTGCGCCATTTTCTTTGACCACACTTTCTTCTAACATCAATCCTGCACAAAGAATAAAAGATATAACAAATACCAATTTCACCAAATGCGAATACCCTATGTCTCCACAAAAGGACAACCCAGTGCACAAGGCATTCCGCATTCACGCAGGGTCCAGGGAAGGGTCGCACCTCAAGGAGTATGATGTAGACAGTCTAACATAATGCAAACATTAGTAGTTACCCGATGTCTCCTCGTTTGACTTTTAATTACAGTACCAGCAACAAGCAAAATCAATAACAAAAACCATCTTTCTGCAACATGCTATGTCAGGTTTTAATCCAGGAAAAGAAAGTACTGGACATTCATTTTGCGATTTGTTCACAAAAAACATACATTGAACAAATATAAGTTAAGACTTTACGCGTAGTTTATATGGAAGTCCTCTACTACTTATTAAAATTGAGAAACTGCAGAGCATAACAGAATGATGTGGTCTTAAGCTTATCTCGGAGCGAATTACCCAAGCTTAGGTGGATATAATTTGATCGAGTTAACAGAAACAATCTAACATATCAGGTTAAAAGAACAAATGAAGAAGGAGGACACAATCGCCTGGTTAAGAAAAGAAGCTCATTACCCCCATTAAGGTGTATTAGGCGAGCAAAATACTTTCTCTTCAAGTATATTGTGATTATGCTTTCTGAGTTGAGGGTCTCTCGGAAACAGCCTCTACCTTCACAAGATGGAGGTAAGGTCTACATAAACACTACCCTCCGCAAACCCTATTTTTGTGGGATTACACTGTTATTGTTGTTGTTGTAGGCTAGCAAAATACGTCATAACATGATCCAGATGCTTATTAGTAGAAGGTTAGATAGTGTGGTCTTTAAGTATACCGTAGGTGCATACATACAACGATGACAACAATAATACTCCAATCCCAATCAAGTTGGTAAAAATCAAGTTGCCCAGGATGTTGTTACTGTAATACTTACACATGGTCTAAGGCCGGTTTCCAGATAGGTATGCAATAAGGATAGCTATTATGACAACAAGGACAACAACCTGCAATATATTTCAGCCGATAAGCAAATTGCGAATGCATTTAGGCAAATTGCATCTAAAGCATGAACATAACATTTGCTAAAAACTCACCAAAGCTGAATTGTAATTAGGTCTGCTCTGGATTACGAAAGATTTCCTGGTAGTAGACAGGTGCATTAGCTGATATTCACAGAAAATATAGAAAATATTCGGATATGTAACATACCTTTTATTCAAGGTTCCAGAGTTTTTGCAAGTTCTCAAGATTGTTTCAAGCCTTCTTAAAGTTTTTGCGGCATTTGGATCTTTATACTCCACCTAAAGCATTCAATCGAGAAGTTGTTTTACTCGTACAAGTTCTTACTAAGAAATGAAATTTTGACAGAGAACGGCGAACCAAAAAGAAACGAATAAATATGAACAAATAGACAAGCACACAACACAGTACAGTCAAACTTCTCTATAACAACTTTATTTGTTCCAGATTTTTTTGGTTGTTATAACGAAGTGCTGTTATAAAGAACATATATTATAACATAGCATGAAAATTGGTTCCATACAAAATTTTGCTTTATAGTGAATGAATGTTATATCGCGATGTTGTTATAGAGAGGTATGACAGTATAATGTAGAAAATTAACAATGTAACCCTCAAATGAGCACATTATAACTAGGAAAATTAAGCTACTTTGGTAAATAAGGAAATATCGTGCCTTGGCTTTCAGAATACAAGAGAAGTCGTAGAAAGCACCATATACATCGGCCATGGTCCTGGTCCGGTCAATAACCTTAGCAGTGAGACCTACAAAGAAGAAACCAAGCATCTTAATCACTGCAAGTATGATGTTAAGAAGAAGATAAAAAACAAATGATTCAGTTAATGCTAAGTGCAGCCACAATAATAAATAAGAACTCGGTATCATCTTAATAACATACTGTACACAATTGTTAATCTGTTAATATTGGCAGACATACAAATCGCGTAAAAGAAAGCATGTTAATAAAGTTAAATGAGAGAGAGAGAGAGAGGCAAGGAGTGCTGAACCGCATATTTTTCATACTTCTTACCGCGTCTCATTTTTACAACTCCTCTGAAAACTTCAATGTTGTTGTAGCACTTTGCTAATGTCCCAATTGCCATGACCTGGTAACATAGAAAATACCAAGGCAATGCACATTTTCAGAAGGATATTTAACAAGTTAATAATGCGAAAGTAGCAAACATACTAAGTTGTCTGGGCACAATGAAAAGTAAATTCACAACAACACCTATATGCACAACAAATCAATACACTCTGCTACTTATTTTATTTATTTGTTCGAGCCATGGAAGCAGCCTCTTGCAGAAATGCAGGGTAAGGTTGCGTACAATAGATCACCATTGTGATCCAGCCCCTCTCTGGAACCCGCGCATAGCGGGAGCTTAATGCACCAGGCAACAACACTAACCCCGTGGCTTAATGAAAGATAGATAGATGTATTCATAAAAATAATACAACAAGAAATTCCTTGATCAATCAAGAATAATGAAAATAAAAATATCAAATAAAAGTAAAGCTTCTGTGAATTTCCTACATTTTCCTTTTGATTTTTGTCAACAGATTACCAAACAGACGCAAAATTCCATTATGAGACACAAGCTTGTTGACAAAGCTCAACAAAAGGCAAGAACAAGTGCTAAAAGTAAAATGAATAGACCTGTGGAATAGCACAGAATCGAAAGATAGCAGGATCTCGCAGTGTGGACATGTAAGTCAAAGAATCTTCTACATGTGATAAAGCATTAGTGACCATTTCATTCAGACATTGCACTGCCTTTACAGAGTTTTCCTCACACTTCAAGTCCTGAGGCACATCGACAAATGCTGGCGGTTAAAAATCAACGAACCCCATATTTAAACAAACAACAGTGCAATTTATGATGTACTGAGGTAATTCAATATCATGAATTTGATTAAAATGACAGGAAAATATGAGATATTAAATGTGTAGTTAAAGAGTTGAAGAAAAATACCTCGAGCTTGTCAACGTATTTACTCCAAATCTGACGAGGCCAAAACATGCGACACTTAGGTACTTCATTTATGTCCTCCAGATAATCTCTAATGATATTTGTTTTCTGCAGTACATTGCAAACATTTCTGTTACTGCAAAAAACATTCAAAGATGGTCACGGCTGGCTGTCACACACGTTAAGATTAACACCTGAAGAAATAAACCCATGGAATTGGAGAGAGAATCTGATGCAAAATCTTCTTTCCCAGAGGCGCGGAAAAGTTTTGATAAGCCTAATCCAACGAGCCCGGCTACATAGTGACAATATTCATCATAATCACCAATTGTTTCCACCTGCCAAAGATGGAATCGGTTGATCAGAGAAGCTTGCAGGTAAAAGCTTGGAACTCATAATTAGGCCATTATTTTGTGCATGTATTTACCTTATCTATGCCTAGAGGATGAAATTACCTAAAGGGCTTAACAAGATTTTAGTCCTATTTAACCAAATCCACGCAATAGTGTTTTCTCTAATTTTTATGTTGCCTCTCTTATTTTCCTTTTCAAGCTGATACAAAAGAAGACATAGCACAAAGTTATTTTCTTTAAAAGAAGATCGATTGCAGACCAACAGTGCTTGTTATCACAGACCAATAATCTTCGCATAAAATGATTAGGAATGTATATTGGTAATAAATATACTAAATTGTCAATAGCAGAAATACTAGTGTTAACTCATATATTGACACTATAGTGTAGTTAACGCCACATTCATATTTTGGTAAATGGTAGTCGAGATAACAAATGGCTCTATGAAGAGGAGTTGCACAAGACGTGACTTTGATCCTCTCATTTATAGTACTTATTGCATACCTCCTTGCATATAAACTTTGCCATTCCTGCACCCATCCTCATAGTTATGTCCTCAATTGCCTCCTTGTAACTGCAACGATATGAGAACGTAATGCTCATTCATAAACTACTCACAAACACTAATATGGATAGCACATACCAAAAATTCATAGAAAGAATAGTATTTCAAATTCAAACTACAGATGTGGAGTCCACATGACAGACATAGAGTATAACAGTATTTCAAATCAGTATCATCAATTAATCACCTAAGTAACTAATATAACCTACGCAATTAATATACAGGGTAATATTTACTTTGTAGAAAAACATCTTAGTATGAGAAAAGCAGCCCTCGCTATGAATGAACTCACTGTTTCTCTAGCTCCAGAAAAGCAGTCGAAACATGATGAAACTGGTCCATAAGAACCTTGTAGTCCTTTGTACCGCCTAACATATGAAAACTGGGATTAGGAAACCACTCTACAATACTTGAACATAAACATGGCGATGGAAGTCGACCACTTAAATTCAGAAGACTTACACGAAAAATGCCATTCACGATCATAAACATGGCGATGGAATGACATCAAAATAGGTACTTTCACCTCCGTGGCTACACTGGTATCGTCCTCTGTCCACAATAAGAACAACAAAATGTTAATAACTAATATGACTCCAAGAAAATGAGTGCAGCAAGTCAGCAACCTTAGATTTTAACCAAGATCAAAGGTATAAACTACCTGATCACGGTATAAAAAGATAGAATTAATAAAAGCAACAGTCCATGGCTAATGGTAATTAATCAACATAATCAAAAACCTACCCAAATAACCAATACCATAGTACTAAGCCAGACTAACAATAATATAAAATTTTGAATCTTGTTGCAAATGCGAGAACTAGCTCGCATTTTTAATTATTGCACTTAAATGTCAGTCTTATTCTGTTAAGAAACTTGATATCTGGTTATATGCATTCAAGTTTCATATATCACCTCAGGTATAGGAATTTGACATACCGACAGTGTCAAGTGCTCGAAGAACCAAATAGAAAATGCATACCTGCAAAGATAGGCAGAAGTTTCAAGAAATCAACCTTCAAAATAAGAGTAATAAGATCATAGCAACAAATGAAACTTGGAGCCTAATTAAGTGAAAAGCCAAAAGTTTAAGCTGAAGAGTTTTGTCTTCATTGTGCGAGAGAAACTATGATTTCTCTTTCGTCATCGTATAGCATTCTCCAGTCTCAGAATTCAAACTGTGTAAAGCTTGACTAACATTTCATTGCGCGGAGAAAATTGCAACATGATATCTAAATATTTAATTGTATAAATGGAATTTATTTAATCCGATTTAGTTTCAAAAATCAGTCAAATAGACTTTAAATAAGGGAGAATCTCAAATAACCTCAAATGGAGAGAGTAGTATGATATAAGTAAGCTACATCTTAAAATCAAAAGATAAATTCAGAATATTTTGGCAGAGGAATTAAAGGGGGAAAATACCAACAATGTGAGTTTCATACAGCTGATTCCAAATCCAAATACATTCGAAAAATTACTTAAAATGACGTCTAAATAGTCATAAGATCATAAATATCCTCTACCCATTGGTATTACTCAAACAAACATGAAATGCATGCTTGCATAATGCGTCCATAGGCCAAACCAGATATGTAATATTGGAATAACTATCGGAGAGTCAAATGATGGAGTACGTGCCTAAAATTGCACAAATGACCACAGTAAAGGGCAGCCCAGTGCACAAGGCATTCTCGCGTTCACGCAGGATCTAGGGAAGGGCCGCACCTCAAGGGGTGTGATATAGACAGTCTACCCTAATACAAGCATTAGTGGCTGCTTCCACAACTCGAGCCTGTGACCTATAGGCAGTGGTGAAGCCAGGAGTTTCTCCAAAGGTGTTCAAACTTGAAAGAAGTGAAAAAAAATTTCCGACAAAGGGTATTCAATAATATATGTTATATACCTCTAAAACCTAATATATTACCTATATACACAGTGTAATTTTTCGACGAAGGGTGGTCAATTGACCATCCTTAGCACAATGTGGCTTCGCCCCTGCCTATAGGTCACACGGAGACATTGACACCACAGTATAATGTTATGTTGGTCACGTAAAATCTCAGAGCGGAATAGTACATAGTATAATTATATAGCCGATGTCAACTTGTTTAGGATTAAGGCGCGGTTGATTAAATTTAGGGACGAAAAAACAAAAACTTACAGCGTCGCGAAGCTCCAAGGGAAGCTGTTGAATGACAAGAGAAAAGCTACGAGAAACCTTGTGAAGCATTATATAACAGAAGGCCCAATGTGGCTGAGGAGGGATCTGTTTCTCTGCATATCGCGCCGCTAACTTCAGTTTCATCAATGGATAAATATCCTCAGGATTCCTCAGCATTGCACCTAAACTCCCCATTATTATTATTATTATTATTATTATTAATCAATCTGCTATAAATTCAATAGTATTTGATCAATTAGCAATTCACATCTGCGTATAAGATATGTTGATTCGAATTTGTGTACGAACATAATGAGCCGATGCTTTGGCATAAGAAAGCGTATGACAATGAATGAGTTGTTGGAGGGATTTTTGTCTGATGAGGATTGATAACTATATGTTCGTTTGGCAGTTAAAGACTAGCGTTTCGCACCATCTTATATTGTTTTTCTGTGTCTTTTTTCCTTTTTTTTTAAACACCTGTAGTCTCCATTTCATAGCGTGTGAATGTGTTAGATTGGACACGGATTTTGAGGGGATTAAAATTTATGATTTTAAGGCCTCATTTGTTTTTTTTAAAGACTAGTATTAGGTATGGGTGTCAATGGTTCAGTTCGGTCGGTTATTTTATAAAATTTGTACCATATCAATTTTTCGATTATTCTATTATATATAACCAAAATTAGACTTTTCGAAACCGTCCCAATCACGTCGGTTTCTCTTCGGTATTGATACGGTTCGGTTAATTTTCGGTATTTTTTTTATATCATGTAAAATTCACTAGTAGAAGTAGAATGCAATAACATACGTTCTTTTATAGGACTTAGCAAAATTCTCTAAACATTTTTACTGTTTAAAGGGTGATGAATTAAAAAAAAAAAAGATAACTAGAGTATAGATCCATCAACTATTCTACAACAGCGTAAAAGAAATCAAACAAAGGCAAAGAAAATATAAATCACACGAGTTGAAAGATATACCAAGCTGGGACTCAAGAATAAAGTTTATAGAAGATTAAATATTCAAAAAGATAAATCCAAATTATATGAAAGGAAACATATTCAATACATTGTAGTTTGCTACTCATAATCGCTAGAATACTTTGTGTCTTGCTAATAAAGATACTTGAAATAACTTAGTTTAAGTAGAAGTAGAATAATAAGTTTTAGGAATTAGTATTTTGAGTTTAATTACTTGTTGGCTTGTAAGAGTTTTCATAATTCCAAGGCCCAAAGAAAATTTAATGCATTATTACTTTTAAACTTACTAAATAAATATATTTTCTAAATGTAAAATTTATTCGGTACGGTTCGGTATTTTTTTGGAAATAAAAAACTTACCCTAATTATCGGTGCGGCTATAGATTTATATAAAAGCCTACGGTTTCTTAAAAAGAAACCTAAAAATCGGTTCGGTGCGGTACGGTTCGGTCGGTTGTCGAAAATCCACTGACACCCCCAGTGTTAGGTACGCGCTTTGCGCGTGTACTTGTATCAATGAATGCTAAATTTTTAAAAGTTATATAAATATTACTTCCTCTATTTCAATTTACATAATACATTTTTCTTATTAAAAACAGATAGATAGATCCGTGTACATTTTGTTGTTGTGGGCAATACATAGTAGTTAAAATTAAACAAAGATCTAATATTATTTGTTTTTAGTCCTTTTATATTTAGAAAAAAATATAGTTTTCGATTTGCGACTTTGAATAATTTTGACACATTGGTTTTAGCTTTGTGAGTTATTTCGATTTTAAATAATTTTGATACATTATTTTAACTTTGTGAGTTATAATTTTGTTTCTATTTTTTTCTTTTATGTGAAATATCAATAAAATTTACTGCCTTCAGCTTTTAGAAAATACAATTGCACCAATCAGAATTTAGTTAATTTTGCTAGTAAACTCATGAGTTTATTGATTAGTGCAACTTCAGTACTAATATCTGTAACGGTAATCGTTTCATTTATCAATTGATGTGATTTCTGACATTGATCAAATATTTGTTTGATTGGAGTTACGTTCTTGTTGTTAAAATAAATGTTTCCTATAACTAATAAGTTCACCATTTTTTAACCTATTTAAATGCTCTTGACTACTAATAAATACTTCATCTATCTCAAACTATTTGTCGTATTTCTATATTACAAACACCTAAAGAAAATATTAATTCGAAAGAATTTTTGACTATTTAACCCTTATTATGTCATAAGTATAATATATATTCGTTGAATATTTACTTTATTTATGTGTCATCTCCATCTTCAAGAACAATCATTACTAAGAATATAACAAAAAAAATTGTCTTAAATTTATAAAATGACAAATAATTTGAAACATCTATTTAGAAATTACGATAAATAACTTGAGATGAAGGGAGTAGAAATTAATTCTCTTATATTAATTGTATATTTGCTTATTTTAACTCTAATTCCTCATCTAACTTGACTTTTAGAATATCAATAGTACTTAGAAAATAAAAAGAAGAATTAATAACAGTAGTTCTTTTTTTTCAAAGTAAAAAGTAGTAATAGTACGTCATTTTTTGCCTTTAATGTCTTGAATCCCAATTTAATGCTTATTGGTGACGCATTAAAACTTTGAAATTTGAATTCCTAAAACTTATTTCAATGTCAAAATTAGTTCTTATATTTGGTCCTAAATATTAGGATTTTGAATTATAAAAGGAAAATTTTAGTTGATTTTAATGTCTTAAATATTGGGATTTCCTACTATAATAACTAAAGTTTTAGTTGATTTTAAAATCCTAAATATTAGAAAATTAATAAAACGACTATTTTATTCATTGCGAACTCTATTTTTAAAGGGTAAAAAGACGAACAACATTTCGTTAAGGGTCTTTGGCTTTTAATATAATATAGATTAAGACGTCTGAATTTGAATACACGTCTGAATATCAAGATGTGTATTAAGATTAAGACATCTGAATCTGAATACATATTTGAATGTAAGATGTGTGTTAAGATCTGAATACTAAATGATTAAGATTGTTTGATTTTTAACATCTGAATGTATAAAATTTACCTTTATTTGAAAATTAATAAACATAAATTTAAATAAAATACCAATTAATCTAATATTCCATCAATAAATATATATAATTTTTTAAAATATGATAGTTGCCCGTGGTGATGGCTAAAAGTAGTGCTTATGAACGCCGACCAAAAATGGTTGTTGATGGTAGATTTGGTTGATGCTGGTAGTTTAGGGTAATATAATGGTGATTGGTAATGGTAGCTATTATGATTGAGGATGGCGATGGTGGATGGTAATAGTTAATAATGGCGGGTAGTGAAATGATGGTGGTGGGAGTGGTGGGTGGTGGTAGTTACAATGGTGGCGGCTATGATTGAGGATGATGGTGGTAGTGGTGGTAGTAGTAGAGTATGACGGTGGTGGGTGGCATAGTGGTAGTTGACAATGGATGATAGCATCTTAATGAAATTGAGTCTCTGTTATAGATCTTAATCATACAGACCTATTCACACTCATTAATTGGTTGTTAAGTAAAAAGAACAAACATACTTAACGATTAAGATTTAAATAATTAAGATTTAGACTTTAAAAACAAACGCACTTAATGTGTGAGATCTGAATGATTAAGATTCAGACCTTCATTAAATGCAAACAAATGAGGCCTAAACAAGCTATTAAATTTTTATGACTTTGAAATCATATCATTAAGGATAAAATGCAAATTTTAAAAATAAATTATTTTTATGTATATAAAAAGGTATGTATCATTTTTTTATAACATATTAAAAAGAAAAATATATTACGTAAAATAGATCAGAATATCACTTATAATGCAAAAAATATTATCTAAGTAATTTTAGTTGTTATATAGAATGTCACATGTCTTAGTTTTTTGGTGACTAATTTAACTTATTTATATGACTTAGGAGTAACTATTATACACTTTTTGGACCAAAAAAAAAACTATTATACACTTTGAGAAGTTAAAAAGTTAAAAGAAAGAATGGTGTGTCCAACTAAGCAAGACCGTCGGAATTTGGATATATTGCGACTTCTTTTATTACAGGACTCTCTTTTGTGGTACCGCTTGAATGTAAAAATTGTATGAGTCGTCTTATTTAGTCGCCCCTTTTAACTTATACTCATTTTGTTTTTTCGTTTGCATTCGTATCTATTTTTTGTTGAAAGTATTTTAAAAAAATAATTTTGTCCTTTTTTAATAAACGACTATTGACAAATTGCCGGACAAAAACTTAAGCATATTTAGGCTGAAGTTTTAGCAAATAAACTAAAAAACTTTAGCTTGTTTAGACTGAAGTCTCGGACAAAACTGTAGGCTGCGTTACAAAACTTCAGCATGTTTTAGTATGAAGTTTTACAAATGAACTAAATAACTTCAACATGCATTAGCAAAAACTTTTTAGAAAATTACATACTGCAAGACAAAAACTTAAGCTTGTTTAGTCTTAAGTTTTAGCAAATGAACTAAAAAACTTAAGCATGTTTAGCCTGAAATTTTGGTAATGAACTAAATAACTTCAGCATATTTTGTCTGAAATTTTAGCAAATGAACTAAATAACTTCAGCATGCATTAGCAAAAACCCATTAGAAAATTACATACTACAAGACAATAACTTAAGCATGTTTATTCTGAAGTTTTAGCAAATAAACTAAAAAATTTAAGCATGTTTAGTCTGAAGTTTTAGCAATGAACCAAAAATAACTTCAGCATGTTTAGACTGAAATTTCGGATAAAACTCATGACAAAACTGTAGACTGCAGGATATATAACTTCAGCATGCATTAGCACGAAGTTTTAGCCTCAATGTGAAACAACTTCATGCTACATTAGCATGAAGTTTTAGCTTCAACATAAAACAACTTCATGCAAGTGTAATTCTGAAGATGAATCTGGATAAGTTTCTAATTTTTTGATAAAGCTGCTGAGAGGAGAGGAGGAGATCTTTTTTCACGAATGAGGTTACAGATCACGCGATTAATGTGTGATACAAGTTTTATATCTTTTGTCAAGGGTGTAATTGTCATATTATTACAGATTTTTTGTCAGGTGACTACCAAATAAATAATTTTTAAAAATAAAGTACATGTTAAAAGGTGGCACAAATATAAGGTACGGCTGCAAATCACTCGCTTGAATTGATAGAATAAAAGTGTTGGATCTTTCTTTTAAAAAGCAAAAAATAAAAATAAAAAAAAAAGGAGAGAGAGATTTTGTTTTCACTGAAAATTCTGATTGTAAGCAAGTCAAGGCAACTAGAAGTCAATTGACACATGATGTAATCAAGAAAAGAGTGAAGAATAGACAACCTTGTTTCTCTCTTCGTGTTAATTTGATTTTTTTCTCCCTTTTTTATGGCTCTTAATTTGTACATAATGGCTTAATAGTTAATACATAGTTTAATTGTCTTTGTAAATTATAGTAAAATTCCTATTGCACACTCCTTAGTTACATAAAATTTCTTAAGTGATATTGTTTGCTCCAAATCTATATAATTTTTTTTCAAAAGGCTTCATATTATTAAGAGATCACTATACCTTATATGATCAAAATGGCATGATATAGCTATTTTTACGGGTGATTATTGGAAATAGCTAGTATTTGTAAAGTTATTAAAAAGTAGCCACTATTTAAGGCAGAGATAAAATATGGACAAATGCAATGATGGATTGTGAAACTCTTGTGTATAAACTTCCTGCATATTATGTTGGAATTTTTCCGAATTTCTTGGAGTATTTTTGTTCAGAATATATTTTTACATGAAAAAGTGACTAAATTTTTATTACTTTTGAAATTATGAATAATGTTCAATTAGCAGTTGTAAGTCAGACTATTTTTTATTTTTTTCATTTATACGTAAGCTCTTAATCTTTTCAGTTACGGACTATTTTTTTCTTTTTCGAGTGTGTTTAAGAACCTTTTAAATTCATAGATTTCTTACTAATTTCACCAATGTTGGAAAAATTGGATTATGGAGAATAAAATTTAGCTTGAAGAGTGTCAAAAACACTGTTCTTAAGAATATTTCGCTCATATCGTGATTAATAAAATTAGGTGTATTCCTCAGGATTCAACAAGCTCTTTTAATATAAACTAGGAGCAACAACAACAAAGATTAACAAAAACAACCCAGCACAATATAAGAATTTTTTATTTATTTATTCACTTTCTTCCGAGATGAAGATAAAGAGGTATATATAATCTAAAAAAGAAGTACACTATATGTTCCATATTACAGGCTATTCCAAAGAAGTAGACGATCAGAAACGTCCAAGCCATAAAGGCTATTCCAAATTGCACTACGTTAAATCTTAAGCCATTAAGAATTTAAGATTGGTCCATTGACTTTTCAATACTAACGTACAAATTCATACTAATGAGCATTCAATTGTTTGATTTATTTTGTCCTAATTGAATTCAAAAATAAATTAATTTTCTGTTATACATATATTTAAAATAAAATAAAAATTTGGTAACTAAACATTTTTATTTACCAAGTAATATTTACAAAACATTTCCATTCTTTAGTTTGATCTTGGACACAAATCCCAGATTCAAATTGTACCTCTCAATATTGTGTCTTCTAACTACTATCCTAATTACATATCCATACAGATATTAGGGTAGTAATTAAGAACTAATAATCTCTTTTTCAACCTTTGCATCATGTTGCCTCGACCATGAATATCTTGAACTAGTTGTCGAACAATTGCTTCAATGCTCCTCTGTTCTCTTGGAATATCCTTGAGTTCCTCTGTTGCCATATGCAATAGACTGTACCAACTAGGGTCATTCTGTACACTTCTGCTATAGAGCTCCTTCCTTTGTAATGACTTGCAGCCCATTCTAACTCTTGCCCACATTCCATCACCTGCCTCTATAGTCCTTGCCACTGCAGTAGTGTTCTCCATATTCTTGCTGAGTAAGAACATTTAAAAAACAAATGCTCAATGATTTCTTCTGCTTTGTTACATAGTATGCATACTGTATTCTCAACACAACCCCATTTGTTTAGTCTCTCTCGTGTTAGTAATCTTCTGTGAACAGCCATTAGTAGCGTAAACTTTCACTTAGGTAGTCCTGCATTGTTGCATGTAATTCTCCTCCATGAAACTTTAGTAAATTCTCCTCTAAGCTTCAAATTCATTGCCTTGGTTGAAAACTTGTCCATCTGCATAAATTCTTCTTCTGTCAGCCCAGCTTCCTCAACTTGCTTCTTTGTCTTCAGAGTCTTTTGAACTACTCATGATGCTTGCTTTGGGGTTCCGCCTGCAGTTATATATCTTTTGTATAGAGGTGCACCTATTGTATCCACATTTTATCTTCCTTTTTGCTAAGGTTCCAAAGTAACTTACATATAGATGTTTTATTCCAGATTCCTATGTCCAGTATATTCAAACCTCCAGCTACTTTTGGCCAGCATAATCTGTCCCAAGCCAACAATGCTTTTTTTGTAACTTCTACCCCTCCAGTCCATAGGAACCTCCTGAATATACTCTCTATTACTTGGATCAATTTCTTTGGCAACATGAACACTTGTGACCAAAATATACTATTGATTAGTTGAATTCTGCCTACATAAGATAAAGCTAAGAATTCACTTCGAATGAAGAAATTCAGAATAGTAAGAATCTGACAGTCTATGATTGAATTCTTCCCAACATCTTTTCTATCAATGTTTGACACTGTACCACTGATAATCTTTTAGTACATAGAGGAACCCCCATGTACCTCACAGGCATTGATCGTTTATAAAAACCTAGGATCTGTAAGATCTCCTGTTCTGTATCCTCACTAACTCTACCAAAGAAGACTGAGCTCTGGCTAGTGTTTGCAAATAGGCCAGAAGCTTTAGAGAATTCTTGAAAGCATTGATAGAGTAGTTGTACAGATATAGTGTCCCGCTGCAGAAAAGCAACAGATCATCAGCAAAACTGAGTTGTACTATATTCATTTTAGCACACTTAGGATGGTAATTGAAATTTGGATTCATCTTCAATGTCTTCAGTGTTCTTGTCAAGTGCTCCATAGCCAATACAAATAGATATGGAGACAATGGGTCTCCCTGCCTCAGTCCCTTCCTTGCATGAAATGGTAGTGTATGTTGCCCGTTGATAATGATAGAGTAAGATACAATCTTCACACATTTCATGATCCAGTTGACAAATCTCCCAGGCATTTGTAAATTTTCCAGAACTTGTTCCATATAATCCCAGTCAATAGAGTCATAAGCCTTTTTCATATCAATCTTCAGCATGCATCTTGGTGACACACCTTTCCTGCCATACCCTTTAATTAATTCATGACTGAGTATGTTATTATCATTTATCAGCCTCCCTGGCACAAAGGCAGACTGGTTTCTATCTACTATATCATCCATTATCCCCTGCAGTTTGTTTGTGATCACCTTTGAGATTATTTTATATAGTATAGTACAACATGAAATTGGCCTATACTCATTAATACTGGTATGATCCTTCACCTTTGGTACAAGAGTCACTGTTGTACAGTTAATAGGTTGATAGAGCTCAGAGTTTGTGAAGAAATCCATTACTGCCTCTGTCACTTCCTCACCAATCACATGCCAAGCCTTCTTATAGAATAAAGCATTGAACCCATCGCAGCCAGGTGTTTTGTTGTCTCCAATTCCTAGCAGTGCATCGTATACTTCCTCTTTAGATACATCTTTCACCAATTGAAGTTGTTGTCTATTCACCAGGGCTCCATCTCTCATCACTACTGGATTTATAGCTGGCACAATTCCATATGATGATCCCAGTAGTTGTTTATAAAACCCAAGTACTTCCTCTTCAATCTCTTGTTTGGATTGTAGTACAACTCTATTAGCCTTTGTTAGGCTCTTTATTTTATTCTGCCAGCATCTATTCTTCATACTTGCATGAAAATAATTACTATAATTAAGACTCGTTAATATAATAGTAAGAAAATAAATTTAGACATAATTTTGGATTTTATTTTATTTTATTTTTGAGATATCAAAATTATTTTCCTATCAACCAATGTTGTGTAGCATAGTCATTTCTATTTTGCTTGTACAATTCTTTCTGCAGGCTCTTGTGCCTTACATAAAGTTTTCACACCATGGATTCCCCTCCGATTAAGCCACCACGCCCACCATAACCCCCGGATAAACATAGCCAAATGGAGGTAGAACTGCCTCATCACTCCTATAAGGAAATGCTATTGGACAAACCAGCGAGCAACCAAACAAACTACTATGAAATAGATCACCAACCAATTACGGATCTGGACAAAGGGAAGCACATTGAGGGTTCAATTCCACTCTCACAAGATGACAAAGAGCATCTTTACCTCCTATGGTGCTACTTGGTGATTATCAAAGTGTTCAAGGGAAAGATGCCTCACCACCTCCTTCGATCTAAGCTAAATGACCTATGGAAGCCATCCGAAGAGTTAATCTTGATTGACCTAGGGTAGGACTTCTACATAGTAAAATTTAGTTTAGAAGAATGCATGGTTAAGGCTCTACACCTAGGACTTTGGTTCATTTCTGGAAACTTCCTATCCGTACGTAAATGGGAACCAAAGTTTGTTCCCCAAGAAGCCACTCTTACTTCTACTACCATTTGGATCTGGTTACCTCAATTACCAACAGAGTTCTATGACCAGGATATCTTGGAGAAAGTTGGGAGGAAGCTGGGCAAACTTCTCAAGATAGACCAATGTACATCCTCTACCCTAAGGGGAAGATATGCCCGTATTTGTATCCAAGTTCCTCTGGAAACCCCAGTAGAAACATCAATAATAATAGGAGACCATAAGCAGGTTGTGATCTATGAAGGAGAGGGGACTCTATGCACCATTTGTGGCAGAATAGGACACACTGCACATATTTGCAACTATAGGGCACCAACACCCACAGCAACCCACGAACCACAGGATGATCATCAAAGAAAAGCAGTCATTTCAGAGAAAAGTGAATGGAAAACTGTCACCTTCCCAAGAAGACGTAAGCAGGGACAACTAAAAACAATAAACACAAATGAAGGTAAAATGAACAAACCACAACATGCTTCACGGACGGAGGAGATACAGGTAAATATGTTCAATGCCAATTCAGGTAAATTTCTCCAAACTCAAACTCTTTATTATAATTAAAAAAAATATTCACCGCCGAAAAAACCCAAAAGAGGCCAAATGGCCCAAACAAAACCCCCACTAGCACACAAGATCTGCCCAAACACGATCACAAATCAGGCCCAAGGACGCAGCCCAAAGCGGGGCCAACAACTGACGACCCCATTAACCCCAATCATGAGCCTAGCTTTCAAGGGGCCTCTAGCCCATCTCCCAAGACCACAATCACCACGCCTGGTGAAACACCCAATGGGGCCGACCTCTTTTTCCCAAACGGGCACTCCACTAAGGGCACCACTGACAGCCCAATTCCCCATCCAAATACCCAAACTTACGCTTTCCCTACCAAATCTCCTGAAACGACCTCTAATGGAGAAATACCAATAGTTACCAACAACAATCGAGTGCCATATCTGGTACCCCTCCCTCCCCCCCCCCATTTACAGATAAAAAGACCACATTCGTCACCTCCATTACATCACCAATTAATGAACACCCAACCCCCTAGTTCTGATGCCCAGAAGCCCTTCCACTGTCCAAAATGTGACACCAAAGGGTTTATTGATGGGACAATAGTCCCTTAACTTCACCCCTCTTGTTACCCAAAGTAGCAAGACAAAGAAACACAAAAATGACAAAAGAGACACCACCGACTACCATCACCACCCTACCACCACCACCGGACCAGCAACCGGCCTTCTGGTTGGAGGTTGCCTTGTAGGGGGAGGGACTCTCCTACGATTTCACCCTGTCCAACCAGAAGGTGACACTGATAGTGCAAAACCCAGCCAATCTAGCCAGGGTGACGATGGAAGCACTGAACAAGGCACTGGCAGCCTTTGGACCTCATCTATGGAAATCGATGGTCAACAACGATAACAACTCCTCGTTAAAGGACCCTCAAGCCTTCAACAACCATATTCTACAAAGCTTCCAATCCTTATTGTCACAGCTCCTTTTCACCTTACACCCCGGAGAAGGGTATAAAAAGGGAGTTTTTCCAATTAAAGGACAATCGAAACGGGATTTATTATTTAATTCAGAGTCGCCACTTGGGAGATTTATGGTGTCCCAAGTCACCGGTTGGATCCCGAATCGAGGAAAAGATTAACTCTGTTTAACAGTCTACGCACCAGAAATCCGGATAAGGAATTCTGTTAACCCGGGAGAAGGTGTTAGGCATTCCCGAGTTCCGTAGTTCTAGCACGGTCGCTCAACTGTCATATTCGGCTTAATTATCTGATTTTTATACAATTATGAACCTATGTGCAATTTTTAACTGTTTACCACTTTTGTTATTATTTATTCAAAGAATTGCAACGTCGTGAGAATGCATCTCGAATTGCGCCACATAAATGTGCCCACAATTTTTGATACGTTCCAACTTCGTTGAGATTTGGATTTGGGTCACATAAATGTGCACCCGAGTTTAGGAAGATAACATTATTAAATACGCGCCTAAAGACTAAGGCGTTGTTATTTTTGAGAAAAGCCGTAAAGTTCGCTATGCGGCCTGTCTCGAAATCTAAGCATTTGAAATAACTGTCCGTTGAGGGCCCCGCAGTTTGTGTATTCTTGTTTGTCGAGGCTCGTCTCATTCATTATTTTTAAAGGAATTTGCAACGTCATGTAAATGCATCTCGAACCATGTCACAATCAATGTACCCGTGATTAGCGACACATTTCGACTTCGTTGAGATTTGGATTTGGGTCACATAAATGTGCACCCAAGTTTAAGAAAGTAAAAAAAATACGCGCCTAACAGTGACTAACGCGTTATTACTTTGGGGAGGGCCGTGAAATCTGCTAAACGGCCCATTCCGAATTCTATATATTCATGATATTCCTTTATTGAGGGCCTCGCAGCTTGTGCGTTTTATTTGGCGAGGCTCGTCTCCTTTTTTATTTTAAAAAAAAAGTAAGCTTAAAGCAACTATAATTTGCTATTTTTATTGTCTCTAAAGTAAAAAAAAAAAGGTCCTAATTAATTTGTTTTAAGAGCTACTTCCCCTTTAAGAAAGAAACTTATAATTAATCCGCATCGGGCCTCCAAGGCCTACCCGTGGGACAGCCGGCTTTCATCTCCAAATCCAAGCACAACTTTCCTAATCAGTTAACTAATTAACAATGGTTACAATTATTAGCTTAATAACATATTACCATTAATTTCCAATCTCGTGTTAACTATTAACCATTGTCTATTACTATCAGATTGAAAACGTGTACCATAACATTATTATTATAACTAGAATATATTACTTGTCTAAACTACGACGATACAAGTTTATGCATTACAAAATATTATCTAAAACTTGTCTAAACTCACTAATGGCAATATTGTTTAAAACTTACATAAATATACGCATTATAAAATATATGTAAAAAAAGAAAATTTTACGAGAATACATAGATATAAGTTTAATTCTTAACAAAATATGAATAACGGATGCACTCTTAATTAATAACCACATTTAAACCCATACTTGCTGATTTCAGCTCAATTTTATTAGTGCAGGCGAAATGCATGAATTCGAAAAACACTTTCCTGTTTCAGCTTGCAGCTTGCTTCTTATTTCAAAATTATACTACAAACAACACTAAACCAATATGACTATTACATAATCATATTCCAAAATCCAAACAGTCCCGGAATCAAGCAGCCCAAACAACTTATAAATAGTCCTAATTATACAGTCGTCTATTATTCATGTAATATAAACAGTCCTAGTTCAAATCCATGCAGTCCATATCATGTCAACAAGCCAACTAGTTAAAAAAAAACTAAATAAGTACAACCTTTAACGAACTATAACTACAAGTATTCAAATGAATTCGACTCTGGCATAAAACTACATTTTTCACTCCAAGGTTGAACTTACATCAAGGGAATTCGAATCAAATACCTGGTATTGACAATACAAGAAGAGGAAGAAGAGGATCAGCAGCAACAGTAGTAACAAACAGCAGTTGCAACAGCAGTGCAACAACAAATAACCAGCAGCTATAAATGACTCCAAGTATAGAGTAGAAGTAAAAGAAAGAAAGGTTCTAGTTATTTCAGATCCTAAGCGAGGCAATGAAAACAATTGCTATTCTTTTTCAACTCCCCAAGCTCTCCAAAAATCAATCTCCTTCTTTCAGTCCTAATCCCCCTCCCTTATATAACCATCCAGACCTGCCCTTTCTCTCAAACTTAACTGCCCGACCCCCTTCCCCACTA
The DNA here is from genome assembly GCF_000715075.1 of Nicotiana tabacum. NCBI lineage: Eukaryota > Viridiplantae > Streptophyta > Magnoliopsida > Solanales > Solanaceae > Nicotiana > Nicotiana tabacum. The sequence goes on from NC_134084.1 coordinate 157,524,303, forward strand.
AAAATCTGCCGTTTTTACCACTTAAAACCCACTAAGGAAAGCTTTTCCTTATTTTCAGCCCTCATTCTCTCTTGTTCTCCATTACCTTATTAATTTAAGGACATTTAATACCCCACTAACAAGTCACTAACACTAAAATATTACCCTAACTATTCTATTCCCAAATCATCCCTGAAACCCCTTAATATTACTGCCCCTAATACAATCTAGTCATCCGTATTAAAACCTTTTAACTCTAAAATCTGTTCAAGCTAACAATGATTTAAAACTAAATCTAACAACTATAACCAATCCTCATGACAACTAAATGACTAAGGTTGAGTTCCAATTGAAACCAATGAACTGAATTTAAATCACTACACAAAACTCAACAGAATCATTAAAACTGAAACTGAAAATTGAATCAAAATGAACATGAATGCAGGATCATTGTCAGCCTATTGATAATGCCCTGAAGCTAAGTGTCCACAGATCAAGCACACACAACAACCATTTGACGAACTTATTGGTTTACAAACAAGAACGAATTAATCGACGAAAACTAATTAACCGATTGCCTATAACAATTGACATCAATCAATCAGAAATAGATAATCAGGCAATTCAAGCAGCATTGACAAGAACAGGGATTTGTAATAAAACTTAACTAATCGGCGAAACTTATTTGAATTGATTACACAACCTATAATTATTCACAACAACGAGCAGAAACAAATTCGACCAAATAAAAAGGTCTGAGGGAGAAGAACAGAACAATCGACAAAAATTAAAAATTAATATAACCATACTAGACAAATAAAGTTTAAAACATCAAAATAGAATAAAAGGAAAGAAGGAAAAATACCTTAAATGGAACAGAGAACAGACGGACTTGAATCGACTCGAACTTGAACTTTTGAGGTCAAACGGACCTTAATCGAGTGTTCTCAACTGAGAACACTTCGACTAAGGTCAGTTAAACGCCCAAATCCCCTTAAACTTCGGACAGAAACCAGTTTTGGTTTTCTAGGGTTCTTACGTTTCGATTTGGGGTTCGAGTGTTTCTAGGCAGATTCGAACCAAACCAACGGTGGTTTGGTCATGAGGGAGGTCAAGGGGTGCCAGGGTGTGAGTTAAGGGTGGATTGGGGTAGGTCCAGGTTTTGTTCGAATCTTCAAATGAAGATTCGAGAAGTTTGAGGATGATTCGAAGCAAACGGGTACTGGATTTGGATTGGGGGTGGTTAGGAGGTTCAAGGGTGTTATTTTGGTGGCCGGTGGCGTCGTTGCCGTCGGGTTTTAGGCGAAGTAATGCCATGGCGGCTAGGGTTTGTGGAAGGGGCTTCGTTTCTGAGAGACGATGATGAACAGGGGTTTGGACTAGGGGGCTGGGTATGAGATTTCATTTATATAGTGGGGGGGTGGTTTGATCTTGGCCGTTCGATCAAGAGAGATCGAGGGTCTAGATCAGTTCACTTAACTTAAACGGTGTCGTTTGGTCTTAATAAGAGATCGGGTTGATTCGAGGCCATGGGTCGGGTATGGGGTTATGGGTGAGAGCGGAGTGATTTGGACCGTTGATCAAGTGAGATCAACGGCCCTGATCAGGGCTTCCCCAAAACGATGCCGTTTGGGTGTCTCCGAGATGGACTGGATTGGACTGGTAATGGGCTGGATCAGGTGTGGGTTTGGACGAGTTTGGTTTGGGCTTGGCTGCTTTTGGCCCAAGTTTGGTTCTTCTCTTTTATTGATTCTCTCTATATTTCCTTCTTATTTCTTTTATTCTTTTCATTCATTTTGATTTCTAAATTATTTTCTAAAATCATAAACCAAGTTAACTTACTAAAAATACTAAAATCTCTTAATAACACTTATCACATACAATTAAATGCCAATTAACAATAAAATCACACAATTCAACATTAAATGCTAAAAATGCAAAGTACATTATTTTTTTATGATTTTCACTTTCCTAAAACAAATCATTGGTTAATTAATCCTAAATTGTAAATGCCAATGCAACACATATATTTTTGTATTTTTCAGTGTTAAAAATAGAATAAAATATACACAGACAAATACAAATAAATCACAAGCAACACACAACTATTTTATTTTGAATTTTTGTGGGAGTAGTTCTTGTAGGGCAAAAATCACGTGCTCACACTTACCCTTCTTCCCAGATCTGATGAAAGAGGACCCAGCAGCGGAGCCGGTCTTCGTAACGATCGATCAGCCAACCCAAAACAACCCATCATCTTCTGCTCCAAAAAGGAAGAGCAACTCACCACCTCTTCAGAATATCCATAAAGGAATCTCCAAAGCTCTGGAGATACTCAAGAAGAAGAATGCTTCAGAAGAACCAGAAATGCCTTATGCCACACCAAGGATGGACTCAATTCTCTTGGACTCAGTGAGATCGATAGAGTTCATAACGGAAATAAGTGAGATAGTAGTGGTGTTGTGCCCCAAAATAATGACCAAGTGTGGAATGAGCCTAGTCTCAGGCCAAACACACGGTTCGTTGAAACCCCTTCTAAACCTTAACTCCAATCCTGAGTCTAAAGAGGAAGTCGCCCCCACTCCAAATGCGGGGTGTGCAAGGTCCAAAGAGCCCTCGTGAGGGAACTCACCAATCACCCACAGCTCAAATGATGAACTACATCATATGGAATGTTAGGGATGGGAACAATGCCGAGTTCAAATGGCACTGTTTAGAAATGGTGAAAATGTACAAGCCTGCCATGCTTGTATTGTTTGAAACGAAGATGGCAGACCATCAGTCCTTAGCCCAGCAACTCTAGTTCAATATGATCATCCAATCTCCAGCAGTAGGCCTATCTAGGGGTATCGTGTTTATGTGGAAAGAAGAGTTCGTGACTGTTGAAGAGGTAGCATCTACCCCCCAAGGTATCCATGCAATGGTGAAGGTAAGTCCAGACCACCCTCCATGGCTCTTTTCTGCTATTTATGCTAGCAATCTCTTAGTAAATAGGAAACTCCTATGGGAGCAACTAATTACAATATCAAATAGCATAAAAACAAATTGGTTTATAGGAGGAGACTTCAATGAAGTCTTAAAGGCCAGGGACAAATTTGGGGGTAACCTTATAAACCTAAGCCGCAACAACCTGTTTTGGAATTGTATAAATAAGTGTAACCTAATAAACCTAGGCTATAAAGGAAGCAAATACACTTGGACAAATAAAAGGTACAGTAACAAAACCTCTATAATTCTGGAAAGAATAGATAGGTGCTTCGCTAATAAAGGTTGGATTGAACAGCACTCTGAAGCTACTGTACATCACCTCCTTAGGACCCACTCATACCACTGCCCTTTGCAAATTAACCTGGTAGGGCCTCCAAACAATAAATCATCAAGGCCTTTCAGGTTTGAATCAATGTGGGCTAGCCACCCTTCCTTCCCCAACAACATCAATAGGGCCTTCTCTAACCACTCCACCCTTCTTCAATCTACTGAAAGTTTCAAGACTCTGGTAACCAAGTGGAACCAGGAGGTCTTTAGAAACATCTTCCATCAAAAGAAGAGACTCTTGGCTAGAATATCTGGAATCCAAAAATCTCCTAGCTACCAATTCAATAGTTACCTGTTAAACCTTGAAACTGAGCTAAATGTTGAACTCAACCTAATCCTCAAAAGTGAAGAAGACTTTTGGAAACTTAAGTCTAGGATCAACTGGCTAAATGAGGGTGATGCTAGCACTAGATTCTTTCACACATCCACCCTCAATAGAAGAAGGAGGAACATAATCCTCTCTCTTAAAGAAGAGAATGAAAATTGGATTCATAACCAAAACGACATCCATACAGCTATTGTGGGCTTCTTTACTGATCTATACACAACTTCTCACACTGAAGCCCCTTGGGAAACCACTAATCACTCCACCATGGAACCCATCATGTCCCAAAGTCAAAAAGCTTTTATGGACAGACCCATTCAAGTGAGTGAGATTAAAAAGACAGTTTTTTCCAATAAACCTTTCAAATCTCCTGGCCTAAATGGCCTTCACCCCTTCTTCTACTAAAAGTATTGGGATATAATAGGGGACTCTGTCACAAACTTCTGCCAAAAATGCTTCTCCACAAGATCCATGGATAGCACCATGAACCAAACCCTTCTGTGTCTAATCCCTAAATGCCCCCAAGCTTCAATGCTAAAAAATTTCAGACCCATTGGCCTCTGTAACACCATCTACAAGTCAATCACAAAAATCATTGTGAATAGGATAAAGCCTATCCTCCCCCACATCATTGGGCCAAGCCAAGCAAGCTTCCTATCCAATAGGAGGGCATGTGACAATGCTATCATTGTCCAAGAGTATATCACTCACTTCGGGAAAATAAAGGGGAAGAGTGGTAACATGATCCTAAAATAGACCTAGAGAAGGCCTTTGATAGGCTGGAATGGTCTTTTATTAGAGACACTATGGATGCCTTCAACTTCCCCCAAGGCTTATCCAAACTCATCATGTCATGCATCAGTACATCCTCCATTTCCATTCTTGTCAATGGGGGAAAAATAGAGTCTTTCAAACCCTCAAGAGGCATCAGGCAGGGTGACCCTATGTCTCCCTACCTATTCATCATGTGCATGGAAAGACTTTCTAGATCCATTGATAAGGCAGTACTACATAACCAATGGCATCCCATAAGTATAAATAGGTATGTATCAAAAATATCACACCTATTCTTTACGGATGACCTCACCCTCTTTGTCAAAGCCAATGATAGGAACTGCAATACCATTCTTTCAATATTGCAGAACTTCAATGAACAATCAGGACAAAAAATAAATCTCACCAAATCAAGAGTCCCGTTTTCTTCCAACACCACTCAAGATACCCTTCAACACCTCACCAATCATTTGTCCATCAGGCACACAATATCCTTTGAAAAATAACTGGGATTCCCCATTCTCCATAAAAAACAATCAGCGGCAGACTTCCAATTCATCATTGACAACATGCAATCTAAGTTGGCTGGTTGGAAAACCAAATACCTTAACATGGCTGGAAGAACAGTACTGGCCAAGACCTCTTTGAACAACATCCTAAGTCATGTTATGCAATACATAAGTCTACCCATCAGAGTCACCAATCAGATTGATATAATTCAGAGAAATTTCCTTTAGGGCACCACCCCTGAAAGGAAAAAGTTGTATCTGATTAAGTGGGAGATAGTCACTAAGACCAAGGCTGAGGGAGGGCTAGGGCTCCAAAAGGCTAGTATCAAGAACAAAGCTTCTCTCACAAACCTAGCATGGAGAGCTTATAAGAATACCAATAGTCTATGGGCTAGAGTGCTCATTCACAAACATTACAACATGTCTAGACCAGTTAATGTATTTAGACACACTAGCACCCAAAATCCCCAACCTGGAAGAGCATTCTAAAGGGCTGGGAGATATGCAACAAAGCAAGTAGATGGGTAGTCAATAAAGGAAATAAGATCAGTTTCTTGAATGACACTTGGATCCCTAATCAGCCTGCAATCAGGCATATCATAGAAGGGCATTTAACACAAAATGGCCTTCAAGCCAAGGTTAACTCAATTCACAACATGGGCAATTGGGATACCTCAGCCTTGTCCATTAACATCCCCTCAAGTATTCTGAACTCTGTATTCATCCCAAATGCTACAACCAAGGATGATAATCTTATATGGGATTTGACTCCTAATGGCCAGTTCTCAAATAGCTCTGCTTACTCCTTCCTAAGCAGGACTACAACCAGCCTCCCTTCTGAGGAAGAAGCACCCTTCAAATGGATATGGAAGCTTCAAGCACCCAACAAAATTAAATACTTCATCTGGCTCCTAATCCATAAAAGACTCCCAACTAGGAGCTTCCTCCACTCTATTAGAATCAATTGTGTCCCTCAATGTCACTACTATAATAATGACCGGGAAGACATTATCCACATTTTCTTTGAATGTCCCAATGTTGTCCATTTCTGGAATGATATCCTATCCAATTTTATAGGGAATAGTTCAAATCACCCAGTCTTCAATAGCCACCTGTGGCAATCAACATGAAACTCTCTCAAAACTGCCCCTTACAACAACTGCATCTGTTGGGACAACCTCATTCCCTTTTGTCTTTGGCACATCTGGCTAACTAGAAACAACAATGTTTTCAACAACAAGAAAGAACACATTAATTCCAATAACACAATCTCAAAAGCAACAGAGTACATTATGGTTACAAAGAATGACTCAACAAAGGTAACCCACCAGATCATGCTAAAGTGGGAACCCCCACCCAAAGGCTCCTACAAACTGAATACAGATGGAGCAGCAAAAGGAAACCCAGGAATAGGAGGTTCAGGGGGAATATTCAGAAACCACAATGGAGACTGGATATTGGATTACATGGCCAATATACCCCAAGCAACAAATACAAGGCCAGAAGTTCAGGCCCTCATTAGGGGTCTACAACTAGCGGAGCAAAACAATCTAGTTCCACCGGAAATAAACACTGATTCCGCGGAAACAATTAATATGCTCTTAAATGGAAATCTGATTTTTTACCCTCTAATTTGTGAATGCAGATCAATTATCCAAAGGATGGGCAGCGTGTTAGTGAGGCATATCTACCGGGAGCAGAACAGAGTAGCTGATGCGTTGGCCAAGAAAGCAACAAAAAGAGATGTTTTTGAACAAATCTTGGACATTATCAGTTCCTCTGATGTTTGCCAATAATGTATTTTGGGCAGACATCCTAGGAACTGATCTAGTCAGGTCTTTTATGGGTTGTAACTTAAATACAATTATGCAAAATATTACAACTATGGGGTCTTTGAGATACCCCAGTAATGTCCCAAATGTAATTCCTTTGTTTAACTAGTATAACTATAATATCCCTTTTACCAAAAAAAAATGCTGTGTATTGTGAGCAGCTTATTTTTGACCATGTTTGAATTTATTCCTACTTTTCTCTATTCACTACCCACTTTCCCCACTTTCTCCACTCACTACCCACTTTCCCCATTTTCCCCACTCATGTTCCCCACTCTCCCCACTTTCCCCACTCATGTTCCCCACTCTCCCCAAAATATTTCCTCCACTCACACCATTCACAACCTTAAGACACCCATCAGCTCTCTCTCCTTGAAAAAAGAAGCAGAAATACCAGCTTCATTCTCTCCATTAAAAACACAGTTGAAAGCCGCCCCAACGGACCCCTATTTTGCACCAAAAACAAGCTCGAATCCACCCTAGAAATGACCTCAAAACAGCTCCAAAAACGAGTTGAAAAACTGTCCAAAAACCAGCATTAAACTACAACCAAATCAGCCCCAAAAATGCCCCAAAATCCAGCTCCAAACTGACCCAAAACAACCACTAAATTTGCTCAAAATAACTTCAAAACAAGCTAAAAATACTCCTCAAAATAGTTTCAAAACAACCTGAAAAACCGGCCCAAACCCAGCTGAAATTCTGCCACCAAACAACCATGAAACGAGCTGGAGTTCACACCAAAATCCAGCTCCAAAACTTCAGCACAACAGCTTCGAAAACCAGTCCAAAAATCCATAAAAACCAGCAAATCGTCCTCACAATGTTCGTGCTATGGGTCCGTGAAAGGGTCGAGTCCGTCGAGGTCGGCGTGGAAGTTCTCTGGTCGATGGTTCCAGTTGTTTGAGTTCATTTGCTGCTCATTTTTGGTCGTTGTCTCTGTTCTGTTGAGTTTCAAATTCTCAACCTCAAATTCATTAATAAAGGTCCATTTTTATTCTTACTCTAGTTTCAAATCCTGCTTTGTTTGTTTTCTAAGATGATTAATTTTGCTTTGGTCTATTTAATTTTTAGAGATAAATTCATGTAGTATTTCTTCCACTCTTTAGTATGTTGATTCTTTGAGTTTAATTCCCAACATGTGTTTTACTTCGCGTTAGTTATTGAATGTTCTTTCCATTGTGATTGATCAAAGAAGATTTTGTTAGCTTTTTTTTTTTTAATTTCTCTATCATTTCCAAGTTATATGCATTTGAAGGACTATTTTTTCAGTTGAATTCTAGCAGAGACATGTGTTCTTTTAGAATGAATGAGCTAACATAATATTCATGTGAATAGGGAATAAGAAGCGTTGTCTTCCGCCACTGAAAGAACCTAGCTTTATTTACTCATTATGCCTTGAATTTGGTAGTAATTCATAAGTTTTATGTTAGAATTGTTTAGCTAAAATATTTCTTGAATTCTACATCAATTCCATTTCCATAATTCTGCTTCACAAATAATCTCAAAATTAGCCTAGAATATTAATTTATAAATACATCGTAACTTGCTTTAGGCGCGATTAATTAACTATCATGACTATGGGTACGGTTCCCGTAGCATAGTCATGATACCTAATTCCCAAATTCGGGGGTGCATTTCATGTAACCCGATCATAACAACTTCGAATATTAATAAAAATAAAAAATATTGCGAATCGCGGGTGCATTTCATGTAGCGTGGTTTTCGATGTGTTCCAAAACGGCAAGTGTACGACAATCGTAACTTGTTCAAGAAATAATTTCATAAAACCTAAAAGGGGTTACAATAATTAAAAGCAGTTATAAGGGAAAAATGCACAATAGGTTTAACACATGTAATAAATCAGATAATAGGCCAATTATAATATGTTTAAGCGACCGTGCTAGAACCACGGAACCCGGGAATACCTAACACCTTCTTTCGGGTTAACAGAGTTCCTTATTCAGAATTTCTGGTTCGGAGACTTCAAAAAGGAAAGTCGAAATTTTCCTCGATTTGGGATTTAAAATAAATCGGTGACTTGGAATACCAAATAAACTATCCCAAGTGGCGACTCTGAACAAAATTGAATAAATTAATCCTATTTCGAATAATGTCACTTTAATTGGAAAAACTCTCTTGTACTACTTTCGGGTATGTAAAAAGGAGGTGTGACATGTATCATAATTGTTTAATTATTGAAGAATCTTTTGATCACGTGGAGAAGTTATTGTTTGACGCAATGATTTACTACAAACTCGACAAGCACGCGGTAACCTCTACACCACTTGTCAGCATTTGTGCATAAGTGATTGAACCATTTGGATCTAAGATTGCCGTTCACGCTTTGGAGTTTGGACTATCTTTTTCTGATGGCCCTTTTTTGTCGCCTTCTCCATTTCCTATTTCAGATAAGTTTTTTTGGTTTCCCATCCGGTGTTTGATATTTATATTAGGGCCCAATTACATCCGAATTCCTATCGGATAGGATTCCATTTCAAAAGAAGTACTTCCTACTAAGAATTTTTTCATATCTAAAGCTCAAACTCGAAACTTCTAATCAAGGGAAAAGCAGCTCCATCGGTGCACGACATCCTTCGGTGGTCCAAATACTCCACTTTACGGTACCAATATTATTGGAGTAGTACAACTTGGGGATGTAAATGTAACATTTCTTATGCCCAATTATTTATAGGAGACTCATATTTTTGGATCACTTTACATTCCTTAAATCGTTAATTAGATATTTTGAAAGCTAAAAATCTATTTGACAACCAAGTCCACGTGATATTTGCACCATAAACATGAATTTTATCATTTTGGCCTTAATTTATAACTCTTTTAGTTAAATTGTTTAATTTAATATAAATATGAAGTGTAAGCAAATACTTTTAATACTCAAGATAGCAGTGAAAACATCAAATTTGTTGTCTCAAATTCTACATAGCGTGATTTGTTTCTTCTTAGATCGAATTAGAATAAAATAGATTCATTCAGTAACTTTCACAATAATCGAAATTTGATCTCTCCCTTGTTATGAATTACAGATTATGATTTTTGGACGATTCTTACTATTTGAGTAAAAATTTAACTTGAGTTAGTTTGATAAGTATTTGGACATGATTATGTCCCGATTTATGTGATATTTTTCGTTTTGGTTCAAACTTTTAAATTTTGACCATACATCTAGATATAATTTTTTTTAGTTTTTCAAAATAAAATTTTATATTTAAAAATTATGTAAAAATTATTATAAGTCACAATAATTAATAATTTAAAATATTTAAAAGGAATATAAGAAAATTGCAATCAAAGAATAATTCGTTTGACTCTCGAAATTCGAATACCTTCACATAAATAAGAACAATTAGAATATTTGAAGTTGAAAAAGATACAATTTGGGGGTTGAACTCTAAGGACCCGTTTGAACATACATCCTAGATATTTAAAAAAAACTAATTTAGATGAAGTTTGACGTGAAATTAAAAATGTGTTTGGACATGAATTTTGGGACAAGTTTTGACATGTTAAAAAGTCCCTTTTTCCCGCTAAGAGGTCCCAAATGGTCATGATTTTGCCCCAAAAAAGGTCTTAAACTATATTAGAGAATTGAAGTTTTAGTTTTGAAAATTTCCCAAAAACTAAATTAATTTTATAATAAACATATACTTAAAAAAATTGGGGAAAAATTTCCAAAACTTACGGCACGAAACGCCTACTAACTTACGGAATTTGAAGTTTTAGTTTTGAAAATCTTCCAAAAACTAAATTAATTCTATAAATAAACATATATTTTTAAAAAAACTTCTAAAACTTACGGCAAAATGCCTACTAACCTACATAATTTGAAGTTTTAGTTTTGAAAATCTTCCAAAAACTAAATTAATTCTATAAACAAACACATATTTTTTAAAAAAAAAACTTGCAAAACTCATGGCGAAATGCCTACTAACCTACGGAATTTGAAGTTTTAGTTTTGAAAATTTTCCAAAAACTAAATTAATTCTATAAACAAATATATATTTATAAAATTGAAAAAAAAAACTTTCAAAAATTACAGCGAAACGCCTAACCTACGGAATTTGAAGTTTTAGTTTTGAAAATCTCCCAAAAACTAAATTAATTCTATAAATAAACATATATTTTTTTTAAAAAAAAACTTCCAAAACTTACGGCCAAACGCCTACTAACCCACGAAATTTAAAGTTTTAGTTTTGAAAATCTCTCAAAAACTAAATTAATTCTATAAATAAACACATATTTAAAAAAATTGAAAAAAAAACACTTCTAAAACTTACAGCGAAAGGCCTACTAACCTACGAAATTTGAAGTTTTAAAACTAAATTAATGCTATAAATAAACATATAGGCCTAGGGGTGGCAAGTGGGCGGGGCGGGTCGGATATGAGCGGGTCAAAATCATTAATTTTAAAAAAAATATATAAATTATCCGACCCGACCCGTATCTAAAACGAATAAAAATAGATTTATCCGACGGATAATATGAATATCCAGAATTTCTAGTCCAATTTGACGCTAAATTCCAAACCGTTGTTGGTACAGTTGCCTAAACAGTTGCTCAAATATATTCAAAGCAGCTGCCTTATAAACGCAACGTTTTCTTACCTCTCCAAAATCCCCCCATTTTCTTCATTTGTCTCAATGTCAATGTACACTCAAGCAATCAATCTTAACACTTTCACTCATCAATCTCGAATCCCAATACAAATTCCAACTCTCAATGTTTGCTCCTTTTCAACTCGATTCCGAACTTCTCGGACTACACAAACAACTCAAATCTGCAATCCTCGCAAGCTAATAATCACTTGTTGTTCAACTCCTAGCCAAGAATTTACTGATGTAGAAACCTCAGATTCAGTTTCAGCTATCAAAGTAGGAAATGAACAAGTTGAAAAAATTCAAGTGTTAGAGTCTAGCGGACGAGAATTTTCTGCAAATGAAAGTATTTGGACTCAAATGGTGGAAATTGCAAAGTTTTCAGGGCCAGCAGTTGGGCTCTGGTTATGTGGGCCATTAATGAGTCTTATTGATACTGCTGTTGTTGGTCAAGGAAGTTCCATTGAACTCGCTGCTCTAGGTACAACTCACAAAGCTTACTCCTAAACTTATGGGTTTACTATTCAAATTATTTTAAGTTACTCGGTTCTAAACTAAAGTTGTTTATCGGGCGGGCTGGGACGGTCTGGACACAAAAATGGTCAGCCCGTTAGGGTTACGGGCGGGTTGTTAGCGGGCTAGAGTTAACGGGCTGGTGGCGGGCTGGGATTTACATGTTCGGGCCTAGCGGGTTCGCGGGTCGGGCTTTTTTTTTTTTTTTTATAACTATCTTATATTTTTCTTTTTCAATGTTATTGATAGTCAAGTACTTAAGTGTTTTCAAATTTTTAAGGGTTAAAATTAAAGATTAGAATTGAACTTTTAAGGGTTAGAATTAAAAGTCTAAAATTTGCAAACTAAAAGTCTAAAACATAAAACATATTAACATAAATGCATAAGTCTATATAAAAAATATTGAATAAGAGTATAAGACATTATGCAATATAAAAAATTCACAATATTTAAGTAACTTTGATATTTTTATTGAATAATATATAGTACTTCTAATTAATTTGCAAGTTCTTTTTTGATTTTTTAAATATTTGAACTTGCAAATTAAAAGTTTACAACAATTGTTAAAAAAAAGAAGTAATAGTAAATCAAATGTTTTGCATCATCTTTGTAAGCTCTTCCATGTCAATGTGAGGTGCTTGATTTCCGGTATTATAATCGGTACCATAAACCATTATATCTCCAATTTCTTGGTCTTCCTCTTTATCTACCTCGTCGCGCCCTTGATTTCGCCGTTCTAATCTAATCCAATCTCTGAAGCACACTAGAACTTCCAAAGCGTTGCTGCCCAATGAATAACGGGTATCTCCTAGCTGCTGTCTTGCTTGGCTAAATGCGCTCTCTGATGCGACTGTTGAAATAGGCACATTTAGAACGTCTTGAGCCATGGCCGAAAGAACAGGAAACTGATTTGCTTTGCTCCTCCACCAACTCAGAGGTAAAAAATCCTTTGTGAGGGGCTCCGGTGACTTTTGCAAGTAGAATTGGAGTTCATCAATATTCCGGCTACTGGTTTGTTGATGCTCTCCTAGTGTAGACCAAATCAAATAATCTTGAACATTATCATCATCTTCCAAATTTGTTCCAGATGTTGAAGTATTACTTGAAGGAATATTTGCATCTACAACCGAAGAAGCATCAACAATGTTAGCATAATAATTATACAAAATTTGTAAATGTTTGTGCAGATCAGAAATACAAGTCTCAGTATCAGGAGTTTCAGTTGGTCCAATATCCATATAAGTATATAAAGCACTGATTAATTGGCGACACTTTATCATTTTGATAGTAGGGTTTAAAATAGCACCAATTAGGTAAATAGGGGAATTGGGAAGAAATATTTTTTAACCTTATCTAGCATGGTTTCAACAACATTAGTATATCCCTCTTTCGCCTTCAACTTATGTAGTAAAAGAGAAATTTCAGCAATGTGAACTAAACCATTTACAATAGTAGGATAATAAGCTCCAGAAAACTCAAGTGTAGCCACATAAAATTTTTGTAAAAATTGTACAACATCATGAATGACATCCCAATTTTTAGATGTTAACAGACGGTTAGGATCGGTACAATGAGAATTAGCAACTTCAGTTATAGGCATTCTATATTTATTACAACATCTTAGGAACAAATAAGTATAATTCCACCTAGTAACTATTTCTTCAGGCATGAGTCTTGGTTTTAGTCCATAGTGTACACATTTTTCCTTAAATGCATTTAATCTAGCACTTCTATTATTTCCTTAAATTACACCAACAACTCTTCTAACTAAAGTGATGTCATTGTGAAATAAGTCAAGGCCACTCTTCACAATCAAGTTATAAATATGACATGCACATCTAATATGAAATATTTCAGGAAGTGGTGGGCGTAGATGCAATTTTAGTAATGTAATAGCAGAAGTGTTGTTAGAAGCATTATCAAATGACATACACAAAACTTTTTCAGAAAGATTATAAAATAAAGCAACTTCATGGATAGTAGCACTTATAAATGCACCGGTATGACTTTGATCTTCATCATATTTAAAAGCAATAATACGTTTTTGCATACAAAAATTATCATCTATCCAATGGCATGTAACACTTAAATAATCATTTCCATTTACAGCATGACCAATATCAGAAGTAAGAGAAACTTTACAAGAAAGACTAGCGAACAAATAACTTATATATGTCTGATATTGTCCATAAAGCCTAAAGATATCAGATCTACAAGTACTTCTAGGAATACCTTTAAACATAGGGTTATAAATTCTTTGAATATAAGTAACAAGATATGGTGAAGAAGCAAAACTAAAAGGTAAACAACCTAAAACAATCATTTTAGCTAATTCTTCTCGATCTTTTTTAATATCGTATTTACCCATTAACCCCCGGTGACCGGGTTAAGTTTTTGTTGCCCAGCTTCATCGCCTACTCCCCAATCAATAGGATGAATTTCTTCCATGTGCCTACGAAGTTGACCCGTTCCCCCATTCTTACCGGGCTCGTGTTTATAAACTTCATTACATATTTTACATTTTACATAATTTTTCTCATTTTCTAGTCTATCAAAAAAATTCCAACACTTACTTCTTAATCTTCTATTCTTCTTAATAGGCAAAGGAGGCTTACTTACACTTCCACCGCTAATATTTTGACTAGCATTACCGGGTGTAGGTGGTGATGTTTCAAGATTATCGGGTGATTGAATATCATCTAAAATATCATCTAAATCATCATCAATACCAAAATTTTCTTGAAGTAGCTCATAATCTACATTTACGTTTTCGGGTGAACTTTCAGAAACATGTGTTGCACTACTAGAAGAACCACCTCTTACTGAATTTTTCTTACTACCACCTTTACTAGTGCAAGCTTTTTTGGCCGCTCTAAGTAAATCCATTATCTAATTTAAAACAAAAAATTCAAATAATAGTTCTAAATAATAAAGAGAAAGGGATGGAACGAGTGTACCGGGATTCCGAATGCCACACTAAATTTGATATAGAAACGAGAAAGTAGAAACTCAAACTTCAAATCTTCAATTGATATTTGATAACTTGATAATTGATGTCACACTTCACTTGAATAATTGAATTAGAAATTTATGATAATAATACTTTTGTAATGAAAGTATGAAACTTGTAAGTTGAAACTTGAAAGCTTGAAGTAATGAGCAATTGAGAATATTATCAAGAGAGAATTGAGAGATAATTAGAGAGAGTTGAGAGATAATTGTGAGGAATAATGAAAAAGAAAGGGGTATTTATAATTTTTTAAAAGGAATCAATTGCAATTTATAAATTATAAAGGGGGGGGGGGGCTAAAATATAAATAAAATACCAAATTTTGGCTGTTTTTGACAGATTTGGCCGTTGGCCAACGGTCAGATTTAATTTTAAAAAAAAAAAAAAAAAAAATTTAGGCGGGTTTGCGGGCTGTCGCGGGCTGAGGCCCGTTAAGAACCCGTTAAGCCCTTAATGGGTTGTGGCGGGTTCGGGTCCCTGTTTGGCGAAAACTTAACGTTACTAGCTCGCCCCCCGTCCAACCCGTCCCAACCCGCACACATATGCACAGTAACGGGCTGGCCCGGGTTGAACCGGGTTGTTAGCGGGTCAGCCCGGCCCGATTAACACCTTTGTTCTAAACTAACAATTTGTACATAATTCAATGATTTTTTAACACAAGTTACTGGGTTCAGCCGAACCCTTATCCGAAGGGCTAGCTTCGCCACCACTTTTATATACATCTCAATCTTAAACTAGTTGATTTTTACTATATTTTGCTTGTTAAGATCAATTAATATTTAGAGTATTTATCATATTAGAGTCCGTGGTTAGCTAACTGAAAGTAGCTGATAAGTATGCCAGTAGTTTTTGATCAAACAGTATATTTTTATTAAGAAATTCATTAAATATGAACAAATATTAAATTTAGAACCCAGTTGTTAGTATTTGACGTCGTCGTTCCAAAATACAGAACCCATAAAGCTCATATCCTGGCTCCGCCCCAGCTGAAAAGTATTTTAAGTTTTGAAGCTGACCGTATGGCTATTTTTATGTGGATCTCAAGTCTCAAACTACCGCATAAGGTTAGTTTGCAACAACAACAACAACAAACCCGGTATGATCCTAACAGGTGGGGTCTGGGGAGGGTAGTCTGTATGCAGATCTTACCCCTACCTAATGCAGGTAGAGAGGTTGTTTCCAATAGACCCTCGGCTCAGGAAGGGCAAGAAGAAGAAGAGGAAAGCAAGGAAGGAAAGAAGGAAGAGAAAAGAAAAAGGGAGAGATAAAGGATAAGTAGTACCAAATAATAGCAACAGGGAATACAATACCCGAGGCGAACAAAACCACATAACGTAATAAAAATCTAAGCATATGAAGGGACATGCATGCTACTAAGACTATCGGTGAACAACTAAAACCTACCCACTAACCTTCTACCTTAATCCTCAACCTCCACACCCTCCTATTAAGGGTCATGTTCTCAGTGAGCTGAAGCAGCGCCATGTCCTGTCTAATCACCTCTCCCCAATACTTCTTAGGATAAAATGTTTTCCAGTCAGCTACTTTAAATTTTTTATGTGGATCTCGACCTACTGCATTTTTTCTTTAAGCTCATAACGAAAAATTGTTGTTGTTGTTGTTGTTGTTGTTTTATATTCATTTCCGAATTCTTTCTTCTTTAAGCTCATAAAGGAAACATTGTTGCTTTTTTTATTTGGCAGGTCCTGGAACCGTTTTCTGTGACAACATAAGCTACATCTTTATGTTCCTTACAATTGCCACTTCAAACTTAGTTGCTACTTCACTTGCACAGCAGGTAAGTTTTTGGGAATTGCTGTTTTACTGCTACGAACCTAGTAATTTTGGCTCAAACTCGATATATGTGTTAAAATATCCATTAAATAAGTATAAATAATAGATTTCGAACCTAGTAAATCAAATCGACTGGGATAGAATTTCAAACTCGAACTTATAAAGTTCAAATCTTGGATCCGCCTCTGGCTCCAACCATATATGTTTTATGTGAAAAAACATTAGGATTAGTATGTATTAAGAGAGCTGAACTTACTACTTCAAGAGAGCCGTGGGTGCATCGCATTTGCTCCTCAAGCCATTTAAAACTCCGAAGCTGCTTAAGCTTAATCTACAACCTGGATATGCCCCTAGTTGATAGCCTAAGTCCGCCATTTGTTGTAATCTTATTAATGTCTAAATCAAGAAATCATCAACTTATATTTATTCTACTGACTTCTTTCTCATATTCTAATTCATCATCTTGGGTTCTGGTGCAGGACAAAGATAAAGTGCAGCATCAGATATCTATCTTGCTTTTTATTGGGCTTGTCTGTGGTGTTGTGATGTTTATTTTTACGAGATTGTTTGGTATCAAGGCAATCACTTGTAAGCAATTCTTTATTCTTACTTTACTGGTGGATGTATCCAGTGTGCTATTGATATTCCCCCAATAACAACTAATGGTTTTATTTTTTCTGAATCTTAGCCTTCACTGGGGAAAATAATGTAGATATCATAAACTCAGCAAACACTTATGTCCAGGTTATTCTCCTATTAATAATTTGCTTGTTCTGAAGATCCTTTTAGCTTTAACCTTTTTTTTCCTTTTTAGCATCATTTTATTAATTGAGTAATGCCAATGCTTTTTCCACTTTCTGGTTGGTGAAGACATCAGATCGATTCTTAAGAGAGGAAGAATTTATTTTTGTCGGTCAACTAGATACATCTATACAGAATCCAAAAGTTGCTAGACAGGGACAATCATTTGCTAAACATTGGCAATATATCTGCTAAAGCAGGCAGAGACACTTTTGCACTGAAAAAGTAGTATCATTTTGTACCATTTTCTATTATGATCAAGTTATATTGTTGCTACACGTGGTGTATTTAAGCTTCAGTTCAACTGAATGGTAGATATTATGGTGATAGATTCGAGGCTTGGCATGGCCAGCACTGCTGGTTGGTTGGGTTGCCCAAAGTGCAAGGTACCATTTACATATTCTCGAGTATTTTGTATGCGTGTTTTTCTATTATAAAAATACTAACATGTGTCCCAGGTTTGATTCTTTATCACTTTCTATGATTCTACATAAAGCTTAGTCCTATGATCATAATTTATTAAGCTTCTCTGTTTTGTACTCTATGTTGTATTGCATTTCTCAACCACTCCTCCTCTTTCTTCTTTTTTGTTTCTTCTTCTGTCGTGATAACCGCACTTCTCTCCTCTTTCCTCTTGCCATATTTCATTTTTCTATTGATTTGTATATACTGGGGAATGAACTGGGCTTGAAGACAGAGACCATGAATTCTCGCTTAAAAAGGGGATTTATAACGCGCATGAATAGCCACCAGCTCCACTTACTTGCAGCCTTATAATTTGCACATAAATCAAACTAGCAAGGATGAGTATGATAGAGGTGGAGTTATGATATTTGTCATTTCAAAGCCAATCAAGACTCTTGCTTTCACTTACATGTGAACAATGTAAAGTTCGTTGACAGATCTGAGAGACATAAATCTATATTCTGTTCGCAGTTAGAAAGAAGATTGATCCTTCTTTTCCCAGTAATATGATATATACATTGTTCGTCTCGAATGACTGATGGTAAGCTTTTCTTTAGGTCACTTTTGAGGTGAAGATAGTTTATGCTTTTCTGACAGTATACTGTGTTCAGATACGTGCATTACTTGGTCATGCTATTCACCTTGTGATATGCGTTTCTTGCTTTTAAATGCGCAGTTTAGGCATGAAAGATTCATGGGGACCTTTAAAGGCTTTGGCCATTGCTACTGTTATTAATGGTACTGGTGACATAGTCTTGTGTCGATTCTTCAGTTATGGTATTGCTGGAGCAGCATGGGCAACAACGGTATCTCAAGTACGACCACTCATTCCTACCAATTCCTTTATTTGATCCCTAAACATATTTGATGTGTTCTTCATCTCTCTATCTCTTCTATCTCCATTTTCATACATCTCAAAACCTTCCTAGCTTGGTAATCTGTTTGTAGGTCGTTGCAGCTTATATGATGATCCAAGCACTGAACGATAAAGGATATAAGGGCTGTGCTATCTCTATTCCATCACCAGATGAACTTCTGCAGATATTCATGATTGCCGGCCCTGTGTTTCTAACAATGATGTCAAAGGTTTGTGTGAATTGACCTCATTTTCACTGGGTGCCGAAATCTTGTGTTCTGTGGACATCTGACATTATGCTGAACGACAGGTTGCATTCTACTCTCTACTTGTCTATTTTGCTACCTCAATGGGCACACAGACAATTGCTGCGCATCAGGTATGTTTTATTCTTATATGTACTTCATTTCTTCATCTTCGTAAAATAGCGACATAGATATGACCATTAACATGTTGCCTTTTTATTTAGGTCATGGTACAATTGTTCATGATATGTGCAGTATGGGGTGAGCCTCTCTCTCAAACAGCACAGTCGTTTATGCCCGAATTGTTATATGGAGTCAACCGAAATTTGTCAAAGGTTATGATCTTATTCATGTAAAAATCACAACACCCTGTGCCAAAGTAGTTTTTGGCATCCATCTCTGTAAATTTTGACTATGTTACCACATGCGTGAAAGTTGCTAGGCAATCATGATTCAGCGCAGAATCAAACTCTTTGAGCAGAGAGTTCTCTCATCATTTCTTATTACAATCCTCTAAAAGATAAATATTTTGAACCAGGCTAGGATGCTGCTGAAGTCCCTAGTGGTTGTTGGAACATCGTTCGGACTGATACTGGCATCTGTTGCAGCATCAGTTCCATGGTTATTCCCCAAAATCTTTTCGCCTGATCCTGAGGTCATACGTGAGGTTAGTTCTATAATGTACTTACATTTCTTTTCAGTTGAAGACATTGCATAGAATGCATTCTAGACATAAAGTAGATGATATTTGACACATTTTGCTTTTTGAGGATGTTCATCCTCTTCCACATACTTACCAGAAAAATATTGACTAATACAGAAGCATATAGAGAAATGATTAACAAACAGTCATTGAACAAAAGAAAAAAGGACAGAAGGAAGAGTAAAGTTAGTTATTTGCTTTGTTATACTGGACAGTTATTGTGTAGGCCTGATCATGACTCGATAAGGTATTTCTACTGTGTAATGCAGCAGTGTTTTTCGCCCTTTACCTTTCATTCTTTATGTTTAATAATGAATGGAATAAACTCATAAGCTCAAAATTAGGTAAAACCGTATTAGTCCAAAGCCCGATTGACACAAGCAGAAGGAGAAGGAAGGGTATTGAGCTCTTGTTTTCTTCACATAATTCAAAAATATTATTATCTGGTTCTCCTGATTATTTTTCTCTTTTCTATGGGCGCAGATGCATAAAATAGTGTTGCCATACTTTCTAGCCCTATGTGTGACACCAAGCATTCTTAGTCTTGAGGGAACTCTGTTGGTACGTATTCACACTTTCTGTCAAAACTTTCTTTACTCTTTATTTCGTTATCTTAGGCATGCTAATTAATCAACAGACAATTTTCTCTGCTCATTCTGTTAAATCTCTATTCTGCTTGTAATTTTTCAGATGCATCATTTCTCTTTTTGTTTTTATTTCATCGGTACTATTATGTTTTAAGAAGCCTTTATCTCAACATCATGATTTTTTGATATGTATTCAGGCTGGACGAGACTTGAAATTCATAAGCTTATCAATGAGCTCGATATTTGTTTTGGCTTCTCTTCTCCTAATGGTATGCCATTCATTTTGTTTCAAAGTATCAATACCTCATGGTGTTTTGGCATATAAGTTCTTTATGCCTTGTACTTGCATTTTTCCTGCATTATAGACCTTGATAACTCGAATCTAATCTCTTTCCTTTTACCCCTTTCTGTTCATACAATCTAATGCAAACTGAAAATATATTTGCACTAACGGTGTAAAAAATATTTACACAATCAGGTCACTTAATATGTAGTTACGGGTAAATCCTTATAATAAGCTACGGACCTACTATAATAGGTTAAACTATACTGATCATGTAGAAATTCTTTACACTGTAAGTGCATATAACTTAAATTCTTCACGATATTTTAACCGGCCGAGGGTCTATTGGAAATAGTCTCTCTGTCCTTCTAGAGTAGGGGTAAAGGCTGTGTACATCTCATCCTCCCCAGACCCCACTTGTGGGAAAATAATGGGCTTCTTGTTGTTGTTGTTGTTATTGTATTATCATTTGTTTTAACATTTTCCACTTATTGGTTCTTTGAACCAGCTGCTGAGCAGCAAAGGACTTGGTTTATCTGGATGCTGGTTTGCGCTTGTTGTATTCCAATGGGTAAAATTTCTATCAACAATTTACAAGCTTTTATACTTTCTTTTACTTTGTTAAGTTGTCTGATGCCACAACGCGCTGTCTTTTTTCCCCCTCCTCAGTCTCGATTTTTTATTGCTCTACGACGCCTTACCTTGTCGGATGGCATACTCTATTCAGAAGAATCAACTCAGTATGAGCTACAGAAGTTGAAAGCTGTATAGGTTTCTCATTTTCTTACAACAAAATAATTGTTACTACTACAACAGAAAAAGTGGAGATGGGATCCAAGTCTTCCCATAGGTAATGTATCTACCATTTGTTTCAAGCAAACCACAAATTTTCTATCCAGTAAGTGCCAATATTAGCAAATTTATTTCGGTTTTTTCTCGAAATCCGAAAAGTGAACTGTAATCCAGCAGATTTTGGAAAGAAGTCAATAATAAGCCTAAAGGATAAAGTTTCCATTGTAAAACAAAATTCACAAAGCATAAATCAGCCACTTTATAGCACAATTTTGGAAAGAAATGAAAGCATAAAAGACAATTAATCATCCAATTAATTGGCAAGAAAACTACCATACGCATCAGGAGATGCAAAGAGGTTATCCCACGCGGTATTCGTATTGGAGCCTGATTATATCTGCGCCACATAAGGCCCATTTAAGGGGGAAGCACTCCCTAACAAGATTCTTTCCATACCTAAGGCTCGAATCTGAGACCTCTGGTTAAGGACGGAGGGATCTTATCTATCCCACCACAACTCATATTGGTCATCTCTCTAAAACTTTCACTTAATTAGCGCAACACTAATGGGAACAATAAGGGTAGATATGAAAAGAACACTAAATAACTCGTTGTTTATGTAAAACGTCAAATATTATCAAACAAATTCAGTTTGTTGAAATAACGATATCCGAAAAGATTATTGAAGTTTACATTTCCCCTGCCTCAACTTGCGCATAATATACCTTGCCACTCAGCTACTCAAGAACAATGTATCCATCATTGACCCTGTCACAACCAATAGGAGAAAATAATTGCTTCATATGTTTCGCTATTTTGAGGTAGAGCTAAATGCTACTAATAAAATTCAATTTCAACCACTCTAAAGTTGTTCGTGAGCAATGATATCAAACATCAAATAAAAAAAATTCATGCATGTGATGAGTTAGCAAGCTTTACCAAATTTTACCAAACAGGTAGGGTAGCTGAAAGGAAATTAAACATACAAAAACGTTTTTTTTTCACTTTAGCACGCGCCAGAAACTATTTACATTCGATAGCCGAAAAAGTGTATAACATTTGTACAATAATATATATATATATATATATATATATATATATATATATATATATATATATAAAATTTTAGGCTATTATTTTAAGAGCGGCTATACAGTATCATTTTCCCTACAAAAACGAGCTCCTAGTACGTGACTTAAAATCTTACCTTACTAATGCACTTTAAAAAGCCTAATATGAGATTTAATACTTATTTTTATAATCGTGGTGTTTGGACTAGCCTGTACTTACCTCAACGAATTATACAGGTACCTGCTAGTCTGCTACCAATATAAGTACCGAATATCTCTGTCCACCAAAAGTTAAATATATAAAAAGAAATCACCTAGTATTATTTTTGCTCCACTAAAACTTCAACCTTTATGGTTTTTAATCGAGAAATTTTCATAAAGCATTATCTTTTAGTGGTAATTAGCTATCTATAGATACCACTTGTTATATTATGGATTGTAGATACGTTTTTTGTTGCTATAAGATGTATTTGATGTATTTAAGCTATTGTATTCATGAATACAGTAGCATTTTTAGGCGTGAAACGGGGGATTACAGCTAGACAGATTTTTGTATTCGAGTGTATTCGACTGTATTCATGGCGTGAAACATGGGATTACAGCTGGATAGATTATTGTATTCGACTGTATTCACGGTGTGAAACAGGGGATTACACTGTTTTTAAACGGAAAGTGAATCAATTAACATAATTGACTCATAATATAACTCAAAAAAAGTCAATTACAACACACAAATTTTGTATTTCCAGTTATAAAAAAGCTTCTCAACCGAAAAATACCCCAAAAATATAGCAATCTTCAGAGAAATTATATAATACATCTGAATACATAAATTATATTAATTAAAAAAAACATATGAATACATTCATGGCATATATCGAGACAATGAATACAATGAAATACATAGAATACAGCGAGATACATTAAAATATAATTAAAAAAAGACAGTAAATACAATGAAATACATGGAATACAGCAAGATATATTGAATTACAATGAAAAAATAGACAATGAATACAATGAAATACATAAAAATACAGCGTGATACATTGAAAATATATTGAAATACATTAACAGAAAACCAAGTTGCTCAGTACCAAATTGAATTTCTAGACATGCTCGATAACCTTCCCAGTTTTATCATCAATAAATTGAATCCTCGTATATTGCGGCAGCTTTCCTTGAAGATCAAGTTCAACCTTAACCCTAGTTGTGCTAGGTCTAGACCTTTCTTGCGTGGCCTTATCAATAGCAATGGGCTTACCTGTTGCGGTGGAGATGAAACGTTGTAGGAGTGGGAAGGTACTAGGACTACTCCTTCACCGTCTGCTTCCATTTTTGTTTAGAGGAGAGAAGTTATTTGGAAAACTTAAAGTTCAAATACCCATTATTTTCTTCTTCTTCTTCCTTAGTTTCCTTGTTATTCTTCTTCTCCTGAATCTCTCGAAAGAACGTTCTGTTAATGGGCAAGTATATATAGGAAAGATGAATTGAAACGGTCTGATGTTAACTTGATGCAGAGGGTTGTGCATCTATGGCAGCATATACTACATCATGTCGCCCTAGAGAGAGAGGATGAGGAGAGAGTGTGGGTTTTTTTTTTTTACTAATGGTAGGTGATGTGGATGAGAGGAATTTTGAGATTGAGCATCGTGTTTTCAGGGAATGGGGGAAGAGAATGACATGTATCAAAGTAGAGAGAAAGAAAATAGTGTAACTGAATAGCGTATTTAGTGGCTTAGGGGTAGAACCGTAGGAGGTACCCAAAATTAGATATTTTGCTATAAACATGAAAAACTATATAATATAATTTTTTAAAATGGTATTTATTTAAAATAAATAAGATGTTAACCTTTGCTATAAGAAGTAAAAATTCCTTTTTAATCCACTGCTTTGACCTTATCTTGTGGGCATTTTTGTGTCACACATAGGTCCCGCAGGCCAAAGACCGATCAAATATAATATTGGGGAAAAATACAAAATTAGCCGCTAGACCAAAACTAATTGTATTTGCTAACCAAAAAATGCATAAATATATATATTATTTATATGTAATACACATATAAATAAAAATTATACATTTCGTCGGCTATTATTTTTAAGAGCGACTACTAATATACATTTCTCTATAATATGGCCATAATTAAAATTGCAACAACATACATTAAAAAAAGGGCAGCCAAGGATCTATTGTACGCAGTTTTACTCTGCATTTATGTAAGAAACTATTTTCACAACCCAAACTCATAACTTTTTAGTCATATAACAATAACTTTACTAATTACGTCAATACTCATTTTACCAACAACATACATTATCAATGAAAATTTCCAAACATATAACCATTTGGCAAGACACATAAGATGATGGGAAATGAACGGTACGATACTACAGACATATAACCACTGCAATGATGGCTTTTGCAAGAATCATATGAAATGGAAATTAGGAAAAGTATACGAGATTTGACGAGTCATGATCGAATTTAAGGTTGCATGTGAACCACACTTGAAAGAAAGAACTAAGTGTTAAGGTAGGCTCAGTATATATATATATATATATATATATATATATATATATATATATTATAACGCATTGCTTTGAATATCTGTTTTAATTTGAAGGACCACATGTTAGTAGAAGAAAAAGTGAACCATGCATGTGCTACCAAAACTCTTGAGACAGTCAATGATAGAAGCTCACCATATAAAGAGACCTTAATTTGTTGATGTTTTGTCGGGCTAAACTTTGATGCACAGAGTTAACTATTACTACTATTTATTTTAGTAAGAGGTCGTAAAAGTGAGTCGAGGGCCTTTCAGAAATAGCATCTCTATTCTTTTGAAGTAGAGATAAAAATTGCGTATACTTTACTTTTTCCATATCCCATATGTGAAATTTTACTGAATTATTGTTATTGTCGTAAAAGTAATAAAATAATTGAGGTCAAGGGTGAAGTTAGAAGGTTATGTGTGGGGTCGGCCGAATTAGTAGATTTAATAGTCTAAACAATGTATTAATATTAAAAAATTCACTAATATTTACAAAAATTAAATTCAAAAATTACTAAGACCTAATATTGCTATCCTAAAATTTAGAATACAAAACACTCAAATTTTGGCTCCATGATCGAATTGCACGCAAACTAATGCGAATACTACTAATATAAAAAATAAAAAATAAAAAGACACAGAGATAGTTCAACAAATCAATTCTTGGCTTCTACTGTTGGGATATATACTATTAATCATTGTTTGATTTAGATATAGTATTTATTATGAAACAATTTATTTATTCAGTTTTAATAAAGTTTTAAATAGATCATATATTAGTTTGTGTCCTTTGCTTATATAGTAGATGATTTAGTTTATAGAGTTTATCTTATACACGGAAGATTAAATCATCGGTTCTTATAAGTGTAAAGTTTGAGTTCACAATCTAATGATGGAATTGGACAAACCATCAGGAATGATTGTAGCACAAGATTAAATATAATTTATTTTGATTATGGGAATGGTTTAATTCCAACTTCTTGTGCTAGTATATTTTGTATGTATTGAACGGACCAAGTAGAGATAAGTATTTTATACTGACTTAATAAAATAAACTCTCTAGCCATTAAATGTACTTATACTCTTAATCTTGATATAATTATTATTAGTTGTGTACATTATTATTATTTTGATTTATTAAAAGATGAGATTCTTTTGTGGGTCAATATGCCTGGTAAATTGGATAATAATAATGTACATTGGCAAAATAATAATTTATTGATGGAATCCATGTCTCGGTTTAGAGATTGATGATACACCTTTATGAAAGCTTATAAATTTTCATGTGTAAACCCGGCCGGTGGATTTTGTATCCGACACATGAAATAAGTTAAGCGAAAGTCTAAAGAAAATAATCAATAAATTAAATTGTCAGTAATTTAATTTAATTGATTAGTGTCTGAATCTTAACATGGGAAGTTAAACAAGATTTAATGGATGAATTTTGAAATTGAATAAGGAGTGCAATTACGAATTTTTAGTGGAATAATTCGTAATTAATTATGGTGGATATTAATTTTGAAAATTATAAATTAATTTCATAATTGGAAGCTTTGTTAATTAAATTGTGTGGTCCCTGTTGTGCCTAAATAATAGGAAATAAAGGAATCTTTTTTCTGGTGGAAAAGAAAGCCCAACAGGTTTTGGAAAAGGGTTTTAACCCTTAAAACTTGTGCTATAAATACATAAGGTTTTCCACCTAGAGGAGGAAGCACATGGTGGCCGAAATTTTTAGCCTATTTTCCTAGAAATTTTGCCCACACAAAATTACTATTTTCGGATATTATTTGGGTAATACAATAGAAGACCGTGGAACGTTTGGAGATCGTGATCGTACGGGTGATGGAGATTTCATCGAATTGATATGGAATTGGAGGCTCACATGATAGAGGAGCTTTGTTCACGCTTCAAGAGGTAACCCGTAAAATCCCGTTTGTACTAGTTGTCTAGATTACATGTAATTTTGATACTGGGATTGCTTCCGCTGCTTATTATAATCCATCAATTGGTATCAGAGCCCACTCACATCTAATTAGATAATTAAGTTTTTTATGAAACAAGAATATCGTGTTTATGTGCGTTTTTGAATTACATGTATATGTGGTTTTCTGAAAAACTGCACTGTTGTTTTGTGAATTACTTTGCAAAAATTTTGGATTATTCTTGTAATCATGAGATATCTGTTTTTTATTGATATTTTATTGAGATGATCTGGATATTTTTTTTGCTAAACTTTAGAAAAACGCAAAATTTGATTTTGACCAAATTGTCGGTATTTTCGGAGGTCAGCGAACTTGACGGACTCTGATTGAGCTGAAATTTAGTGGGTTCATCGGAAACGATGTGGTGAGAAAAACTCACTGCTATAGCAGAGAATCATGGTATTTTTCGGCGTTTTGAGGCCGTTTGGACTATTTTTGGACGTTTTTCTATTTTCTGAAAATTATTTTTTAATAATTTTAATTCGTTTTTAATTCAATGGTGGTGGGGTGACTCCCCATGGTCTCCATGATTAAATACTGGTGATATAATAGGTTTACATATTGGCTATTAGCAAATGACATGTTGTTGAATTAAAATCAATAATAGAAGTGTAGGATTTTATTGACTAGGTCTTACAAGATATAATTGATATTGTGTAATGATATAATTATTTTGTAAGAAAGTGAAATCCTCTGTTTGATATCCTGGATTACTAATGATTGGAGCGTTTGGCATATTTGTGCATAAAAGTTTTCTCAAATTTTAGTTTATATTTTCATGCCCTACGTAATTACTAGTTTTGGATTTTCGATGAAGAATTTTGTTCTCTGATTGGAGGTTGTAATTAAGTGAAATATGACGGTATTTTATATGAGTTTTATATTATTAGTATGGCTTTTAAGCAATGGTCCATATTCTGCCATAAAATAATTTTATGAGCTACATATATATTCACTTGTAAATTGAGAATTTTTTGTGTAATAAATAGTTACCACTGAAGTGGTTTGTTTATTTGAACTCATGAAAAATTCTTAATAAATTTGTACATGTGAAATTATGTCTATTCATGGATTGAGTATTATGATTAATAAGTAGGATCCACAAAATGGTCTATTTAGTTGAGTCATTAAAATCTGCTTAATATACCATGTGAAAATTATCCTTGATAAATCAACATTAGTGGTGGATGTTCTTAACTAGGAAAAGAGTTTTATCTTTGGGTACTAGTGAAACCAACTCCACCCATGAGAAGAGATATTGGGGTTTTCGCCGAACGGGAGAAAATATAATATCTTAGGTTCTTGTGTATTTAATAAAAGGATAATTTATTACAAAAACGATATTATGTATCCTAGAAATAGGAAGAACATAATATATGCCTTGAGCTCATCGTATAACTATAAGGAGAATGGAAATCAATATCATATTTATTTTAATTCATGAAACTGCTTAAAACGTTTATTCTCCGAGTTTGGTTATAGGCTGGTGGTCATGAATTTGACGGACTCCGATTGACCTGAAACTTGGTAGGTTTATCAAAGACGATCTAGTGAGAAAAACTCACTGTTATGCAGTGAATCATGTTGTTTTTCGGCATTTTGAGGTCGTTTAGATGAGTTTTCAAGTAGTATATTAAATTGAATTTGTTATAAATATGAAAAATTATTCCTTATATATCAGCTATATTTGTGTTAAATCTGAAACATGATGATTTAACTTGATATGGTATATAGCAAGAATGCAAATCACATGAATTTAATCCTAAATACGCCAAAAATAATTTATTCGAATTTGGTCAAGTTTTTGGCAATCGTGAATTTGACGATCTCCGAATGACCTGAAATTCGGTAGGATCATCGAAAACGATCAGTTAAGAAGAACTCACTGAATGCAGTGAATCACATTGTATTTTGACGATTCGGGGTCGTTTAGATGAGTTTTTTTTGGAGGTTTGGCGGATTAAAATGTGATTTACATACAAAAATAATTATTTCTATCATTTTATTTATGTCTAATCTGGAACATGATAACACATGTTGATTTGACATGAATTAGTATATGATAAGAATGTAGGTCATATTTTAAATTCTTAAAAAATGTTTAAAATGGTAATTTTTCAAATTTGGTCGCAATTTTGGAGATTGTGATTTTAACGATCTCCGATTAATCTAAAATTTGGTAAGTTTATTAGAAATAGCCCAGTAAACAATACTCACTGGTATACAGTGGAAAACGTTAATTTTAGCTTTTTAAGACTGTTTAAATGGGGTATTGAGCATTTTTTTTAATTATGAAACTTAATCCTCAGAGAAAAGTTCGTGGTTGTGATAAAGTTGTGATATGAATTAACTCCTACGGTCTTCATTTTTTATTTATAGTGAAATAATAAATTTACGGGTCTTCCCCCATATCGGATAAATTTATTATGAACTCACTGGATATAGTTACTAGTTATTGATAACCTGCATTAACTGAGTTCAAAGGGTTGAATCAGTTTTGTAACTGAAATATAATCATGATTAAGTGGTGATAGAAATATATTTCTATGGTCTTTCACTATTAATTCCAAGTGAGTAATAAATTTACGCGTTGACTTTAGGTCTTCCTCCATATCGGATAAATTTATTGTAAGCTCATTAGTACTAGTAACTGATATCGTGTACTTACTCTCCATCTGAGTATACATGTTGGATCAATGGAACTAAAGCTATTAATTAATGTGTTCACCTGACTTAAATTAACAGTATACTCTCCATCTGAGTTGGGTATGTTTTAATTATTGGAGTGAATAATCTGGCATTACATATGTATGTTGCATGAGTAATTCTTTTCCCATCGAAATTGCTATTCAAGATGCATGACATATATGTGTAGTGTGTTTAAAGTTTTCGTATTAAAAAGTTATATACAATTGACTGAAAATAATAGTATACTCTCCATCTGAGTTGGTTCTATTTATTTTTGGATTGTATAATTCTTGCATTATATAATATACTTTGCATGAATGATTCTTTTCCCATCGAAATTTATTATTCGAGATGCATGTATGTATACAGATATTGAATGCAGTCTGAATTTTACTATTCAGTGTTTTGACATATTATGATCTATTTAATATTTTTATCTCAACTCCACAATGACTTTATGCAATTTGTCGTATTACTTGTTAAAATTTTCTTTTAGTGATAAGGCATTAATTTAAAGGATGCAAAATATGTACTTTTGTTAGAAGGAATTTAATTCCGGTTTCTGGACAAAATAAGAGATGGATATTTGTTTTATTTTTTGAATAACTCTTGAGTTATTGAGCTTGATAAACATTTTATCTCTTATGGTACATGAATGCATAACCTTGTTATTGTATATTAATGTCTCTCCTGAACAGAACAATATTAGTGTACCTCGTAAGAGAATATATTCTTCAAAATTGAGTAAAACTTATCAGCGCACTTTTGTCTAAGTCATATTAACCTGGATAGGATTTCAAGTTGGTCAAGTATGGACCTTAAGGTTCATTGAAAGTAGAGGCACTACCAACTTGTAGATCTTGTTTGGAAGGAAATTTGACTAAAGGTTGTTTCCCTTCAAAATGAAATAAAGTTAGTGATAAGCTAGAATGAATCCCTTCTGATTTGTATGGTTAAATGAACATACTGGTAAGAGATAATTTACTTGATGTTCCATAAGTCTTAATGAATTAAGTAATTCAAGTTTTTTAAGACTTGAAACGGAGAAGCACCAAGGAAATATATTAAGTTACTACAATTTGATTGTAGTGGCGAGCACCTCTCTAAAGAGTTCTTTAGTTACATATCAGAATAAGGGATTACATCTCAATTAACTACACCGTAAACTCCATAATAGAGTGGTGTAGTAGAAAGAAGAAATAAGTTTCTTTTGAACATGGATAGATTAATGACGTGTTATTCAGATTTGCCTTATTTGTTTTTGAAATATTTCCTGGAAACTGCAAATTACATTCTGAATTTAGTTCATTCTAAGTTAGTACCTGAGACATCTATAGAACTGTGGACCGAATGTAAGCTCAGTATGTGGCATGTTCAGATATAGGATTGTCCCGCATATGTGCTGAAAGGGAAAGCGGATATGTAAGTTGGAACTAAGCATGGATAGGTGCATGTTTATTGAATATCTAAGAAAACGAATGGAGTTTTATTTTATTGTCCTAAAGAAAATAAGGCAATTGTTAAAACAAATGCATTTTTCTAGATAAGGACTATTTAATAAAATATATTCCTATAAGTAAACTATTTTTACAGGAACTGGGCAAATAAATAACTAGATATTCAAGAACATCAAAACCCACATGTCGGAATTGACGTTCCATTGTATTTAAGTAGTGGGAAAACGTTAATAGACATGATATGCATTTATCGAGTAGGAGTGATGTTTGAACAGTGAACACTATAGTAAGAAGTCGCTAATATTTCAATGTCTTAAGGTAATGAAGGTAATATTAGTAGTACTTTGTCATAGTGGGAGAATGATAAAGAAGATCATAGTTCGGTGTACACTCTTGGGATAGTTTCGGTAACAAGATCCCTGAAGAGTTTAATACCAAACTAGATAGTTACGACAAAACACTACTGGACAAATATTGCATCAAATATGACTTGGCAAGATTCTTTAACAAAACCTTATTTGGTGAAGACTTTTAATAGTCATGTAAAAGAATGCCTGAGAAAGTTGTAGATGCATGGTTATGAGTCTAAGTGGGAGATTATTGGGGCATATACTATTAACCATGCATTTGGATATAGTATGTTCTAATAATTGCCATGGTTAAAAGTCTAAGTGGGAGATTATTGGGATATATACTATTAATCATGGGTTTGGTTTAGATATAGTATTTAATATGAAACAATTATTTATTCAGTTTTAATAAAGTTTTAAATAGATCATATATTAGTATGTGTCCTTTGCTTGTATAGTAGATGATTTAGTGTATAGAGTTTAGCTTATACATGGAAGACTAAATCATCGGTTCTTATAAGTATAAAATTTGAGTTCACAATCTAATGATGAAATTGGACAATCCATTAGGAATGATTGTAGGACAATATTAAATATAATTTATTTTGATTATGGGAATGGTTTAATTCCAACTTCTTGTTTTAGTATATTTTGTATGTATTGAACGGACCAAGTAGAGATAAGTATTTTATACTGATTTTAATAAAATAAACTCTCTAGCCATTAAATGTACTTATACTCTTAATCTTGATATAATTATTATTAGTTGTGTACATTATTATTATTTTGATTTATTAAAAGGCGAGATTCTTTCGTGGGTCAATATGCCTGGTAATGTCACGACCCTGAACCCAGACCCGGTCGTGATGGCACCCCTCGTGAAGACAAGGCCAGCGGACACAACACCCAATTCATTTTAAAGAATTAAAATAATACAATTTAAGTCATTAATATGCTAATATCCCAAAAGAAATAGTGAAACAATACAATTTGTGGAACAAACACAGCCCGACATCGGGGTGTCACCAGTCATGAGCATCTAAACATGAGTCTAAGAGTCTGAAAGAGTTTATACAGTCTATTACAGAACTATAACATAAAGTAAGATAGAAGGGAGAAACACTGGGTTGCGAACGCCGAACAGCTACCTAGTGGACTTCGAATGGCCTGCTGGGAGCAATCAACCCTCACTGGCGGGACCTGAAGCTCCTGAATCTGCACACAGGGTGTAAGGAGTAAAGTGAGTACTCCAACTCAGTGAGTAATAACAATAAATGAAGACTGAGCGATAAGAAATTACGTAAAACACAACAACATGCTATAAATAGGCAGAGCAAAACCAATAAAATACAATGAAATAGTGAAATCTGATAAAAACACCTTTTTAACAGTTAAACAAGTAAATGAAAAGCAGCTAGAAAAGGTAAACACATAAAATCCGCCCCTCGGGCACAATGTCAACAGAATCAGCCCCTCAGGCAATAACATGGAACAACACCAGCCCCTCGGGCTATATCACATATCACACTGGGTACCCGTGCTCACTGGGGGTATACAGACTCCGGGAGGGGCCCTAACGGCCCAAGCGCAATATCAAGCCATCTCGTGGCATAATCAATATACTCTCAGCCTCATATCAAGCCATCTCGTGGCGTACAACTCAGGCCCTCGGCCTCATAATCATAATCAGTACAACACTATTGCGGCGTGCAGCCCGATCCCATAATAATCCTCACAACACCGGCCCTCTGCCCTACTCAGTCAGAAATCTCTAAAAGCCACTTGGGCACAGTAAAATATGATGCTCAGCCTAAAATATCATTTAAAGTATTAAAACAGAGTAAACATGGCTGAGTTATGAATACAGTATAATATAGCATGACTGAGTACAAATATAAAATCAAAACAGTGAGAAAATAGCAGTAAAAATCCCCTAATGGTCCAAATAGTTGGCATGAGGGCCAAATATGGCATTTAGCCCAAAACATGATGATAACAACCAGTTTCCAATCAAATACGCAGTAAAACAGTCATACGGGAAGGACTAAGTCACGATCCCCAACGGTGCATGATCCCACGCTCATCATCTAGCGTGTTGTGTCACCTCAACATAGTACAATGACGTGTAATCCGGGGTTTCATACCCTCAGGACAACATTTACAATCATTACTCACCTCTATCTGGTCCAAACTCTAGCCCGCGGTGCCTTTGCCCCTTGAATCGGCCTCAACTCGTGTCGAATCTATCCAAAATCAGAATCACGACGTCAAAATATGCTAAGGGAATGAAGCCCATGCGAAAATAATCAAATTATAGCATAAATCCAAAATTAATCAAAACTCGACCCCCGGGCCCACATCTCAGAATTTACTAAATTTACATCAATAGACTCCTTATCTCTCCACGAGTTCATACATATTGAAAGTACTAAAATCCGACCCCAAATGACCCCTCAAACCCTTGCTCAAAGATCTCCAATCACAAGCCCTAGTTTTCCCAAATTTTAACCCTTAATTTCCATAAATTTTCAAGTCAAATCAGTGAAATGACACAATAGAAACAAGTTTAGGGTCCAAAATCCTTACCTCAATGAAATCCCTCTTCAAATAGCTCCCTCAAGCATCAAACCCGTATGAAAATGATGAAGAAATAGCTCAAAATCGCGAAGGAAATCTTTTATATCTTCTGGCCCAGGCTTTTCGCACCTGCGGTCCATTTCTTGCTCCTGTGCAACCGCTTCTACGGTCCCAAGCGTTGCTTCTGTGGTCACCACTTAAATCCCAGGCACTGCATCTGCGATGCAAATCCCGCATCTGCGCTACCGCAGGTGCGCTTCCTCAACTGCTTCTGCGGTTCCAGCTTATGCCTTCCTTGGCCGCATAAGCGGCTCCAGTTTCGCTTCTGCGAGACCGCACCTGCGATCCCCTAGCCGCAGGTGCGGTTATGACAGCAATGGGAAATCTTCAGCTACCAAAACCCAACTCAAATCTTCCGTCAACCATCCGAAATCACCCCGAGGTCCCCGGGACCTCAACCAAAAGCACCCATAAGCCATATACTACTATTCAAACTTATACCAATCTTCAAAATACCTCAAACAACATCGAATCCACCAAAACACATTGGATTCAAGCCTAAGGTTTTACAAATCTTCTGAATTACACTTTTGATAAAAAAAATCTATCAAACCACGTTCGAATGATCTGAAATTTTTGCACACACATCCCAAATGACACAATGGACCTACTGCAACTCCCGGAATTCCATTCTGACCCCTATATCAAATTCTCACCTATCAACCGGAAAATGCCAAAATTTCAATTTTACCAATTTAAGCCTATATCTACTTCGGACCTCCAAAACACATTCCGCTGATGCTCCTAAGTCCCAAATCACCTCCCAAAGCTATCCGAACCATCAGAATTCACATCCGAGCGCTATTTCACATAAGTCAACATCCGGTTGACTTTTCCAACTTAAGCTTACTCAAAAGAGACTAAATGTCTCAAACCTTACCAAAACCTCTCCGAACCCGAGCTAACCAACCCGATAACACAAAAATATAGTTGAACAAGGCAATAAGAAGCAGAAATGGGTGAAACGGAGTGGTAACTCATGAAATGACCGGCCGGGTCGTTATATCTTCCCTCTCTTAGATAAACGTTCGTCCTTGAACAGGTCAAGAAACATAACTGAAGCCTCAAATGGGTGAGGATATCTGCTCCGCATCTCTCGCTCGGTCTCCCAGGTAGCCTCTTCCACGGGCCGACCTCTCTACTGCACCTTCACTGAAGCTATATCCTTTGACCTCAACTTTCGAACGTGACACTCCAAAATATCTGCTGGCTCCACATCATAAGTCAAATCACCATTTAACTGCACCGTGCTGAAATCCAAAATATGAAACGGATCCCCAACATACTTCTGGAGCATAGAAACATGAAATACCAGATGCACACTCGACAAGTTGGGTGGCAAAGCAAGCTCATAAGCCACCTCCCCAATCCTCCGAAACACCTCAAAAGGCCCAATGAACCAAGGACTCAATTTACCTTTCTTCCCAAATCTCATAACACCCTTCATGGGTGAAACCTTCAACAAAACCTTCTCACCAACCATGTCGGACACATCCCGAACCTTCCTGTCAGCATAACTCTTTTGTCTCAACTGCGCTGTACGATGCCTCTCCTGAATTACCTTCACCTTGTCTAAAACATCCTACACCAAGTCTGTCCCCAATAGCCTAGCCTCACCTGGCTCAAACCAACCAACTGGAGATCTACACCGCCTCACATACAAGCCTCATACGGAGCCATCTGAATACTCGACTGGTAGATGTTGTTATAAGCAAGCTTTGCGAGCGGTAGAAACTGATCCCATGACCCTCCAAAATCAATGACACAAGCACGCAACATGTCCTTTAATATCTGAATAGTGCGCTTGGACTGCACGTCCATCTGAGGGTGAAAAGTTGTGCTCAACTCAACCTGAGTACCCAACTCTCGCTGCACAGACCTCCAAAACTGCGAAGTAAACTGAGTGCCCCTATCTGAAATGATGGAAACTAGGGCACCATGCAAACAAACAATCTCTCGGATATAGATCTCTACCAACCGCTCTGAAGAATAGGAAGTACACACAGGAATAAAGTGCACGGACTTGGTCAGACGATCCACAATCACCCAAATAGCATCGAACTTCTTCAAAGTCCGTGAGAGCCCAACTACAAAGTCCATGGTGATCCGCTCCCACTTCCACTCTGGAATATCCATTTGCTGAAGCAAGCCACCCGGTCTCTGATGCTCATATTTCACATGCTGACAATTGAGACACCAAGCTACAAACCCCACAATGTCCTACTTCATTCTCCTCCACCAATAATGTTGTGTTAGATCCTAATACATCTTCGCGGCACCCGAATGAATGGAATATCGCGAGCTATGGGCCTCCTCCAAAATCAACTCCCGAAGCCCATCTACATTGGGCACACATATCCGGCCCTACATCCTCAACACCCTATCATCACCAATAGTTACGTCTCTGAAATCATTGTGCTGAACTCTGTCCTTAAGGACAAGCAAATGAGGATCATCATACTGCGCTCTCTGATGCGATCATATAAGGAAGACCGAGAAATCACACAAGCCAATACCCGACTGGGATCTGAAATATCTAACCTCACGAACCGATTGGCCAAGGCATGAACATCAACTGCAAGAGGTCTCTCCACAACTGGAATATATGCCAAACTCCCCATTCTCACCGCCTTCCTACTCAAGGCATCGGCCACCACATTGGCCTTCCCCGGATGGTACAATATAGTAATATCATAATCCTTTAGCAACTCCAACCATCTCCGCTGCCTCAAATTGAGATCCTTCTGCTTGAACAAGTGCTGGAGGCTACGATGATCAGTGAACACCTCACAAGACACACCATACAAATAATGCCTCCAAATCTTCAATGTGTGAACAATGGCAGCCAACTCCAAATCATGGACAAGGTAGTTCTTCTCATGGGGCTTCAACTGATGAGAAGCATAAGCAATAACTCTACCCTCCTACATCAACACACACCCAATACCAACTCTCGAAGCATCATAATACACGGTATATGAACCTGAAGCTGATGGCAAAACTAATAATGGAGTTGTGGTCAAGGCAGTCTTGAGCTTCTGAAAGCTCTCCTCACACTCATCCGACCACATAAATGGAGCACCCTTCTGAGTCAACTTGGTCAAGGACGATGCGATAGATGAGAATCCCTGAACATACCGGCGGTAATAACCTACCAAACCAAGAAAGCTGTGAATCTCTGTGGCTGAAAATGGTCTGGGCCAACTCTGAACCGCCTCTATCTTCTTCGGATCAACCTGAATACCCTCGCTAGACACTACGTGCCCCAAGAAAGCCACTGAACTGAGCCAAAACTAACACTTGGAGAACTTTGCATAAAGTTTCTCCTCCCTCAATCTCTGCAACACAACTCTCAAATGCTTCGCGTGCTCCTCCTGACTACAAGAATACACCAGAATATCATCAATGAAAACTACGATGAACGAGTTGAGATAAGGCCGAAACACGCTGTTCATCAAATGCATGAACACTGTTGGGGCATTGGTCAGCCCAAAAGACATTACCAAGAGCTCATAATAACCATATCGGATCCTAAAAGCCGTCTTAAGAATATTAGAGTCCCTGATCTTCAACTGGTGATAACCTGAACAAAGATCAATCTTGGATAACACCCTCGCTCCCTAAAGCTGGTCGAATAAATCATTGATACAATGTGTCACACCTCTTTTTTCACCTGCGCCGGAACAAAGGCGCAGAGGGAGTTTTTCCAATTAAAGGACAATCGAAACGAGATTTATTATTTAATTAAGAGTTACCACTTGGGAGATTTATGGTATCCCAAGTCACCGGTTGAATCCCGAATCGAGGAAAAGATTGACTCTATATTACAGTCCGCGAACCAGAAATCCGAGTAAGGAATTCTGTTAACCCGGGAGAAGGTGTTATGCATTCCCGAGTTCTGTGATTCTAGCACGGTTGCTTAACTGTCATATTCGGCTTGTTTATCTAATTTTAATACATGTTGAACCTATGTGTAAATTTTAACTGTTTACCACTTTTATTATTATTATTTTTAACGAGGATTGCAACGTCGTGAAAATACATCTCGAACCACGTCACATCAATGCACCCGTGGTTATTGACACATTTTAACTCTGTTGAGATTTGGATTTGGATCACATAAATGTGCACCCGAGTTTAAGAAAGTAAATTATTAAAGGCACGCCTAAAGCGACTAGCGTATCATTATTTTGGGTAAAGCCATGAAATTTTGCTAAACGGCCCATCCCGAAATTTAAGTAATTTTACCAACACGTATAACAGGCCCCACAGCTTGTGTACTTTTGTTTGTCGAGGCTCGTCTCATTCATTATTATTAAAAGGAACTTGCAACATCGTGGAAATGCATTTCGAACCACGTCACAGTTAATGTACCCGTGATTAGCGACGCATTTCAACTTCGTTAAGATTTGGATTTGGGTCACATAAATGTGCACCCGGGTTTAAGGAGGTAATGTTATTTAAAGTACGCGCCTAAAGAGACTAACGCGGGGTTATTTTGGGAAGTGGCCGTGAAATTTGCTAAAAGGCTCGTCCCGAAATCTGAGTATATAATATATATAATTATCTAGGGCCCCGCAGTTTGCAAGTTATTAGGTGAGGCACGCCTCGTTTTTTTTTTAGGATATCTTAAAGTGACTATGGTTCTCTAGTTACCATTGTCTCTAAAGATAGAAAAAAGGCCTAACTAATTACAAACGTGCAATGTTCCAGCTTTCGTTGTTCGAACCAACAACTTAACGATGAAGCACCTCAACGACAATGCATACCTTCATTTTAATTGACATACATGAACTCCCAAAATTCCTAAACCAATTTATCATACCCATTAACTATTACGAACTATGGGTTTTAATGAACCGATTTAGTGCAAATGAACCTTTCTTTTCCTGACTTTTAACTGTTTTCAACACTAATCTACCAACAACAATTAAGGTTTTGATTACTATCGAATTCAGAAACTGTTATTCAACGAAGACATCCTAATACACTAGCATGATTAATGATAAAATTACTAGCGAGTAGGGTGAATATTACTAGATTAGCTCATGAATTGGAATCCTATTACAAGTTCATTACTCTTTTAACCTGACATTAATCTAGACCCGCCTATTACTGATGACAATCGAGTTCCTCCCAACTGATTCAACAATCCCATTTCACGAACCTATTGAACTGACTACACTTCATGACATTCCAAGGATTCAATTTAACAGTTCAATGTTA
The DNA here is from genome assembly GCF_000715075.1 of Nicotiana tabacum. Classification (NCBI taxonomy): domain Eukaryota; kingdom Viridiplantae; phylum Streptophyta; class Magnoliopsida; order Solanales; family Solanaceae; genus Nicotiana; species Nicotiana tabacum. The sequence goes on from NC_134084.1 coordinate 157,563,664, forward strand.
TACAATGCTTAACAGATAACCCACCTTAAGAAACAGTTTTGATTATACACATAACTACCATCTATATAACAGGAAAACATCTAAACTAACATCAATTAAAATGCAGGCAGTCCTCAGTTGAACAATAAATGTGTTCGAACATTTCCTTTCAAACTTCAACGAGCTTAGATCAATGTGGTTCAGGGTAGTGTACCTGGTATTGGAATACAAGAAGAAGAAGATCAGCAGAGTAGTATGTAACCCAGCAACATCAACAATAACCAGCAACAACCAGTATAAATAAACCAGTAGCAGATTTAAAAGGAACCAGCAGAATTCCAGCAATACCAATAGCAACACAAACACCCAGTAACTGACCCCAAAACAGCTTGATAGCAACCAAATATCAATCAAAACACAAGCGGAAACACCCCCTAGAATTTAGTAATCAAGAGAAAACTCGAAAATACAACTCCACAGTTAAGCTGAAGCTCTTTTCAGTCTCAATGGAATAGTACTAGTTGAACTAGGCTCACTCTTAAGACTCTTCTAGTTTTTCAGAATGTCCAATACCCTCAAGATTTTCAGAATGTTCTCCTCTTAAGGTCTGCCCAAAAGAAAAGTCAGCCCCTAAACTGTCTTCCTCTCTTTTAACTCTCTCTTTTCTACCTTCCAGTTCTGACCCAGAAGAAGAACCAAGCCCAGACTCGACTAAAAGAAGATTAAGAGAAACTGATTTTTTTTGCTCCCAAAAACCAACCCCTTTTTTGGTCTTGAGTGACCCTATTTATCACCAAAACAGACCCCCCCAACTCTCAAAAGCACTTTAGGCATAATTTTTAAACTAATTTTGCCCATCATCTCCTCTTCAATTCCACTAGTATATGTTTTGTTCTCTTTTAATTCCCTTGTTCCCCCACTACCCTTGTCATTTCTTTACTTAAATTCAAATAGGTATGGGCACCTATTTCTTAATCCATTCTCTTTAAACCTTCCCCTACCATTATGTCTTGTTCCCCATTAGCACTTAAATCATTCATTAGTTTAATGGTACTTTAGTACCCTACTAGACAGAACACTTAAACTAACCATTTTTAAACTTTTCAATTCCCAGATTACTCCCTTAACCCCTGTGTATTATCCTGGAATCCCCTATTGTCCTGCCTCACCCCTGTAACCCATCAACTATGACCAATTGATCTAACAAGAAACCTAATCACTGATTAACCTAAACCCATTCTTAATTAATTACTGAAACATAATGAACTGTATCTAGACCAAGAACACATCAGCTATAACCAATGCTCTTAGGTGGGGGAAACCCAACAACTAAATAAACTAAGGCTCAAAGGTGAACTCAAGTTCAATTCATATCAGACCCCAAACATTGTTATTTAACTCAGCAAACTTCAAACAACAATTGAATTCAAACAAGATCAAAATAGCATTGCAACAAGATGAAGGACACGGTGATTCAGGGAATAAACTAAACATAATTCCATGTTAAACCTAAATACGAACAAGGAACATTGTAAATACATTGAATGAAAACACTGAATTCATATACAAAGTGATGGGCAATCACAGATGACATACTTTGAACTAACAGTAATAGCGAGCAATTACGAGAATAGCTACAGTTTATACAAAACTTACTAATACTGACTGATTCGAATCATTCAGGAAAATAAAGAAGAAACAATATACAGAGTAAGCACAAAACATTCGAATTTAAACAACAACAAAAAATAAGAAAGAAGTAGAGGATGAATTTACTGAACAAAAACTAATAGAAAAAGAAGATAAAACGAAAACCTACCAATTAAACGGGGCCTGGGTTCGAACCTCCGATGCCTTTTGAACTTGGTGCCAAGACGGACCCTAGTCGAGTGTTCCTGAACGAGAACACATTCAACTAAGGTCCGTTTTGACCTCAGTCTCTGAACTAGCTTCAGATCACCATTCTAAAACCTTTGATTCGAGACTTTCCGGGGTGATTCGACGCAACCTAAGGGTGGTTTGGGAACGAGTGAGGTCAGGGAGATGTCTGGTATGAGTTTGGGACTGGTTGGGGTAGATTTAGGTTCTGCTCGAATCTTCGATTGAAGATTCGAGAAACTACAGGTTGATTCGAGGCAAACGGTTAACAGATCCGTAACGAGGGTGGTCAGGGGGTGGCTTGGTGTGAGTTCGGGATTGGTTGGGGTGGGTTTCAAGTTTTGCTCGAATCTTCGATTGAAGATTCGAGAAGCTACAAGATGATTTGAGCAAAACGGGTAAGGGGTTCGTGGAGAGGGTGGTTAGGTGCTCTAGGGGTGTTAGTTTCATGGTCATCGGCGTTGTTGCCGCCGGCTTTCAGGCGAAAGGGCTTCAGGGCGGCTAGGGTTTCGAGGGTCGTTTGGTTTGTCTCTGAAAGAGACGAAGGATGAACGGAGGGTATGGCTTAGGGGGGTGGGGTGAGAGGTTGGGCTTATATACGGGGGAGAGGATTAAATCCTGGACGTTTGATCAAGTCGTATCAACGGCTTGGATCCATTCCTTAATGGGAACGATGTCGCTTCACTTGCCTGGATGACCGGATCGGTCTTGGATGGGAATGGGTCGGGTATTGGCGGAGTTGATCTGGACCGTCCAATCCATTCAAACGAATGGTTGAGATTGACCGACTTAAAACGACGTCATTTGGATTAATCGCAGGTGGACTGGATTTGGGGCGGGTATGGGCTGGTAAGGGGTTATTTTGGGCCTGATTTCCCTTTTAATAACCAGCCCAATCCGATTTTAACTCTTCTTCTCTTGTTCCTTCTTTTATTTTTTATTTTTTTGATTTCTAATTACCAAAACTCAAAATTAACTTTAAAGAATACTAATTAACCCTTAATAATAATTATCACCCAAAATTAAATACCAAGACAATCACACAATTTGGACATTAAATGTTAAAAATGCAAAGTACATATTTTTGTGACTTTTCCGTTTTGTAAAACAAACTTGATTGTTTAATTAAGTCCTAAATTGTAAAATTAAATCCTAAATGCACATGCAACACATATTTTTGTATTTTTCTTAATTAAAGTAGAAATAAACATGCACAGACAAAATACAAATAAATCACAAACAACACAAAACCATTTTATTTTAAATTTTTGGGAGTAGTTCTTATAGTGCAAAAATCACGTGCTCACACAAGGCAAAGGATACTTGTTCTTGATTGTTACTTTGTTCAACTGTCTATAATCAATGCACATCCTCATAAAACCATCATTCTTCTTCACAAATAGAACAAGTGTAACCCAAGGCGACACACTAGGCCGAATGAACCCCTTATCAAGGAGTTTCTGAAGCTGCTCCTTTAACTCCTTCAACTCCGTTGGTGCCATACGATACGGTGGAATAGAGATGGACTGAGTGCCTAGCACCAGATTAATACCAAAATTAATATCCATGTTCGGTGGCATGCCCGACAGGTCTGCAGGAAACACATCAGGAAAATCCCTCACAACTGGAATAGAATCAATACTGGGAGTCTCTCCACTGACATCCCATACAAAGGCTAAGTAAGAAAGACAACCCTTCCAAACTATACGTTGGGCCTTCAAGAATGAAAACACCCTACTGGGAACATAATCAGTCGAACCTCGCCACTCAATCCGTGGCACACCTGGCATAGCCAACGTCACTATCTTAGCGTGACAGCCTAATATAGCACGACATAGAGATATCCAATCTATGACCAATATAACATCAAAATCCACCATACATAACAACAAAAGATCCACTCGAGTCTCCAAACCCCCAATAGTCACCACACATGACTGGTACACACGGTCTACAATAATAGTATCGCCCACTGGAGTAGATATATGAACAAGTGAAATAAGAGACTCACGGGGCATATCCAAATAACGAGAAAAGTATGATGACACATAAGAATAAGTGGAACCGGGATCAAATAATACATAAGCATCTTTGTGGCAGACTGAGACAATACCTATGATCACAACGTCTGAAGCAATAGCATTGGGTCTAGCTGGAAGTGCATAGAAATGAGCCTGACCGCCACCTGATCGACCTCCCCCTCTAGGGTGACCCCTAGCTGACTAACTTCCACCCCTAGCTAGCTGGGTGGGTGGTGGTGAAGTAACTGGCGCTGAAGCTGATGGCTAACTCCTCTGCTGAGATGAACCCGCAAGACGACGAGAACACTGCCTCCACATATGACACATCTCTCCACACTCATAACAACTCCTGGGTGTTGAAGACGGGGATTGAAGGGAACCACTAGCACCAAAATGATTAGCAGATGCACCCGACATAGAAGAGCCCTGAACTGATGGAGCACGGGACGAACTCTGAGCTGGAAGGGCACTAAGTGATGACTAGCCTTGATGAGAACTGTGAGAACCATGACCCCCACGATAACCTAGGCGAGCTGGTTGAGCATGCCTGAATGGACGTTCTCTGTCGTGCTGGAACTGACCCCTCAAAGGAGCACCATCATAACTACTACATCCTCGAGGCCTTTTGGCCTCCCTCTCATCTCGCTTCTGGCGCCTAACTGACTCAATCTTATGAGCAATGTCTACAACCTCCTCAAAAGTAGCACCAGACACCCTATCCCTAGTCATGAGAATACGAAGCTGATATGTGAGACCATCAACAAACCTCCTAATCCTCTCTCTATCTGTCGGAACCAACCAAATAATATGACAATCTAACTCTGAGAACCTCATCTCATACTACGTCACAGTCATCTCTCCCTGACGCAACCACTCGAACTACCTGCGTAGCTCCTCTCTGCGAGACTGTGGCACATACTTCTCCAAAAAGAGAACGGAGAACTGCTGCCAGGTAAGGGGTGCTACACCAACAGGCCTACGTCTCTCATACGCCTCCCACCAAGTGAAGGCAGCTCCAAAAAAACTGAAAAGTAGTGAAAGCGACCCCGCTGGTCTCCAGAATACCCGTTGTGCGAAGAATCCTCTGACACTTGTCCAAGAAACCCTGGGCATCCTCGCCCTCTGCACCACTGAAAGTCAGAGGCTGAAGTCTACCAAACATCTCCAACCTGCGCTGCTCGTCCTCTAGCATGGCAGGAGGTACATAGTCCTAAGCAGCTACAACAGGCCGGGCTGGATGTGCTCCCGGTGTCTGAAGTCCCTACACGACCTGCTCAGGTGTGCGAGCGGCGGGAGTCTAAGTGCCTCCCCCGGCCTGAGAAGTAGCTGCGACTGTAGTAACTGAAACCGCCTGAGCTGGGCTAGTGCATACTAATAGAATCTAAGCCAAGGCCTCCTGAAGACCCGGAATCACAATGGGCACAATTGGTGCCTGAGCTAGTAATGCTGGAGTGTCCACAACGGGGACCTGATCCTGAACTAGGGCGGTTGGTGGATCTGCAAGTGCTGCTATGCGGGCCACACCCCTGCCCCTACCGCGACCACGATCGCGTCTTCAGACTCTAGTGGCCAGAGCTGGTGGTACTGGTGGTCGTCCATCCTGACCGATAGCGCGTGTCCTTACCATATGTGAGAGAATAGAATAACAGAAGTTTAGTACTCGGATCAACAGATTCGCACGACAAGAATATGAAGTTTTTCCTAAAGGTTCTGCAGCCTCTCGAGGATAAATATAGACGTCTCCATACCGATCTGCGAGACTCTACTAAACTTGCTCATGACTCGTGAGACATATGTAACCTAGGCTTCGATAACAACTTGTCATGACCCTAAACCCGGTTGTGATGGCACCTCTCGTGAAGACAAGGCCAGCCTACACAACACCCAATTCATTTTAAACAATTAAAATAACACAATTTAAGTCATTAATATGCTAATATCCCAAAAGAAATAGTGAAACAATACAATTTGCGGACAAACACAGCCCGATATCAGGGTGTCACCGGTCATGAGCATCTAAATATGAGTCTAAGAGTCTGAAAAAATTTATATAGTCTATTACAGAACTAGAACAGAAAGTAAGATAGGAGGGAGAAACACTGGGCTGCGAACGCCGAGTAGCTACCTAGTGGACTCCAAATGGCCTGCTGGGAGCAATCAACTCTCACTGGCGGGACCTGAAGCTCCTGAATCTGCACATAGGGTGCAAAGAGTAAAGTGAGTACTCCAACTTAGTGAATAATAACAATAAATGAAGACTAAACGATAAGAAATCACGTAAAACACAACAACATGCTATAAAGAGGCAGAGCAATACCAATAAAATGCAATAAAGCAGTGAAATCTTATAAAAATACCTTTTTAACAGTTAAACAAGTAAATAAAAAGTAGCTAGAAAAGGTAAACACATAAAATCCGCCCCTCGGGCACAATGTCAACAGAATCAGCCCATCGGGCAATAACATGGAACAACACCAGCTCCTCGGGCTATATCACATATCACACTGGGTACCCGCGCTCATTGGAGGTGTACAGATTCCGCGCAATATCAAGCCATCTCGTGGCATAATCAATAGGCTATCGGCCTCATATCAAGCCACCTCGTGGCGTACAACTCAGGCCCTCGGCCTCATAATCATAATCAGTACAACACTAATGCGGTGTTCAGCCCGATCCCATAATAATCCTCATAACACTGGACCTCGGCCCTACTCAGTTAGAAATCTCTAAAAGCCACTCGGCATAGTAAATATGATGCTCAGCCCAAAATATCATTTAAAGTATTAAACAGAGTAAACATGGCTGAGTTGCGAATACAGTATAATATAGCATGACTGAGTACAGATATAAAATCAAAACAATGAGAAAATAGCAGTAAAAATCCCCTAAGGGTACAAATAGTTGGCTCGAGGCCCAAATATAACATTCAACCCAAAACATGATGATAACAACTAGTTTCCAATCAAATACGCAGTAAAACAGTCATACGGGATGGACTAAATCACGATCCCCAACGGTGCACGATCCCACGCTCATCATCTAGCATGTGCGTCACCTCAACATAGCACAACGAGTGTAATCCGAGATTTCATACCCTCAGGATAACATTTACAATCATTACTCACTTCTATCCGGTCCAAACTCTAGCCAGCGGTGCCTTTGCCCCTCGAATCGGCCTGAACACGCGTCGAATCTATCCAAAATCAGAATCACGATGTCAAAATCTACTTAGGGAATGAAGCCCATGTGAAAATAATCAAATTACAGCATAAATCCCGAAATTAACAAAAACCCGACCCTTGAGCCCACGTCTCGAAATCCGATAAAATTTACATCAATAGACTCCTTATCTCCCCCACGAGTTCATACATATCGAAAGTACTAAAATCCTACCACAAATGGCCACTCAAACCCTTGCTCAAAGGTCTCCAATCACAAGCCCTAGTTTTTTCAATTTTTAATCCTTAATTTCCATAAATTTTCAAGTCAAATCAGTGAAGTAACACCATAGAAACGAGTTTAGGGTCCAAAATTCTTACCTCAATGAAATCCCTCTTCAAATAGCTCTCTCAAGCTCAAACCCGTATGAAAATGATGAAGAAATAACTCAAAATCGCGAAGGAAATCTTTTATACCTTCTGGCCCAGGCTTTTCGCACCTGCGCAACCGCTTCTGCGGTCCCAAGCGCCGCTTCTGCGGTCTCCACTTAAATCCAAGGTGTCGTATATGCGATGCAAATCTCGCACCTGCGCTACCGCAGGTGCGCTTCCTCAACTGCTTTTGCGGTTCCAGCTGCTTGGCCGCATCTGCAGCTCCAGTTTCGCTTCTGCAAGACCCCACCTGCGGTCTCCTAGCCGCAGGTGCGGTTATGACAGCAATGGGAAATCTTCAGTTGCCAAAACCCAACTCAAATCTTCCGTCAACCATCCGAAATCACCCCGAGACCCCCGGGACCTCAACCAACAGCACCCACAAGCCATATACTACTATTCAAACTTATACCAATCTTCAAAACACCTCAAACAACATTGAATCCATCAAAACACATTGGATTCAAGCCTAAGGTTCTACAAATCTTCCGAATTATGCTTTTGATCAAAAAGTCTATCAAACCACATCCGAATGACCTGAAATTTTGCACACACATCCCAAATGACATAGCATACGTACTGCAACTCCCGGAATTTCATTCCGACCTCTATAGCAAATTCTCACCTATCAACCGGAAAATGCCAAAATTCCAATTTCGCCAATTTAAGCCTAAATCTACTCTGGACCTCCAAAACACATTCTGATCACACTCCTAAGTCCCAAATCACCTCTCGAAGCTATCTGAATCATCAGAATTCACATCCGAGCCCTATTTCACTAAGTCAACATCCGATTGACTTTTCCAACTTAAGCTTACTCAAAAGTGACTAAGTGTCTCAAACCTTACCAAAACCTCTCCGAACTCGAGCCAACCAACCCGATAATACAAAAATACAGCTGAACAAAGCAATAAGAAGCAGAAATGGGAAAAACGGAGCGGTAACTCATGAAAGGACCGGCCGGATCGTTAGAGGTAAATTGGATTATAATAATGTACATTGGCGATGTAGCCTTTCGGCAATGTTCAACTGAATCTATAATTTTTTATACGGAGTATGTATATATATATATATACCTACTAAATTTCAATAAGTCTTAGATTAAAACTTATAATTTTAATTATACAATTAATTCTATATTAAAATTTTTAAAAACTGAATCCATTAGATTTTAAATTCTGAATCAGCATGCCTGCACATAGAACATAAGTCTCGGAGAGATTCCCTTCTTTTCTTATACCCACTCGATCCCTCAAATTTTTAGGTGTGGTGTGAGTTTGATTTTATCAAGAAGATAAATTATAGCTATTCTTTTTTTTTTCCCGTCATTCTATGGACATAATTTCTTGATATTAGTATATTTTAATCCATCCTTTTAGGCTCTATATTTAGTTGAGACTTTCACGTCTTGAATGCCTTGTCGAGTGTTTAACTCAAACTTACGCTTCCTTTTTTCCCAATTCTTAATTCTTTGATTTTCTTGTTTTGTTTAATGGCCGAGTTGGAAGGTGCAGGGATAGGTTACATTGTCACTCTTTGTGGTAGGAAGACAAGGACGTTTCTTCCATTTTCCTTCTAAAAGAGCTTGATAGTTCAATGCACAAAGTATCCTATATTTATGCAAGATCGAGGATTTTGGTGCGATGTAGACAAATTATCTTAATAAAAATAGTAATGGCTGCTTTTACGGTTCGAATTCGTGATCCATAGATCACGTAGAGATAACTTTACCTATAGATCCATTTTTCTTTTATTATGAACTAATTTTTTTTTTGTTTCATAATTAGATGGCAGTAGGAAATTTTCGTAGGCGAGTTTTATGTCGGCTGCATTCCTATTGTTACAATCGGCTTGTAGGTAAATTTAAATTTAAAAGTACATAATTTTGAGGTTTTACTTCACGTCTCAAATTAATATATATTTATTTAATGTATATTCTTAAACGATATGAACCTATAATATATGTATATATTATTTTCTATAAAAATATTATTACACACATATATATTAGGAAAATCTTTTGCGAATAGGTTTCAGAAGACACTACTTTCTGAAGGATATTTTTCGCCGCTAGCTCCAATTGAGCATGATTTGAACTTTGTGTATATCATAGGTAGATTCATAATTTAGAAAAGGTTAAGTACATAGTACAATTGCACTCATTAGTATGTGTTTGTGAGAGGGGCGGAGCTAAGGTACAGCTATGGATTCGACCGAACCCAATAATTTATTAGAAAAATAATTTTAATATCTTAAAAAGAATATTTAAAATAATGTCTAGATTCATTCTTTTAATGTGTCTTTATTAGACCAATCAATTGAATATATTTTAATATTTATAATTGAAAATTATAACATATTCTTTATACTTTACTAGTCATGATTAATAATCATTATTATAATATTATAACAAACCTTTGATTAGCACTCATATACCTCTAAATTCTTTTGAAACCACTGCCATTATCAATAGCCTTGAATGACTTTGAGAAGTTACAAAATGTTAAAGAATTTTCTTCATCAGCCTCTCATTATTTGTTAATCCTTTAATGTTATATACGTTGGAGATTTATTGCTTTAAGCTAGCCATATGATGAGATGGTGTTTTCTTATCTATAAATTCCAAGTTCTTTTTTGCTTTGAGGGGTGGAAAAAACTAAGAGTAAAAACTTCTGCTATATATTATATTTTTCAGTGCTGGATTTTATTTTGTTTAAGCTTTGTTATTTTTGCTCCTAGTTATATTAGAAGAGCTTGTTGAATCCTGGTGGATACACCTAATTTTATTTATCACGGTGTGGACGAAATATCTTTAAGGACAGTGTCTTTGATACGCCTCAAGCTAAAGCTTTTATTCTCCATAATCATCCAATTTTTTCCAATATAATTTTGGTTCAAATTTTGTATTTATCTTTAAAAATCTAATAAATATGTGCATTATCTTAGGTAGCAGCAATGCCCCGCATGATGATTATGTCATCATTATCCACTAATTAGCCCTTAATAATTGGTGCAAGTTAACCGCATGCTTTCGTTTAGACTTTAAATTAAGCGCTTTATACGTGGCTAAACAGGTGGTTTATATGCAGAAATAGCACGGTATAGCCAGTTTTCGGATCGGTCATTCAAAAATAGCCAGCGTTTACGAAGTCAATGAAAAATAACCATTATTTTACTGCAATAGAGACCGGCCCAACATAATATACTGGAGTTCGGTGCACCTGTGTATGAACTCCAGCATATTATGCTGGACCGGTATACTTTATTGACTCCAGTATAATATACTGGAGTCTGGAGCACCGACGCTCCAAACTCCAATATATTATACTGGACAATTATACTTGCTGGAACTCCAGTATATTATGCTGGAGTTCTAGTGTACTTATGTTGGAACTCCACCATATTATGCTGGAGTTCCAGCATACTCAAATATAATATACTGGCGTATTTTTCGGGTTTGAACAGTGTATTCGCTCAGATTTATCTTTACATGAAAAGTGGCTAAATTTCGATTACTTTTGAAACTGGGCTATTTTTGAACGACCAGTTGTAAATCTGGCTATTTTTGAATTTCACACGACGTGCTCAAACTTAGGAAATAAAGGGAGATAAGTGAGACTAATAGCCTGTTTGGCCAAGCTTCTAAAATCAACTTATTTTGATAAGAGTTTTTTTTTCAAAATATTTTTTAAAAAAGTATTTTTGGTGAGAAGTAGTTTGTATTTGGCTAATTAATTTGAAAAGCACTTGAGAAATAATTAGTGTTTGGCCAAGCTTTTGTAAACTTCTTCTAAGTATGTTTTTCTCAAAAGTGCTTCTCAGAAAAGTGCTTTTGGAGAGAAGCTATTTTTTCTGTTTCTCAGAAACTGCTTTTGCCTCTCCTCAAAAGCACTTTTTTCCCTTTCAAATGCTTGGCCAAACACATCAATTTTTGGCTAAAAGTGTTTTTGGCAACAACAAAAAAACACTTTTGGCCCTCCAAAAAAGCTTGACCAAACAGGCTATAAACATATAAAGTCACTAGACATTGATAAGAATGGGCTTTGGGCCTAACTCAACCCCAAAAGCTAGCTTGTGAGGTGAGGATTGCCCAAGACAATATAAGGAGACCAAGATACTCATAACCCACCGATGTGGGATACAACTCAACACCCCCCTCACGCCCAGGCCTGCAACTGGAGCGTGAACAATATAAATGGGGGCCCAACATCGGTAACAATAAATTGGGATGAGCCTGGCTCTGATACCATGATAAGAATGGACATTGGGCCCAACTCAACCCCAAAAACTAGCCTGTGAGGTGAGGATTGCCTAAGACCATATAAGGAGACCAAGATACCCATAACCCACCGATGTGGGACACAACTCAACAAACATCCTTATGTTTCTTTTCTTGCGTAATATATTTGGAGCCTTTTGTTTTTCTAACTAATCAATGTAAGGGCTTTAAACAGGACTAAGTGCAGCAATAGCCACTTTTAAACCAACTATTAAAAATATATACAATTCACTATGTATTTAAAGATTAACCAATTCAACCAAATTTTACGACTAAGTATCCTGAACTTTTGAGCTGCTAATTTGAAATTCAGGATTAAGTGTACTGAATTTCTTAACTACTAAGTTAAAATTCAGGATATAAAATTCGAACTTCAGGACACAATTTTCGAACTTTAGGATACGATGTCCTGAAGTTTGAATTTTGAGGTTTAAACTCTAGAACGTCATATCTTGAAGTTTGAGCGAAATTGGCTAATATTTAAAGGGGTATTATCACTTTTAGCCCGTGCCGAAAACTATTTACATATGATAGCCAAAAAAGTATATAAAATTTGTATGTATATATATATATATACATATTTTCGACTATTATTTTTACAGCGGCTATACAATGTCATTTTTCTATATTTAAATGCATTGTAAACTATGAATATATTTTAAATAACATGCTTAAAAATGACTACCTGATGTCATTTCCACCTCTAAACAAACATGTTTTAATTAACTAAGCAGCATGTCATGCCTAATGTGTCATGACCCGAATTTTTCACCCTCGGGAGTCGTGATGGTGCCTACTCATTAAAGCTAGGCAAGCCGAGAGTTACAATTTTATTACCCCTTTTCCTTCATCTTTTAACAATTCAATTTAATAGGCGATCAACAGCAGAATAACCATAATAATAAAATAAATACAGAAGACGAAATCCGATAATATCACTAAATACTAATACGGAAATCCAAAATACAACTCTACCCAGAATTGGTGTCACAATGTCACGGACTATCTACGAATACTGCAAACAGTGGTTTGAAAGAAATAATACACATCTGTCTCTGAAATACATAGAAAAACAAAATGGAAAGATAGAAGAGGACACCAAGGCCTATGAACGCCTGCATGACTACCTCGGGTCTCCTAATGGACTGAATGAAGCAACCTCTCTATGGTCCAAAAGCTCCAGCACCGAGATCTGCACACAGTGCAGAGTGTAGTATCAGCACAACCGACCCCATGTGCTGGTAAGTGTCGAGCCTAACCTCGACGAAGTAGTGACGAGGCTAGGACAAGACTACCAAATAAACCTATGCAGTTATATCATATACAACAAGTAATAACGGCAGAAACTAGCAGTTAAAGATGGGAAAGGGAAACATGCTCGAGGGAATATCATGTACAAACAGAAATTCAGTAAAGAAGCATACGGAACACTAAAATTCAACTATAAGCAAGAATAAGAAAATCAATGACAAGTGCACGGCATCACCCTTCGTGTTTTTACTCTCGTTCTCACCAGAAGAATCAATATATTCGACACGGCATCACCCTTCGTGCTTTTACCTTACAAAATCATGGCACAACATTATCCTTCGTGCATTATCACTCATATCATGGCACGACATCACTTTTCGTGCTTTTACATTTACAATATCGGTACGGCATCACCCTTCGTGCATTAACACGCACTCACAAATATCATGCACGGTATCACCCTTCGTGCTTCTACACTCTTCCTTACCCAAGCAACAATTACAAAGCAATTCGGGCAAGAAAATCAATAAAATCACAAATAGAATCCCGGCAAGGGTACAATAGTATAACAATAATATCCCGGCAAGGAAAACAATATCATGAGCAATAACATCTCGGCAAGAAAAATAATATCAAAAGCAATAACATCCCGGCAAGGGAGACAATATCATAAACCTCTTCTCTTTTCCACAATTACTTCACAACTCAATTCTCAACTTGAGCCAACGCTCTACAATGTTAAATTATCAAGAATACTTCCACGAGCCTTGTTCAACATTAGAAATCATCATATTAAGCATGAACAATACAAAACAGAGTCACATCAATCATAGTATAATACTTACTGTCATGCTTGACGCCGACGTATAGATACTCGTCACAATACCTATACGTCGTACTCAACAACTAACACATAGCAAATAAGACAAAGATTCCTATTCCCTTGAGCTAAGGTTAGACCAAACACTTACCTCAATGCCACGAACACAATCAAGCCTCAACTACCGCTTTACCTCTTGATTCCACCACCAAACCGCTTGTATCTAGCCACAATTTATTTAACAATATCAATAAATGCTAAATGAGTCAATTCTAATGCATGAAAATAGGTTTTCTAATGATTTATCCAAAAAGTCAAAAATCGACTTCGGGCCCACATAGTCAAAACCCGAGGTTCGAACAAAAACCCGATCACCCATTCACCCACGAACTCAAATATGTAATTTGTTTTGAAATCGGACCTCAAATCGAGGTCCAAATCCCCAAAATTTAAAAACCCTAAGTTTTACCCAAAAACACCCAATTTCCCCATGTAGGGGTGTTCATGGTTCGGTTTGGGTCGGTTTTCCCCTAAAAGAAATCAAACCAAGTAAGTCGGTTTTTCACATGTTGGAACTAAACCAAACCAATTAAGTCGATTTTTTATCGCTTCGTTTTTTGTCGGTTTTTCGGTTATTTATCGGGTTTTTTCTTAAATATGAGACATACACTACCAAAAGCATATTCTGGCGACTATATTTTCAACGTAACGCTATCAAATCAATTGCTCTTTGAGAAATCTATCATTTACCAAGATATATTGATGATAATTGAATTAAATAGTGATGAATAATTTAAGTACTCAATTAAAAATCGATTATTTTATATCATGAAATAAATTCTTGTACTTAGCAAAAGAAAACTACCAATCAAACTATAATGTAAAAGGCAAAGAATTAGATTATTATAATAGCAAAGAACTAGACTAAAAATACAAATGATTAATATGTACCATAAAATTTTAGAAACTTTATATAAAAGTATACATACATATATGTATATGTATATATATATAGGTGTAATAATAAATAATAAATTTAAATAACAACTTTTATAGTCGGTTTGCTTCCTTTTTTTTTTATTAAAACCAAAACCAAACCAAATTTGATCGGTTTTTTAAATTTAAAACCAAAACCAAAACCAAACCTAAAAAGTATCAATTTTTTGAGTCGATTTAGTTCGGTTTTTCGGATTTTTATGAACACTCCTATCCCCATGAAAACCCTTGATTTTGAATTGAAATCATGTGAAAAGATATTCTAGATTGAAGAAAATGAGTTAGAAATGACTTACAATTGATTTGGAGAAGAACTTTTCTTTGGAAAATCGCCCAAGAGAGCTTACGGTTTGAGAGAGTTTGAAAAATGAAGAAATTTTGTCTAAGTTATAATTTGCAAAGGTGCAGATATTGTATTTGCGATGCCAGGTTCGCAAATGCGAACTCGCAAATGCGGTTCAGGCTTCGCAAATGCGAAGGTAGGCCAGTCCCGCTTTCTTCGCAAATGCGAACAATCGTTCGCAATTGCAGTACCTGCTATGGTCGCATTTGTGACATTGAGCCTCGCAAATGCGAAGGTCTCCCTGCGCAGCCCATCTTCGCAATTGCGAGCTCGCATTGTAAATTATGAATATATTTAAATGGATTGTAAATTATGAATATATTTTAAATAACATGCTTAGAAATGACCATGTCATTTTCACCTCTAAACAAACATGTTTTAATTAACTAATCAGCATGTCATGCCTAATGTTTTTGAAAAAAAAAGAAGCTAAGTCATGCTTGATCGCTCTTGATATATAATCTAGTGCATGTTGTGACATTTGAGTAGCCACGTGGTGGTTGCAACCGGATATAAAAAAGTAAAGTCAAATTTCTATAGAGTATTATCTCAATTTTAATAAAATATAATCGGATAAAGTATGACTTGGCGATCAAAACATATACTCTATGAATAGAACTTATAATAGGGTCTCAAAAAATAAGTACTGTAATTTTTACCGGGTCTTTATCATTATTTTTTAGGTTCAACACTTTAAGTATGTTATTATTCTATTTCTTTATAGGATCTTCTTTTTGAATGTTTTATTGAAAAATACGTCTTAAATTTAACTAGAAGAGAAAATAAATAATTGTCATTACTACTATTGTCATAGGAATCGTTTTTTTACGAATAATCATAAATAAACCAAGAAAGGCCCCATTACCACTAAAACAAAATAACTTTCTATGGTTGGTCATGTTTGTTATTTGTCTTTGTCTACTATATTATATCAATATTCGCACCACAAATAACGACACCGTCACACCTTCGCTCAATCAAATGAAGAGAATCTTCCTCTCCATTTCTAGAACTATCACTGTAGTTTGGTTAAAATTTGAAAAACAACAACAACAACAACCCGGTAGTGTGTACGTAGACCTTACCCCTACCCTGGGGTAGAGAGACTGTTTCCAAATAGACCCTCGGCATTTTTCCCTCCAATAACTTCCCACCTTGCTCTTGGGTAGACTCGAACTCACAACCTCTTGATTGGAAGTGGAGGTTGCTTACCATCAGAACAACCCCTCTTATCTATAAAATTTGAAAAACAAGAAGCACAATAATAGTTCTCCATTACTTATTTAGAGAATTAATTAAGCTGCTCGACCAAACTTTCGAATAAAAAAGTTAGTCAAAATAGGAATAAAAAAGCTTTTACTCTGAAAAGGAGAGGAAACAATAACCACATACTCCAATGGCCAAATTCAAAAAAACGCCGTTTAAAATTTATTAAATGATGTCGTGTATTGCGCGGAGTGTAGTTTTCCATGTCCAAGCCACTTAGTACAACACACTTTAAAATTTAAATTAATACTCTTATTTGACCGTACTTCTAAAATCAGCTTATTTTAAAAGATGTTTTTCTTAAAAATCCTTTTAAAAGAAAATACATTTGGTTAACCAGTTAATGTTTGACTAGTTAATTTAAAAAGTGCTTTTTGAGTAGCAATTAAATTTTGGCCAACCTTTTAAAAAGTACTTATAAGTATATTTTTCTCATTACTTTTGGGAGAAACTACTCTCACGGTCCCAATTGATGTGGCAAAGTTCGGATTTCGAGAGTCAAATAAATTTTTTTACTGTATTTTTTTATGTCTTTTAAATATTTTGAATTGTTAATTCTTGTGACTTATAATACTTTTTTACGTAGTTTTCAAATATATAAGTTTTGCTTTAAAAAATTTAAAGATTCTATGTCCGAATTTACGGTCAAAATTATGAAGTTTACAACAATAACATACCCAATGTATTTCCATATTTGAGGTCTGGGGAGAGTAGTGTGTACGCAAACCTTACCCTTACTTAGTAAAGGTAGAGAGGTTACACGTAATCCCATAAAAAATTTCTTTTTATGAATTATTCATTTTAAATTTCCAGTTTAAGTAAGTTGTAACTTGCTTAGGCTTGTTTTCAATAGACCTTCAGCTCAGAAAAGTAGGGAGGAGAGGAAGAAGAAGAATAAGAAGAAGGAGTTGAGGGAAAGAAGGAAGAAGAAAAGAAAAAAAGAGATAGCGGGAACAGAGTAAATAGCACCAAAATAGTAAAAAAATTAAAAAGTTTGATGTGAATTACGCCACATAAATTGAGATATAGGGAGTACTTTTTCCTGCTTCTCAAAATCTGCTACTGCTTCAATTCAAAAATTTATATATTTTTTTAAAAGGTTGTCAAAACACTTTAGCTTAAGAAAAAAAAACTTTTGTTAACAAAAAAAAACCCATGGCCAACAGGACTATAAGACAAGTTTAATATTTTTCCTAAAGTTTCTTTTAGAAAAGTTCACAAGTTAAAGAAAAAGGAACCAAATTCAAATGCTAATGGCCAGATGGCAGATGCTACCAACTCTTTTTTCAATTTGTCTGCAATTCTCTGACTGCAGCTCATTTTTTAAAACTGAGTTTTCGAATAAAAGCTTCCTTTACCAGAGCGCGGTAAAGCCAATTTTCATTTCCACGTCACCACAACTCCATCTTTTTTTAAACCAAATTCAATTTCGTCTTATTATAATTCCTTGAGCATACATAATTTTTTAAGTTTATAAAAATTAAACACTTTAGTCGAAGTGGTAATTTTTTTAAATGAATTATTTTTTTTTTTGGGCGCGCTCAAGCTAAATAATGATCGCAATTAGGTTCATCTTACTTAATTTTATTTTTCATCCGATTGAAATTTATTTCATTACAGATAGACTTTTTTTATTTTATTTTTTCAGTGATTGTCTTGTTTGATTTTATAAACATGACTTAAATAGTGCTTTAATTGGAGGCAAAAATACAACAAGAAACAACAACAAACCCAACTTATTCCCATGCTTGGGATAATGTGTATGCAGCCTTACACCTGACTTTATAAGACAGAAATAAAAGAGATATTATTACTTTTAGCCAGCGCCAGAAACTATTTATATTCTATAGTCGAAAAATATATAAAATTTGTATAATTTTTATATATAACATACAAAATATATATATACAAAAAATATATTTTTTAGTTATTATTTTGAGAGCAGCTATACAATACTATTATTTTTTCGAAAATTAATTAAAATCAGAAAAAATAATCTCCATCTAAATTATTCTTTACTAACTAGTCATGTGAAACACAGGTGACATTTTTATCAGATTTAATGGACCGCTTTGATGTTCTGCCAGCTGAAATGGACCAAAACACTTTATTTATGAAAAGAATTACTACTACTATATTAAGATAAAATTAAATAATCTCCAATCCCTTATAGGAGTAGCATTTATTATTTTTATTTAAATTTAAAAATTCACTGTGGCAAAAATAATTCAAACTCACCCTCCCATTATTCCTCAGTTCTCACTCCTCATCTCTCTCTCTCTCTCCCTTCTCTGCATTTCTTCTTTGTCTTAAAGAAGACGAAAACAAGTTTCAGATTGAATATCCAATTATAGCAACTACACTACATAATTTACACACAGACACACAGTGGATTCATCGTCTGAAGCTTCTCTCTCACTACCATTTTACTTCAAAGGCTAATTAAGCACCAATTCAAAATCCATTACTTCAATCTCTCGTCTTGTTCCATAGAAATGCGTGTACTCCAATCGCAGCCACAAGCGCGTGTACATTCATAGAGAAGTTCGGGTTAGCTTTAGCTTGAGCTTGAGCTCGAGCTAGGTCGTTGATGGCTTCATCGTCGAGAGGTAGTCGAAGTAGTTCACCATTTCAGTACCGTAGTAAACCTTCAACTCCGTACTCATCATCTTCGTCATCCTCATCATCCGTCATGAACCCTAAGCTACTGCCGCGATCTTACTCTTCATCTACGACGTCGTTTTACGGCTCTTCAAATGGCTACAATTCCAGATCCATGAGTCGTTCCGATTCGATGTACTCGCAAGGTTACGAAAATCGTACGCCGGTCAGTTACACGTCGGAAGCGGAAGAGGAGTTGATTGATGAACCAGTTGATGAAATGTCTAGATCGGGAGATAGCATTTCAGTCACTGTCAGGTTTCGCCCAATGAGGTAAATTCTAGTAAATTTTAGATCTGTTTGAACTGATTTAGATATGGGTTTAAGTTATATACAGGGACAGAGTAGAAATTTTTTATACCATCAGTGTGACTTGACCTGTTACGACTGGTAACTTATGATTTAATATGGACTACTAATCAATGCTTATTATACATAATTACCTGCTATTAAAATAATTTTTTACACTGTCAATTCATAGAACTTAAACACTTTTGAAATATGTTCGGCTGAATTTTAGGGATGTGAGTTTTGAGACAATGTAGTAAGTATTTGAAATTGTTGTAATTTATGGTGACAGTGAACGAGAATATCAGAAGGGCGATGAAATTGCATGGT
This sequence comes from Nicotiana tabacum, assembly GCF_000715075.1. Classification (NCBI taxonomy): domain Eukaryota; kingdom Viridiplantae; phylum Streptophyta; class Magnoliopsida; order Solanales; family Solanaceae; genus Nicotiana; species Nicotiana tabacum. Next base: position 157,583,366 of record NC_134084.1, read on the forward strand.
ATGCAGATGGTGATAAAATTGTGCGGAACGAGTATAATCCAGCCACAGCTTATGCATTTGGTACAATTCTAGACACTTTCGGGTTTCATTATGATTCTGATTCTGCTAACTGTTACAAAATCTCCTAAATTAGCCTGGGAAGAGTATGGAATTGCTTAGGACTTAGGTTTTCGTCGAAGTTAATATAGTTATTTTGGTAATATTTGCTTTGATGCTGGGTAGATAGAGTGTTTGGACCTCAAACAATTACTCAAGAAGTTTATGAAGTAGCTGCTCGACCCGTGGTCAAGGCTGCAATGGAAGGCATACATGGTAATTTTTTTTCATGGACCGAATTTGTTGTCATTTAAGTGTGATACATCGTGCTGTCCAATTTAATTGTGTTCATCTGTTATTTTTGTATTTTGACTTGAGCCCTGCTGATTATGCAGGCACAGTATTTGCTTATGGAGTTACAAGTAGTGGAAAGACGCACACTATGCATGTAAATCAATTTTCCTTTGTGTTATATCCTTTTTCCCTTTGAACTGAAAGAAAGCTTCACCGACTCAGTTACATTGCCAATGAACTGCCTAGGAACTTTTAATTGCTATTGACAAAGCTGCTGCCCTGTAATACTGCACAATCTTTGTATTTATTGCACGTTTTGTTGAAAATTGATTGTTAAATTGTAGTTGCTTCATTTTCCTCTTTGCTAATTGAAGTTTGTTTTTCTCCTTCCCCTTCCCCATCCCTCCCAAGTGTACAAGATTTTGTTATCTGAATGTTGATTTTTGAGATATTGGTTTCAACAGGGAGATCACAGTTGTCCGGGCATAATTCCTTTGGCGATAAAGGACGTTTTCAGCATTATTCAAGATGTAAGTAAGCTCAGAAGTTGTCCTCATTCTGAAAATTTGGTGTTGCAGTTTTGTCTGGCATGGCACCCTAGAGTGATATGGTGTTATTCATTTTCCTCAATCATCTTTCCATAAGGATTGAGAGCCATGCTTGTTTCAATTATCCATTATTCTATGGAGAGTGTGACTAACTCTTAAAATTTTCAGACTCCTGGACGCGAATTCTTAATCCGTGTGTCATATATTGAAATCTACAACGAGGTTAGTATGAAGCAGATCAGCAGATATTTTCACAAACAATGATAGTGACACTGATTAGAATGAGAAAATACCATTATGCTTTGCGGGGTGGTTCACAGATATGATGAGCCTTTTTTATTTCGATCCTACGTCTATGTTTAGATTTTGCGCTCATGTCCTTCATAGCTACATCATAAAGCTTCTCCTATAGACCTATACAAAGTGAAATACTCTTTAGTGTATATTTAGCATCTGTCTGTATGCACTTATCACCTCTAGACATTTTTAACTGTCTCATACCCATTTTTACCATAATTAACTTGTGTACTCTTCGTATTTATGATGTCAGGTTATCAATGACTTGCTGGATCCTACTGGCCAGAATTTGCGTGTCAGGGAAGATGCACAGGTTTTTGTTCTAATAAGACTTGCTTTTTTAGGGCCATTTGCCAAGGCTTTTTTTTTATTTATTTTTAAAAAGCCAGTTTTCTTGAAGCTATGATTCTGGTCATTTTGATATTTCTTTCTACATTTTTGTCTGAAGATGAGCATATTGTTTCATATGAGGGATCTGGATGTAGAGTTGTACATTCCTGTAGACATCATTTAGGGCAATAATAGGAAACAATTGCACAAAAGCAATGATGTCTTCTGACCAGTCATCACTAGCTTGTGAGTAAATTCAGCTTGTACTTTTCATTAGTATCTTGAGTCACAAATGACCCTGAAAATGAATCAAGAAACAAACAAAAGCTAATATATGCTATCTTTAGCATATTAGCTCCATACTGTTCTTTTCACCTTCCAAGCTACAGTTCCTGAGGTTTCCACTCTAGTTTTCTACCCAGATATTTCGTTTAGGATGTTAATTCCATATTGTTTTTTTTTTCACCACCTAAGCAACAGATTATAAGTTTCCTCTGTATTTTTTGCCATCTGCATAACAGATGTTTATGCTGCTGTATATAGTTGATTCTATTGCTAAGGTATATTTCTTGATCATTCACGCTTGCTATAAATATGCAGGGTACTTATGTTGAAGGTATAAAGGAGGAAGTTGTTTTGTCACCCGGTCATGCTCTTTCGTTCATTGCTGCTGGGGAAGGTAATTATTGTGTATGGTTCAATTCTGTCTCTCCAAACCCATTATTGACAGCCAAGGCCATGTTATGGACAATTTATATTGATTTCTATCTTTTGTATTGCAGAGCACCGTCACATTGGTTCAAATAATTTCAATTTGTTCAGTAGCCGCAGTCACACAATATTCTCCTTGGTAATATATCATGTACTATCTTCTGCTTTTACTGTATGTGAAATCTACTAGGTCTGTGATCATAATCTTCTGTTTGGTCACTTTATAGTTCTCCCTCCCTGCTTAACAGTCACACATCGTACTTGGTTTTTATTCCTCTATCTTATTATGTCCACTTCCCTGCACATTTTGCAGATGATTGAAAGTAGTGCCCATGGTGATGAGTATGATGGAGTGATCTTCTCACAGCTTGTATGGCTACTTACACTGTTTTCTGTATTGAAATGTCAAGCCTTATATTATAGCATCTCACTTATTTTTCTTTTTTTGCCCCTTAGAACCTGATTGATTTAGCAGGGTCTGAGAGCTCTAAAACTGAAACAACGGGATTACGGAGAAAGGAAGGATCATACATAAATAAAAGTCTGCTGACTCTAGGAACTGTACGTACTCTAAGCATCCCTCATTGACCATTTCTATGGTGGTTTCCTATAACAAATATATAATGCACCGTTGTCATAATTCAGTTTCTTGTCCTTGCCTATCAGAATGATTGATGTATTCCTTTTTCAGGCTGGGCTAAAGATTATAATAGTCTGAACGTAATGCTGATGCATTGATTGTGTTCTCATGTATTAGGTCATTGGAAAACTTAGTGAAGGGAAGGCATGTCATGTTCCTTATCGGGATTCTAAACTTACTCGCCTACTCCAGTCATCGCTGAGTGGACATGGACATGTTTCAGTAAGTATGATGAGCCCACACAAGGAGTTCTATTTTATTCTTCATATCTTTTATTTGTACAGCTTTATTGATGTGCATCTTTGGCCTCTTAGCTCTCCATTTTTTTTCTTTTAAATAAATAATGAGGCACACTTTGCCATCTGATATTCATGGTGCTTGCTTTGACATCAATTGCTTCAAAGGAAGGATGGCTAATTTCTCCCCTTTTTGTGATCTGCAGCTCATATGTACTCTTACTCCTGCTTCAAGCAATATGGAGGAAACACATAATACGTTAAAATTTGCAAGTAGGGCTAAACGTGTTGAGATTTATGCATCACGCAACAAGGTTTGCTCTTTAGCATTGCTTCAGTTTCCTAGAGTTGCAATAGAGAAGGCTGACAGTTCGGTATGTATTTCTTTCAGATAATTGATGAGAAGTCTCTGATTAAGAAATATCAAAGGGAAATATCATGTCTGAAACAAGAGCTTGATCAGCTAAGAAGAGGGGTGCTTGTCGGTGTCAATCATGAAGAGCTTATGAACTTGAGACAGCAGGTATGATTTAAAGTTAAATGATGTGGTAAGGACTCTCTATAGCTAGACGTGATCATGTCAAACTAATTGCGTGTTTAATATCTTTACTCAATTAGCTGCTTTTGGGTGTTCTTTTAGCATAAATAGATTCTGTACTGAATTACATTCTTGTTCATTTTACAGTTGGAAGAGGGACAAGTGAAAATGCAGTCAAGATTGGAAGAGGAGGAGGAAGAGAAGGCAGCTCTACTGAGTCGGATACAGAGGCTGACTAAACTGATCCTTGTTTCTTCAAAGAGTTCAATTCCTGGTTATTTGGGTGATGCTGCTGCTCATCAAAGGAGTGTTTCTGCTTCTGAAGATGATGTAGGCTTGTCTTTCCATAATATCATGAGTTGTGTTCTTCAGTGCTGTTCTTTCTTCGCTCTTCACCTAGATAATTGCTTTAAGATAACATCATGTGTATTGTATTTTTTGCACGAGTTTTACCTGCTCTTTTGCAATCAGTTGTGCACTTCATAGATGTTTTACTTAATCATTACTATAAGGTAAATAATTTTATTAATGTTGGGGGAAACCCCGTATACAAGAGGTATACCAAAAGTAGAGAAACATATACCTCAATTGTTCAACTCATTATCATTGGAATGTAAGATAAACGACTCCTCTCGTTTCTTTTCCTATCCAGTTATTTTTTGGACAAACATTCTCTGCCTTTATCTGATCTAGGATAGAAAATTTGTGTTTTGTACTGATCTTCTATTTTCGATCTTTCCATCAGAAATTGGACGGTTCTATTCTCACAGATAGCGAGAATCAGAAAGACCCTTCGTCAGATAGTTCTGATTTAAAAAACAAAAGATCCTCTAGCAAGTGGAATGATGATCTATCACAGGCTGGAAGTACGATTACTGAATTGGCTGAGATGGGTGAACTTCTTGGCGGTTCTTCCTGTGGTTCAAAGCTGCCCATAGTATGTCTCTTCCTTCTCTTTGCTTCTCAATTTTAAAACTTTTAAGTGGAGGCTGCTTATTTATTTGTTCTTAATTCAATTTTCCAATTGAGTGCATGTGAATCTTAATCCTTCTAAGGACTCAAACGATTTGTAAGTTAATATTTGCAGTTGCTCTTATTCATAAAGTGAATTTATTTTACTGAAAAAAGCAGCTTTGTCTAAGAAAAAAAGTGCTGATCTGCTGAAACTTTAAGTACAAAATGCAATTAAGGCATTCATTGCAGTAGGAAACGGTGCAAATGAAAAACAAACAGAAGTATATATGTAAAGCAACAAAAGTTAACTCTTTACACAAACAACATTATAAAGGCAACTGAATTGGAAATACTAATATGAATCAAACTATGTCAATCAAGTTCAAAAATCATTTGAAATTTGGTTAGATTAAAAAAAAAAATGCAAATTTGAGTTTCTTATCCAGATTTTCCCTGAATTTCTCATACTAAGTTTCTAAAATAATTTTCACAATCATTACTATAATCATCCATAAAGTTTCCTTAGTAATTAAAATATTTAATATATAATATAAAAAAAAAATTAATGAAAATATTTAATATACCATCTATACTTATTTGTTAGTGCTGCCACTTAACAAAGTAAGGGTTTGGCACTGACGCTCACACCTTTGCATCTTGGTGCATGTATGGGAGTGCCACCTTAGCAAGGTGAAACGCTTAACCTTTGTTGCACCTAGCTTCAGGGCTTAAATTTGCCTTAACCGTGTATTTAACCAATAAAATGCTAGCTAAGGTTATTTTCATTATCCAAAATTTACATGAGCTATTTACATACCTTGCTGAAGTTTCAAATTAAGCAAATATCCATCCAGATATTATATTTGAATACTCTCGCCATTTTGTATCAGAATTGAGAAATTATGTGATTCTATAGCTATATAATAGTTTTCCGTCAGTCCAATCATGTTCACTTAATGGGAGCTGATAAATTATGCGGTTCCATAGCTATATAATGCTACCCTATCGGGAGTTTGGTTTAACTTTGGCCGGGGTACCACCCCTACTCATGTCTGGTGTTTCGCTGCTTGGATGACAATCCCATTTGGGGGGGGGGTGCCATGCGTGGATCAGCAACCCCATGGGGGGATCCGATGCGAGATCAAATTCCTATCCCATGGATTAGACACGAAAATACTATTTTATCCTTTCTCTACCTTGGCCTTAGCACTCGCAGTATCTTTTGCCATCTCGCTCACCTCCTTAAGCATGATCATCAGCTGTCACCCTTTCGCTTACCTAACTTGTTGTGTTATTTTGTGTAACTTAATAATAATTGTATACATAAAAAGGTTATCATGTTCAGAACAGATTTACCAACACACGTCATCTACATACCAAACCTAGTGTACAATTTACCCAATCTGATTCATAATCCCTTAGACCCCAGTAGAGCAGAATTGATATAAAGGAGTCAAATAGCCGACTTCAACTAACTTTGAATGATTGATTGATAATCCACAATCCCGTCTCTCCCTAATCCGTCCATCTCCTTGCTAATAATTCCCTCACTATGATCTAGTAATATTATGATTCTTTTGACACGGTATAATCTAGTAATATTATAATCCACTTTTGTACCATCAATTGATTATGGGTTTTGGGAAATGCTTATATGTAAAGTCAGCATAGCTAGGACATCTTTCTAGTCCTTTGTTTAATGCGTTGAACGAATAGTATATGGTGCAACATGATGATCGTTATCAAGGGTTAGCTTTTTGCTATATTTGATTGTCTGTTCTGTTTGAATGCAGGAAGGTATCTCAATGGCAGATGAAATGGACCTCCTGGCTGAGCAAGTTAAGATGCTTAGTGGAGAGATTGCATTCAGCAGCAGTACATTGAAGCGGTTGATGGAGCAATCTGTAAATGATCCTGAGAGTTCAAGAACTCAAGTATGCTATCTTTTGTTAATTCTTTTTCCATCTTCAAAACAATTTGTTGGTTAAGTTGAATAAGACAATGATGTGTTTGTCTGCTATAACCTGCTGCGAGTAATTCTTTTTGAGAGAAAGATATTTGTATTAGAAAGGTAGCACTAAGGAAGTGCTGTAGTCATTACAAACGAGCAAAAAACCAAAAGAAAAATCCTTCTCCAATCTTACAGGGATTCTAAAAGGGTAAGTATTGGTTCTGCTTCATTTACAAATTCCTCTTTACACCGAAAAGAAAGCAAAACTATGCAGTTAAACTTGATCTGTTGAAAAGAGTTAGCTTTGTCTTAAAAATATCTGATGTTCCTTTCCTTCCAAACAGTACACCATATGCAATTATGCATGCAGGGATTTTGTTCCTCCAATGTCCTCTTGCTTCTCCTTCTACCTCTGTTCCAACAGTAATCTGCTGCGATTAATTAGGGTCTCCTTTATAGATTTTTCTTCCAGAAGGCAGTCTTTTTACTATTCTACTGTTCGATATGAATTTGTCATTTGATTCTTACCACAAAATTCTAGGTTTTGTGCTAATCTTTCTGTTAAGTTTCGAACTTATTCACTTCTAGTGCTGTTAGCAAAAATGATAAAACATCTCCGATATTTGAAGTCCTTAGGCTTCTTAAATCATTATCGCAGGAAGTATAGTCTTGTTCTTCATAAATGTTCTGTTTTTCGTTATACAAGGCAGCTGTATGAATGGAAGTTACTTGTTTTTATTGTGTATGTAAATGTGTTTTGAGTTTAGGATCAGAATCATTTATTCTAACTCCTATGACAGATTGAAAATTTAGAGCGCGAAATACAAGAAAAGAGAAATCAAATGAGGATCCTGGAACAGCGCATTGTTGAAAACGGTGAAGCATCAGTTTCTAAAGCATCATTAGTTGAAATGCAGCAGGTGACCTCATATTATCCTTCTCAACCTCTTTGTTTTTATTTTTCCTTTCAAATTTGCGTGTCTCATATTTTTGTCTTTTAGCAGACTCTGATGAAATTGATGACACAGTGTAGCGAGAAGTGCTTTGAGCTTGAGGTTTGTAGCAGATAATAGTTTGTTGACATGCTGTGTATCTATCTTTATTCAGAGTTGTTTAAAATTTGATCCTCTGATGCAGATAACATCAGCGGACAATAGGATTCTTCAGGAAGAGCTGCAAAACAAGGTCAAATAGCAGTGTTATTATTCTTCATTTCCATTCAACTATTTGTACTGAATTTTGTCGACCTTGTATGCAATTTCAAGCTAGTAGCTTTTCTTTTTTTCTTTTTTCTAAAGAGTAATGTGACTGTTACCTTTTTGTTGTTTTCAGTGTTCAGAGAACAAGGAACTGCAGGAAAAGATTTATCATCTTGAGCAGCAGCTGGATGCAGTTAAGGCTGAAAGGTCATACCCATTACAACGTGTATCTGATGAATATGTTGATGAGCTTAGAAAGAAAATTCAGTCCCAGGTGATTTTTATATCATTCTATCCAGCACTTGGTCTGCATCTTTATCTAATGAATTGAGTGGACTGCTTGCTCTTGAAACAAACTTTTGGTACAGATAGTATCAATTGCCAGTACTTAGGAAGGTGAGGGGAGCATTTGAAGCCTTAAACCAAACTCCTCACAGTATATATTTCCAGTGGTCTTTGATGTGATGAGCAGACTTCTTTTCATTTGTTAGCATATTTCCCTATAGATGGTGTCCCTTTTGGAGCCATATCAATGTTTTAATTAGGGAAAAGTTACAAAGAAGGGATCATGTGAACCCTTGTTACCTCTAGAGGCTAGATATGTACAACTTTCCTGGCATTAAAATAAATGCAAGTGAAGACTAATGGGTTGTTTGGTTGGAGGTATAAGAAAAAATAATACCAGCATAAAGTCCCCCATAAACACAATACTATCTTTGGTTTGAGTGATTAGAAAGAATAATACCTGCATAACTAATGCATCATTTGGTTGGCTGTTTTAACTAGTATCTGTATTAATTTATGTGGGGATCTATGTATTATTTTATATGGGATAGAATGTGAATAAGAACACATATATTATCAAACAGTGGTTAAAAAACATGATGATATGTTGAGACCAAAAATTATTCTAAGATATGTTCATGTTCATTGGAGGAATTTCAGTGATCTGATTAGTGAATCTATCAGGCGTACCTTTCTCTTGTTTCTTTCCTCATTAAGTTCTTTATGCTTTTGTGGTGCTAATTTTGTTTCAAATATTTGTTTTGGTTAACTATCTGCAAATTTTCTGCTTCCATGGGGTACTTCTGTGTTAGAATTCTTTGATTCTGTTAGTTGATATCCATCCCAATCATCAGACTGGATCTTTCTAACTTTTTTCATGTGATATTATGCATAGTTTTGCCGTCTTCACCTCAAAGGCACATTATTAACATTGCATTTGTGCTGGATGAGTTTGTATCACAGATCTTATATACTGTTTTGCAATTTGAACAGGATATTGAAAATGGTAAACTGAAGCTAGAACATGTCCAGATCGTAGAGGAAAATAGTGGGTTACATGTACAGAACCAGAAATTGTCTGAGGAAGCTTTGTATGCAAAAGAATTAGCATCTGCTGCTGCTGTTGAACTTAAAAACTTAGCTGGTGAAGTCACAAAGCTCTCGTTACAGAATGCAAAACTAGAGAAAGAGTTGTTGGCTGCTAGAGAGATGCTGAATTCTCGAAGTTCCATTACACAAACTGGTAACATTGGCAGCCGAAAGCATGGTGAAAACCTACGATCAGGGCGTAGAAGTCGGATCCCTGGCAGAGGAAGTGAAATTCCAGGAGCGATTCATGATGACTTTGACACATGGGACCTAGACCCTGAAGATCTAAAGATGGAGTTGCAGGCCAGGAAACAGCGAGAGGCAGCTCTGGAGGCTGTCTTGGCTGAGAAGGAAGTTGTGGAAGACGAGTACAGGCAAAAGGTTGAAGAGGGAAAGAAAAGGGAGGCAGCCCTGGAAAACGATTTAGCAAATATGTGGGTACTTGTTGCTCAGCTGAAGAAAGAAAGCGGTGCTAGGCAAGATCCAAAGCTGGCAGCTGAAAGGCAGAATGTAGAAGACAGTCTGAGTGATGCAAAAATCAATGATATCGATCACAAGGATCCGATCCTCATTGATAGCCAAGCCGTGAATCATACAGCTTCCATTGCTGAGGCTCCAAAGGTTGAACCGCTTGTTGCCCGCTTGAAGGTAATGTCATTATCATTTTCTTTTCACTTGTCCACACCTATATTTACACAATTGTATGGGTCTGGACATATCAGTGTCTTTCCTCTGAATTAATTCTTCGGCCTTTATGTGTTCAGTCACTGACTTCCTGTCATTCCACAGAGTGCTATTTCTGAAATGTTTCATAGAATCACTAGTAGGAGCATCAATCTTAGCTATTTTCTTTACTGGCTCTGTATGGAAATCTCTCTCTGCCCTTTTATGCTACTCATTCCACTTGTGTGACAGTTTCATCAGCCATGTTGTTTCATTGAGTTGTAGATTGTATTGGTAGCAGTGGAGAAAATAGAAAATTTCACTTGAAAGTTAGTTTGATTAGGAAAACCACAAAGAAAAAAAGAACTTCAAATGGCTGACTTCTTGAAATTTGTGAAAGACATGCGATTGTTTATTTACGTGCCTTGATTACTCCAGAAATTTGAAAGTTCTATGATCTTTTACACTTACACCTCCAGGCTCGAATGCAAGAGATGAAGGAAAAGGAACATAGGTACTCGGGTAATGGTGATGCAAATTCAAATGTATGTAAAGTGTGTTTTGAATCACCCACTGCTGCAATGCTTCTTCCATGCCGCCATTTTTGCTGTAAGTGTCCTTTTTCATTTTATGCTCGTATTATCTTTGCTCCCACAGTATGAGCTGTTTGAATGTGATGATTTTTTGCAGTGTGCAAGTCTTGTTCCCTTGCCTGCTTCGAGTGTCCCATATGTCGGACAAATATTGCAGATAGGATTTTTGCCTTTACTTGACATTATTTTTAACCTCATGATTATGGTGAAAAGAAAAGGTGATTGCTGTTCTTCATCTTACTTCATACAGTTCTTATTATGAAAATTACTTTAAACTAATGGAAGTTTCTTACTTTCCTCCCTCTTTTTCCTTACTGCAGGTTTTCATTGTCAACTCGCCATTTCAGTGACATTCTTTAATTAATTCACCTGTATTTTGTAACCTTACAATGATATATAATTATCCCTTGTGTACTTCTCCAACAACTGTAAAATAAGATAGACCCAAAGAAATGAAGGGAAGAAAGAGGAAAGGATGTAAATGAGTAAAGCTGAAGTCGTCAGGGAGGTATTGTGGCATATTTATGATCTCTTGACCTTCAGCTGCAATGTATAGAACAATACAAACTACCATATAGTTTTTGTATCTGTAAATTTTTGACTATTTATAGTTTTGCGGCTCTCTTTATACTTGGCATATCTCGAATTTTTTCTGATGGTGCTTTTAATAGCTTCCGCTTCCTGTTATATACGCTTGATTGTGTAAATGTTTACATAATGCAATTTAAGTATTTAACTGGATAAAGCAAATTATTCTATTTTTTATAATATCATATCAGACTAAAGTTATTTGTTTTGCAGGTTAACTTAGTGTTAACTATAGAGCCTTATACTCGTTTGCATGTGTCCTCCTAATCTTTGCTGCTTTCTCATTTTGTTCCCTCTGTCTTTCATCTATTACGTTTCAGGGGAGGCGGAATACTTCTTAATTTATTGTGGTCGGTTTCTTTTGCTTTTTCTTCTGCCCCCACCCCCACCCCCACCCCATCCCATCCCCTACAGTAGGTTTCTTCAGAAGGGAAATATGAAAAAGCAGGGAAAGAGAGAATTACTCGGTTTCTTCTTATATAATCTTGGAAAAATGACATTGTATGCTATATATCCGCTGTAAAAATAATAGCCGATAAAATATATAAAATTTATATATTTTTTGTATATATATACATTCTGTATGTTATATACAAAAATTATATAAAATTTATACGCTTTTTCGACTACCAAATGTAAATAGTTTCTGGTGCGGACTAAAAATAATAATACCATTATAATCTTCTTTGGTTGAACACAAGTTTAATTATTTAACTTATTATAATAAAAAAGTTGGTTAGAATTATAATTAAAATAGTTTAATTGGGATAATATTAATTAATTAAAAATCTAAATACTTTAGTATATTTTGAAAAATGTAAAATTATAGTAAAAATAGAACAAGATGAAGTGTCATGTAAATTTCTTTTCATTTTACCTTTCGTTTATAATTACACAAAGATGTATAGTTTGTTTTTGACCATATATTTCTTTCTTCAAAAATACATCACATAAATTAGAATGAAGGAATAACACTTATTAGAAAATTTAATAACACTTACTAGAGAAAATTTACACATACTCACACCAACCTAGCATACACACTTTGATTACTTAATTATGGTTAAATAATATATATTTGCTTTAGTTTATAAAATGTGTAAATCTTATAACTAAAACTAAATTGTACATTTGGCAATATTTTTAAATATTGCAGCGCTAAATGGAAGATCAAGAACCTGGTGATGCCACGTCAGGTAAACCGATATAAGATCACTATATCGCAAAAATTGCGTGGGGTAGCCACATTTTAAAATAGTATTTACTTTTTATCCAGCATTTTTTATGTTGAGCAAAAGTAAGTACTAATCTATTAAAATTAATATGAAAAGACGGCGTTACCCTTTCTTCTATCTCTTTCCTCAAACTCTCTAAATTTCAAAACCCTTCTCCCGTTCTGCAAGAACGCTGCTTATTTAAAAAAAAGAGTTTGCTAGCATGTTCATACAAACTCGGCTACATAAGTTGTACACTGTCTACTGCAACATGACATTTTCATTAACATGTTCACAATGTTCAGGGCAATCTGTGTATCACATTTGAACATGTCACAGTAACCAACATTCTTTCATTCATCAATTTCATTTACATCCTTCTTTATCTTTGCAGAGCATGAGGATCTAGGGAAAGTGATTTAGTACAAAATATTTCAAATACGACAGGTAGTCCTTAACTTAGAGTTACAAGCACAAAAATTAAGGACAAGTAGTCCTGAACTTATAGTTTCAAGTTCAAAAAATAAGGACAAATAGTCCTCAACTTAAAGTTACAAATTCAAAAGTTAAGGACAGGTAGTCCTAAACTTAGAGTTACAAGCTCAAAAACTAAGGATAAGTAGTCCTTAACTTAGACTTACAATCTCATAAATTAAGAACAACTAGTCCTGAACTTACAGTAACAAGCTCATAAGTTAAGACACTTGATCCTGAACTTTATGAGCAAAAGGGTATTTTTGTCTGGGCGAGTAAAAATTTATTAAAGTAGTGGCTAAAAACTAAAGATATTTTAAATAGTGACTTAAAAATAAATACATGTGTTATTAGTAGCTAACTGTGCACTTGCCCTATATCCAAGAGCCGATTACCCAGGTCAGCTCCAAACTACTACCTTAGCCATTCTCAAAAGAAGAAGAAAAAAACTCCTGAATCCAATTTCAGAAATAACAGACCGAATATGTTGAGAATCCTAGGAAGAGACCGCACTATGGCCTAATCGGGTAATCGGCATCAATGGCCACAAGTTCCGTTGTCACAAATCAATGCTCCCTCCTATCCACTTAAGTAATTTTTTGGCTCTATTCACACGATAGGAGTGGTAAACGGGCGGGTCGGGCCGGATATGGTTCAGTTCGAAACGAATAATGAAAAAACAGATCAATTATCCGACTTGATTCATATTTAATACAGATAAAAAACGGGTTAACCGGCGGATAATATGAGTTACCCATATTATCCATGACTTCTTGTATATAATCACTTTTGGGAGAATTCTTAGTCTCCCTAACTTGAGGAACCCCCAATTTGAGCTTTACAAATATAAAAGTTAGACTCATTGGTTATCCATCGGTTACTCATTGATTATCCATTTTCTAAATGGATAATATGATTCTTATCCATATTTGACCCGTTTTTAAAAAGTTTATTATCCAACCCATTTTTTAGTGGATAATATGGGTGGTTAACTGTATTCTTTTAACCATTTTGCCACCCCTATTCACACGTATTAAAAAATTCACCTTTTAGTATTAATTAACAATGAAATTGAGTATATTAATCTTAATTTGCTCATAAAAAATATAACAAACTACTCCTGGGCTCTTTATTTCAACGACAACTTTAAAAAAAAAGTTAATTCCTTCTTGATATTTGAAAAAAATCAAATATTATGAACCACAAAAAAATAAAAAAATCTCTTAAGGTGGACCGGAGGGAGTACCTATGATGTCCTTGAAGAGTTGTCTTCTTTAACCCCACTGAATCTGATAATAAACAAAAAGACCCATTTGACCTTTGATCATTTTGATGGTGAAAAATTGGTTAAACAAGAAAACCCCAGTACTCCCTCGGTTTCAATTTAGATGATGTAATTTGACTTGGTACAAAATTTTAAAAAAAAAAGATTTGATATATGTGATCCTAAAAGCTTAAGAGGTAAAAACTTTGTGAGGCCACGACATTTTTGTAGTTATAAATCTTCTTATTAAGGGTAAAGTGAATAAAGTGAAAAGTTTATAGTTAAACTATTTTCAAATATAAAATTACGTCATTCTTTTTAAAATAAATTAATAAAAAAAGTGTGTCATCTAAATTGAAAGAGAGAGAATAATTGAAATTGGTTTAGAGGATTTATATAACTGGTCCCAACTTGTTTAGGATTGAGACGTTAGTTGATTAATACTGCAAATATGAAATGGGCTTGAATAGAACGTAAATCATAATAAGACCTAGTAATTCGTGGTTTCTTCTTGCTTATTATTGAGTAAGACACTAAAATGCTTCTTTGTTTGTTTTTAATATTTTTCTTTTGTAAGGAGATGAAAATGAATTTGGTATCTTTTCATATATTTTATTTATATGGCTGACTATAGATGATATAGTGGATCATATTTCATCTATATATTGTATCTCTCTCTAATCTCGGTGGAACATAGATAAAGATGAAAATTTGATTATATATTTCAATTACCAGAAAATCTCGACATCTATATTCGTGAGATTACACCATAAAATTTCTTTCACTTTTTTGATTCATTTTGAAATAACACACGGAAGAGTATTTTGTCATCAGATAGCAAAATGGTTATTATTTTAGCATCCTCGCAAATTCCAGCATATTTAGAGGTGAAAGGATCAAATGTGTCCATGCACTACTTGAAATTAAGTAATTTTATCTCAGTTAAATTTTTGGTCTAATATTATCCCACAGTTAAAAAAAATATTTTATTTTTTCTTTGATAACTGAGCTCCAACTTGAGGATTATTTTATCATAATTCAAAGTTGAAGAATAAATTTAGATCTTTTTTTTCGAAGAGTTTGGACGCTATTTTCTTATAGTGAATAACCAAAAATATATATTATCATTAAATAACACTAAATAGATACCTTTCCAGAAAACAGAAGGAATAAGCTAAAAAGAAGGGAAATGCTTAAGAAAAAGTAAACGAGAATTATAAATAAATCATATTCTTTATTCTACCAGCCTCCCCCTCCCCCCCAAAAAAAAACCAAGAAGAAAAATAATTAAATTTTAGAGCGCAAACGAAATAAGTCAAAATTTATCTATAAATAATATAAGGTAATTAGTGGGCGTTTGGACATAAGAACTGTAAAATTTCGGAAAGAAGTGAAAAGATTGTATTTGAAAATTAGAGTTGTGTTTGGACATGAATACATTTTGGAGCTATTTTTTAATTTTTGTTTGAGTGCTTTGAAGTGAAAATTTTGAAAAACAGTTTTTTTGTAGTTTTTCAAATTCCAAAAAAAATCTGAAATTCAACTTCAACTGAAATTTGAAATTTTCATGGCTAAACACTAATTTTTTTTTTTAAAGAAAAGATTCTTTTTTATGGCCAAACGGGCCCTTAGTCTCTCCATCCAAACTGTAGAGCCTAATTTGTCATTTTTATGACTAAATCTGAGAGCAGAGACATGCATGAACTCCGTACAGAAACTGATTCTCTTTTGTGCCAAAGATCACTTATAAACCATCTTCACATTCTTTAAACTATATATTCCTTTCCAAAAAAGCACGTCATATGTCTGGTGCCTAACGTATATTAAAATATAAATTCATTTTCCTGCTAAAGTTCTTACGATATAATTAAAGAAATATCTCTATTTGTTTTGCATAAAGCTAGATTAGTATCCCCTCCCCTTCCATAAAAAGTTTGATGTTCATTCCTTAAAAAGCCTTTTTTTTAAAAGAACAACATGGGAAAGACATGTAAAAGCTACGCGTGAATGAGAACATTAATTGCACTCTTTGAGAACTTCTCAACAACAAAACGACAATAATATACCAGTGTAATTTCATAAGTGGGGTATGGAGAGGATAATATTTACGCAAATTTTATCCCTACGTAGTGAACAGTGGCGGAGCCAGAATTTTCACCAAGGGGTATCAAAATAAATTTTTTTAGATATTACCGAAAAGTCAAGGGGTCGATATATGGTAAATATACATAAAACAAATAAAAATTTATCTAGCAATAGAATGTAATTATCTAGCGAAGGAGTATCGAGACACCCCTTGGTTGAATGTGATTTCGCCACTTAGAAAACCTGTTTTGATAGACCCTCGACGCAATTTCTTAGGATCGTTTAATTCTAATTGCATTTATACAGCATATATATAACACCTTTGCATCATGTATATAATAAAGTATTTATATTGATAGTGTAAAAGAATTTATAAACTAATCATATCATCTAAGATAAGAAAAGGTAATCATCCATAAGTGATGATTAAATTCACAGAAAATATGCAAATTCTTTCCATGATCAGTATATATAAGTTAATTAAATACATAATGTAGTAATATATTATAGGCTTTACCTGTTCATTTCCTTCTCGAGCATACTTAGGATATATTCCAATTGATGAGGATATCAATCTTTTCAATTCCTTTGGTTAGTGTGAATGTCTCTTTAGAATAAAAGGTTGAACATGTGCAATCCTAGCTGCTTGTCACTATCACCTACAAAATCAGTAGATGCCCACCCAATATTTTCTCTTCAAAATACTAATTTAAGTCTTGATCATCTAAGGGTTACCTTCATAATTATAATAATCAGAGATTCCCTTTTTCATGCCTTTGCCATGATTTACCCAAGTGCTGCAATTATCTGCACCAGGGTTTCTTATTAGCAAAAAGGCAGTCGGGTGCACGAAATTCTCGTTGTGCGTGGGGTTTAGGGCACGAGGATTTATTGTATATATATAGTCTTACCATACATTCCTGCAAGAGACTGTTTCCACGGCTTGAACTCATGACTAGTGGCGGAGCTAGAATTTTTATCAATGAGTGTCAAAATATAAAAAAATAGCTATATCAAAAAGTTCAGGAGAGTCAACGTATAATAAATATACATAAAACATAAAAATTATCTAGCAATACAATATAATTTTCCGGTCCGCCATTACTCATGACCTCCTGATCACATGGCAACAACTTTCTTATTAACAAAGTTTTTTCTAAACATTATATATATGGGGAAGTCCATATTAATATGTGTATAGGACAACATACATTGGGTTAGAATAGCGTCATATAAGTGATTAACTTCCATATATTAATCATGTAAAAAATATCTATGCTATCACGTAATCTAAATGATAATAAATCGTTTATAAAAAAATAAAATTAATAACCTGAAAAATTAGACACATCAATTGCCTGGGACAGACTACATATATAGGTTCATACACACTGCAAGCAAAAAGGCCCTAATATGTGGAGGTGCTTAAGAAATTAACTCAATGAACCCTAAGATGGGCACATGACAATGCTACCAGCTCAATTAATTACAATGAGAAAATAATTTTTACGTAACTATTTTCGTAATTTCTTTTTCGTTCTGTAAACCTGCGTATACGTACAAATAATAAAATATAAAAGCATAAACGAATTTGGAGAAA
The DNA here is from genome assembly GCF_000715075.1 of Nicotiana tabacum. Classification (NCBI taxonomy): domain Eukaryota; kingdom Viridiplantae; phylum Streptophyta; class Magnoliopsida; order Solanales; family Solanaceae; genus Nicotiana; species Nicotiana tabacum. The sequence continues at coordinate 157,600,955 of NC_134084.1, forward strand.
TGATTAGAATTCTGTTGAACTTTATACGTACAAGAAGGGGACAAGAGTAGTGAGTATTCATGACTGCCTACATTTTCTTGTTTGTGTTGAGCTCCAAATGAAGCTCAAGAAATGGAGCTTAACACGTTAGGCTACCACTAGACACACTAAATACGATTAAAATATACTCAAAGAGTTATCCTCTAATTATGGCCATTCAAATGGACCAAATAAGATTGAGGTTAACTAACATGAATATTGAATATATAAGGGTTGTCCGGTGCATGAAATATCCCATATTTACGTAAAGTTTGGGGAATGGTCGCATCTTAAGGGAGCGTGATATATGCAGTCTACCCTGATACAAGTATCAGTAGCTGATTTCATGGCTCGAACCCATAACCAGAAGCAGAGCTAGAGTCTCGACATCGGATTCAGCCGAACCCAGTAGCTTTAGTCCAAATCATATATTTGTCTTAAAAAATTCATTGAATATTACAAATTCTTACTTTAAAATCCTGGCTCCGCCTCTGCTCATAACCTATAGGTCACATATGCGGACCTATGTTATAGAATAAGGGGTCACCAGCACCATAGTGTTCAACAAAAAATTCATGTATATATGTACATGTCTTTACAAAATAGTGATATATTAGTAGTGACATCTTATATACAAAGTAAATTTTGGTTGAATACAAATATGCGTCCGCTACGTCTAAATCCTGAGTCCGCCTCCAAAACTCCCCTTCAACGTGAAGATTGAATGCGTAAACAAAATTTTACACTATCAAGTAACCTAGAAACTTAATATTTTTTACTAACGTATATGGACAAGTATTCTAAAGAACAAGATAAATGACCGGTAATAACAGGCAAAACATTTTGATAATATTAAAAAAATTTACACTGTCAATATAATTTTAATCTAACAACATTTAGCCGGCAAAGAAACGGATAATAGGGAGAAAAGCAGCTTTGGAGTTCATAAACAACCAATAAATCAGACATGATTAATTTCCCTATAACACAATGCGGCAGAGAGAAATTAAAATTCATGAAAAGACAAACTGCAGAATTATATGTAAACACGGCACCATATATATTAATTTTGCAGACCAAAGGCAAATAATACTTCATTGGAATCCCAAAAGAATACTAGAGCACTGATCTCTTTCTCTCACGATATATACAACAACAGGCCGCCTACCCGGAGGGGTAGAGAGTTAGTTTTCGGGAGATCCTCGGCTCAAAGATAAAAGATTCGTAGCAATAATAGAAATCAGACAAATAATATCAGTACCGTAGGAGACAACAAGTAAGTGAATCTCTCTCGATATTTTTGAACTTTGCCTTCTTTTCCCTTCTTATCACGGTGTATACTTCATCCGGTCTATAATAAGTGATTTTTTGGTATTTGGCAGAAAATATTAATTCCTACAGAAAAAAGATGTATTCACTAAATTACCCTTAATTTGAATTTGCATATTGTTACCTTTACACATTATATGTAAATAAGGGTAAATTTTAGAAAAATATTAATTCCTTCTTGATTATGTAAAAAGACACTTATTTTGGACCAAAATAAAAAGACCAAAAGATCATTTATTGTGGACAAGAGGAAATATTATTTTACATTTACACATGGAATGCACATAACAAATTTAAAAAAAATTAGCAAAAATAATTAAAACTTTAGAATGACTTTGGGTATTGAAAAAATTGCGTACCAGGCATGAAATTATTAAAAGGACTAGGGTAAGAAGGTAGTGGTTGTGTTAAATTTGTTGTAAGTTGCTCTTGCTGGAAGCCATTTGAGGAGCTTTCCCTAGCCATATTAGTGTAATGAGTCTCAGTCTCAGGGCCTTGATCATATAATATCCCTTTAAATACATGTCCTGCTATTTTCACTGATGTCTGATAAGCATATTGATCCACCACATTGTCTACTGAACTTACTCGAACACATCGAAATACTGCTGGTAAACTCAATTCTGTTGGTAGATCTTCTTCTTTCCCACCTACATTTGTAATATATATAGGGAAAATAAGTATACGGATTGGAAGTATTTTGTATAGGTAAGATTTGCGTATACATTACCCTCTCCAGAGCCCACTTGTGGGATTTTACTGGATTTGTTGCTGTTGTTGTTTGTTACTAATAATCTCATTATTTATGTGGACGGTTCCTGTATGTAGTCATCTTTTAAGTGATCTGAAAGCGCATAGAAGTTACAATCTTTTCGGGGTCTTTTGCTGAGTTGAGGGGTGCAATATGGTTCATCCATCTATGTTCAGCATATACCATTAGTTAAGTGAGAAAAAAAAACAATAGCAGTAAATATTAATAATAATAATTATGGTACTACTGAATGTCAAAGTGAGCTATACTATTACTATGACTAGGGTTTGATGGTGTCTGCAAATAGATAAGTAATAGACATAAAAAGGGTAAGCATATTGGCAAAAATGGTGGTGAGATCTCAGAAGGTGAACTTTGGTGTAATCGATAAAGTCGCTGTACCAGGAGGTCACGGGTTCGAGTCGTGAAAATAACCTCTTGCAGAAATACAGGTAAAACTGCGTACAATAGACCTTTGCGATCCGGTCCGTCCCCAGACCCCGCGCATAGCGGGAGCTTAGTGCACCAGTTGAGATCTCTTAGTACAGTGCAATCAAGATTGTGTTTGAGGACAACAGTAGATCAATTAAGATGAAGTACCTGCAGCAAGATTATTATCATTTTCTCTGTATCTTTTAGGGTTTGCTTGAAGCTGCTTCTGCTGCTGCTGTTGTTGTTGAATAGTATGAAGAAGGTGGTGCCTTGGACGTCTTCTAGAGACAGGGATCCAAGTGCTTTTGACATGGGTTTGACACTGAAACCCTCGGCTTTTACAGCAAGTTCTGCACCTCAAATATGGACAATCTTTCTTTGCTTGATTTCCACAGTCTTGACACCTACTGTTTGATGATATTCCATCTTCTCTCATCATCATCATCATCTTCAATTAGGCTCCCTTTTTTGCTCCCCTTATAAAAGTACTCATTTTAGAAGATTGATTTCACTGTTGGGGTTTTGCTGTTAGATGGATTAGTTTGTATCTGTTGCTGAATTGAGGCAAGTGTGTTTGCTTTCTTTGGATTTTTTCTTCCAAGAGAGAGTTCATGGCTCAAGAGTACTATATGTTGGGGATTGCTTTTCTTCTTTCAAGCTTTTCTCAAGTACTTTTTATTTTATCAATATATTTATTTTATGGACTGCACTTGGGAGTAATGGTAAAATTGTGTTCACCGAGTTCAAGCTTTGGAAACAGTTATTAATGTTTGTATTAGGATAGACATGGGTAAATACAGGATACCTTGTGCACTGAATTATCTTTTTTTAATAAATTTATTTTATATACACGAGCAATATAAAAAAAAGATAATACTGTAGTTTACCTATTAAAAGAGGTCCTTAACCATGTTTTGCAGATTATTAATCCATGCTTGCTATAAAAGTTACAGTAGTATGTAATTTGGTTTTAAGTGATTTGGTAAAGTAAAATTTCTCTATAACGTCAACTTATATAAATTAGACGATTCTTCATCGATACAAATTTTCATTGGGCCAAAAAAGAGGGGAAAAGGTCTCTTTTGCTAGGCGGGTTTAGGTCGTTTTTACGGTGCACGTGAACCTATAATCTTTCGATCATATTATATATTTTGCTGTAATAGGGACCGATCCAACATAATATACTGGAGATTGGTGCACATGTGTATGAACTTCCAGCATATTATGCTTGAACTCCAACACGCGGAAAGTTCCAACATAACATACTGGATATTGGAGCACCTGTGTGTGAACTTCCACCATATTATGCGACACCGATATATTATACTGGAACTTCAGTATATTATGCTGGAGTTCCATTATACTTATGCTGGAACTCCATTATAATATGCTGGAGTTCCAGTATACTTATGCTGGAACTCCAGTATATTATGCGGGAGTATTTTCCGGATTTTGAACAATATTTTCGTTCAGATTATCTTTACATGAAAAGTGGCTAAATTTCGATTACTTTTGAAACTGTGGCTATTTTTGAATGATCACTTGTAAATCTGGCTATTTTTGAATTTCTCCCGGGAAAATGCCTTGACTTTTTTCACTTCTAGCCCGTGCGAAAAACTATTTACATTCGATAGTTGAAAAAGTGTATAAAATTTGTACTATATAACATACAAAATATATATTTTTCTGCTATTATTTTGAGAACGGCTATATAGTTTTATTTTCCCAAAATGTCTCCTTTGATATGTGAAGGTACATGTAATACAGGGTGGATATGCCTGCACTCTTTAGAGCTCATTCAGCCATTTACACAACACAATGTGAACAGTCTATACGTACTTAATTGAAAAGCTAAGTCAAGTCAGACAGCAATGGTTACATTATTGTAAAAGCAAGGCAAATGGGAGATTTAGTAATTACTAGTTCAAGATATAATTTTGACTGTTGACGCAGTAAAAAAACAAAACAATAAGAAGACAAAGACAAGGGACAAAGGCATATTAGTTACAAACAGCACTGCCAAAAGTGTAACAGCTGATCATTGTATTATGACTTCTGTGCTGTGGAAAATTGATTACAGTAGTGGTTAGCAGCTTTGTCTAGCCAGGAGGATATATATATATATTATTATTTTTTTAAAAAGAAAGAGAACAAAGAAAAAAAAAGACTGTGTCCTTCCATCCAGAAAACCCTGGCAGTTTCCTTGGCCCTTCCATCAGCCATCCAACTAGTAAAGAGAAAGGTTAGCCTTCTTTTTAGGTTTTTAGTTTCTTTTCTTTTTTTGTCCATTTAAAATGGAAGGGTTTTTCAGAAAACGTGTGCTAGCTCTTTCTTTTTCTTTTTTCCCTTAAATTAGCGCAGCATAATTTATCAGTATTTAACCTATATAACTGACATAGTGATATTAATAATACACATTTATACTAACAAAAAGGGCAGCTAGATGCATAAAGCATTCCACATTTACTATGGGTCTGGGGATGACTTGTAAAACAAGAGTCAAAATAGGAAAAAAACATCCGCATGATCCTATAGACTTCTTTTAAGGATTCCAATTTGAAAAAAGAATTGATAGTTTCTATTTCTGTTGTATCAATTATGATTTCAACGATCAATTTCTCCAATAATGATATCTATGCTACCTAGTATTGTCATAATATTAGCCAATTTCATTCTTTTAACTAACTGAAGAAGAGTGTGCAAATTGATAAAATCTGGTGTGCGAATTTTCCATCTTCAAGGAAAAACGCTCTGATCTCCTATGAGAAAAATTCCAATTCTCCTTTTGGGGCTTCAACTCTCACATGAAGTTCTTGTTTTGACAATTCAAAAGTTGGAGAAGTAACAGTCTATCATAATACAACCATTAGTAGCTGCTTCTACGGCTCGAATCCGGCACAAAAATAACTTTATTATTGATCCAAGCCTCCCCTTAATTAAACACATTTACGCTACTAGCACAGTTTAATTCAACTTAGCATAGCAAGTCAATTACTATATAAAGTTAGGCTTATTGTACGAAGTTACATGCTGTTTAAGTTATCTTTACTTAGATAGCATAAAAGATTACTCCCTCCCTTTCACTTTGTTTCTGGTACTTTGGCTTGACATAGTGTTCAATAAGGAAAAGATTTTTTTTGACATTAGTGATTTTAAATATTCCGTAACATTTGTTTGGTTATAAAACTTTTGAAATTTATAGTTTAAATCTATCATAATATTTGTGTGGTTATAAAAGACTCTCACAGTAAAATATAATAATGTGTCATTCTTTTTTAAACGAACTAATAAAGAAATAATATCAAATAAAGCGGAACGAAAGGAGTAATTAAAGTCGATTATATTCAAAACTTCATTTATTAATTGACTTATTTAGATTGGACCACCTCTCTCTAGCGTTTTCTCTCGGCGCACGTTAACGTGGCCTAGCTAACGTGTGCTTTGGAGGCAATGAGAGGGAGAGGCAGACCTAAGAAGAACCTTATGAAGGTTCCGATTACAGATCAACGATCAACGGAAGCAAGAAATGTTGTCTTAGAATTGTTTGTTTCACCAAAAGAGGTGAGAATTGAAGAACCAAATGAAGTAGTCACTCCAAGAAGCATGCAAAGTGAACAGAGCAAGGAGGAAGCAGATCTAGCTCGCAGAAATGGCAAAATGAAAGCTGTAGATGTTACACCTGTAGCTGCGCAAGCTATAGGAGGTGGATCTGGAAGCGGGACAACTCAAATACAAACGAAGACCCCGAGCAACAATGGAACAATACCATGCAGCTCGAGGTGCTGTTGAGAACAGTTAAATTGCTGAATTAGGGAAAGATAGCAAGACTCAGACATGGGCAAATGTGGAAGGGGCCGGGTAACAAATTAGCAATGAAAGGTATGAACCTACAATTTATTGCACCGGTAATTCAGAATGGTGAGAAGATTGTGCAATTAGACCTCGAGGATGTAGAACAAGAAAATGATAAGTGGAGTTCTGCGATTGTGCTTTATGTGATAGGAGATTCACCTACTATTGGAGCAATGGAAAGATTCTTGACCTCAGTGGGTAAATTTTCAGTGAAGCCGCAGATCTACTATCATAATGATGATTACTTTGTAATAAGGTTTAGTGATTGGGAGGAAAAAGATCAAGTACTATATTCTGGCCCTCATACGGTGAACAATCGTCCTAAAATTATGAAAGCATGGTCAGCAGATTTCAATTTGCATGATGAAGTACTGAAAACTATTCCTCTGAGGGTCAAATTTCCTAATTTGCCCCTCAATTATTGGAGCATGAAGGCCCTAAGCAAGATATGTAGTAATTTGGGAAACCCTATCTATGCTGATGAGTGCACTACTGGATCAATTAGAATCTCTTATGCAAGAATGCTAATTGAAATGGATGTCACTAAACCATTGCCTAGAGTTGTGAAGGTGCAAGATCTAAAAGGCAAAACAATACTGCAGGAAATTACATATGATTGGGAGCCAGCATTCTGTGCTAAATGCTTGAAAATAGGCCATGATTGTAATGAAGTCAAAGTGCCACAACCACAAAGAATGATATATTAGAGGAAGGTGAATAAAGGAAAACAATTTTGGCTCAGAACTGATAGAGATGGCTTAAATGTCCAGAAACATGAGGCTGAACAAAGTAAGAAGAGTAAAGTAATCCAAACATCAGAACAAGGGGCAAAGACAAAGGACAATGAGAAACAAGAAAAGGAAGATGGGTGGATAATAGTGATTGGTAAGTCAGCAGCAAGGACAGCCAAAGCTAAACAAAATGAGGAGCAGAATCTGGTTGGAAACAATGGATTCCAATCTCTGAGAAATGATCAAGCAAATAGTGATCCAGGCACAAGTTGTATGAAGATGAGGAGTGTATGGGTGTAGGAGTTGTATAAAGGTACTCATTTTATACCAGTATGAGTGTGATCACATGAAATGTTAGGGAGTTGAATAAAACTTATAAGCAAAAGGAGATAAAGGAGTTCATAAAAGAAAATAAAAAAAACAGTAATAGCTCTAGTTGAGCACAGAATAAAGGAACAGAAAACTAAAGATGTAATGAAGAAGATTGTGCCTGGATGGCAATGGATAACTAACTTTAGCACAATGAACAAAAGTAGAATTTGGGTGATTTGGGATCCTAGAATCTATGTGTTTGACCCAACTGAAATTGATGAGCAGCTAATACATGGTCAACCCAGAGCAGTCTCAAAATTGTTACAATTGAATTTATAGCAATCTATGGGTTACATACCATCAAAGACAGGCAGAGTTTGTGGAGAAAATTGAGACAGATTCATAGTACACAACAAGGGCCTTGGTTAGCAATGGGAGATTACAACGCTGTGTTAAATGACCAAGACAGGCAACATGACTCTGTGATACAAGATATGGAGACAAAAGATTTCAAGGAATTCATGAATGATACTGGGATCAATGAGTTAGAAACAGTGGGAAAGGAATATTGATCGAGGCCAACCCTACACTACTACAAAGTAGCGAGAGTGGTCGAAGCAGCTTTTACCCGAGAAGGTCGGGATCGATTTTCACAGGGAGCTTGAAATGGGAATTAAGTTTTTATCTAAATTGGAGATGCGTAATTGCTCTTAATTGCACTTCTAATCATAGTTGGTTTTGATATTACTTCTAAATTTATACTAATAAGATGCTAAATTAAGCTAAGTTAAACTAAGAGTAAGATACTTGAAGGGTTGTCTAAATAGTTAAAAAAGCACTAGGGAAGTGACTTTTTTCTAGGTAGATACTTGACGGATTCTCGAGTCTAAGGCTAGGTTGTAATATTGGGGATTACGATATAACCATTGCATGATACTGCTCACTCTATACCTCTTGGCACTTTGAGTGATTTTGCCCTAATTGACTTTCTCAAGACCAATTGGGTATGATAATTTGTGCAAGCAATTGAGGTTCAAGTCGGGTATTACTATCTCTAGGTTTAACCCTTTAATTGGGGCTATCAATCTCTTAAATACGCCCCAATTCCTTGTTAGACTAATTTTCCTAGACTTAGGCTCTTTTTTTCAAGAAGAGCCCAAGTCAAATAGGCACAAATTAGTGTTTGCAACCACTAATTCAACATTGAAATCATAAATTAGTCCAAATATCAAACACCCATAGACATTCAAGCCCTAAAACACAAGACCCATCAATTACCCATACTAGGGTTGAGCCACAACCCTAGCTAATAGGTCTAGCTACTCATGATAATAGAAGAAACCAAGAAATAGATGAAGAAAAACCCATAATATTTAATTACAAGCTAAAACTTGAAGATTCAATGATAAAACTATTGTAAAATTACTCAAAATAGTAAAGGAACACTGTTCACGAGCGCAACTGCTAGCTAGAAACTAGAATACACTAGATGACCTAAAAATGGAAAAAGAAACTATTTATACTAGGCCGAATTTTCTGGACAAAAATACTCCTGCGGGGGTAGTGCGAACCGCACAAAATCGAGTGCGGCCTCACTGAGGCTCTTGGCTTTAAACTTCTGCTCTATGAACTTGGCCACTGCGGGCCGCACAAAATGCACCGCTGCCGCGGTGGCTTCTATTTCGGTCCGCATTGGCAGTGATTCCCCAAATTGGCAACTCTCTGAACTCTATCTTTGCGGACCGCACAATATCGAGTGCGGACGCATTGAGTCCATTGCGGTCCGCACAAATTGCTTTGCGGCCGCAATGCTTGAGTCTCCGAAATAGCACCTCTCTGAACTTCCTCTTCGCGGACCGCACAGAATGGAGTGCGGTCGCATTGGTCCTGTTACACTGTGCTTGGACTTATTCTTGGTACTTGTGCATGTTTCACTCTTTTTTGAGCTGGTTTTGACGAATTGTCACCTTGTTGACCAAACCCTGCAATCAAGTACAACATGTAAGCCTTTGGGACTATTTTGTACACATTTATAATCAAAACTCAAGTAATAAGGAGTGTAAAATGCATCGTAATCCCTAGATATCAACTCCCCCAAACTTAAGCGTTTGCTTGTCCTCAAGCAAACAAAATAAGACTCACCCCTTTAGAGTAAATCCAAGAAAATTCAGCTGACCTAAAGTGACCTCATCTAGCATCAATTGGGACTAACAATTGACCTCAATTCAAATGAATCATTAACAACATTCACTCTTTTAAGCACCATGGATTTAGTGCGACACAAGAGCATCAAGAGTTGACTCAACACATCAAAGAAACTCTTTCTACTACCTTGGTCATTGTGGAACCCAAACTCACACATCCTCAACTCTCCCTAAGCAAACCTCACCTTTAGGATTGTAGCACTCATAACGAGGTTAATGGAAATACATTCATCTCTCTTAAAGAAAAGTCACAAGTCCGGCTCTAAGTACAATATGTTTGCCCCTTATGTAAGTCACTACTAATGTAAGCTTCATTCAACTCAAGATCATATAGGGCTTTTGTGGAGATATAGTGAAGGCTTTTGTTCAGGGTAGGAAATGTTTGGTCTAAGTAGGTTCCATATTCCCTTTAGCACTTCATTTGCTTTATTTTGGCACACATTCACTTGACTTTTTAAGTCATTTAAATTCTTTCTAAGGGGTAAGAGAGACGCACTGTCATTCTTTCTTGTTCATTTCAAATCTTTTTCTCCTTTCTCAACTTTCCACACCTTTCATCTCTTTATTTTATTGAATCCCTTCATTCTGTTCTACATTGATCATTTTTTTTCTTTTTGATTTTCTTTCTTTTTCATTGCCTTTCCTTTTCTTCATTTTGTACCTTTTTACCATTTTGTTGCATTCATCGTCTCTCCCCCCAAACTTATGCTTTTGCCATGTGCTAAGGAAAGATCGGGTGCCAAGAGAGGGTATTTTTAGAATGGGTAAAGGCTTGTATCGTGATTTTTGAAAGAAAAAGGTCTAAGGCTCAAAAGGGTTGACTAGGGATATTATCATTGGTAGGCTATGGAAGTGTTCAAGACATCATTCGGATCAAGGAGATCCTATAATCACATCTCAAGTCGAATTACACTTTGGATTTCGCCTAGACAAACATTCCGAGCAAGTTCTAGACTAATGGCTCGGGACTTGGACTTGCAATTCAAATTCTCACCACACAAGCTATGGGATTGCTAAAGAAACAGAGTCAGGGGCCCACAACAACCTTAGCTAATATTTGAGTAACACAATGGTCCCGAAAAACCACTTGATGATTATCGGCTAACACAAGAGTCTCAAGGTCACAACTTTCACCATCCTATACACAACAATTTGTTTTTGACCATAGGATCAAATGCAAATGTGTTATGCCCAAGTGAAGCTTTGCTTGAGGCACCCTTACGAACTATCTACTAAAAAGCAAAAAGAAAATAGACTCAAACCCTTAAGAAGGTTGTCATGCCATCCATCATCGGGATGATCCACCCGGTTCACACAAATTCCACCTTTGGAAAGAACCGTGACATTAAGAAAACCAAAGGCTTATTGCAAAAACTCAAAACAAGAATCTATGAACGTAAAATAAGAAGCTAAGAAAGGAAAAATGCGGAAAGTAAAATGAATATGTACAATAGGGGATTTAGTCGAATATACAATAGGGAGAATGAATATATACATAAGAATGTAACTTTATATACAGACCCAAAAATAAAAAGTACAAAAAGTGCAATGAAATGATAAAGTTATATACATACCAAAGGTAAAAAAAAAAGCATAAAGAAAAAATACTATTATATATACAGTCATCCAAATAGGGCTACCCCCTCAAATGAAAGTTGGCATTGTCCCCAATGCCAACTAACCAAAATAAGCACAAAATAAGTAAGAAAGGAAAAAGAAACTCCCTATGGGCCCTCTGTCTGCATAGGATCCTGAGTCTGGGTCCCTGGGTCCTCTGTCTGCTCGGGAACCTATGACTGGCTCCCTGTAATCTGTGTCTCCACTGGTGTCTGGGCCTGGACCTGGACCTGGACTGAGTCCTGGGCCTGTACTGGAATCTGGGGCTAGCTGGAGGAACCTCCCTGTGGGTCCTCCAACTCTATGACTGCATCGTCAGTACGAGGAATCACCCTCTTCCTCTTGGGTGGCCTCTCTAACTCCTACTTTGGCTGGGGCTGGGCTGCTAGCACCGAGTCACGTAATAACATATCCAAAGGTAGGCGATCCGCCTTCAACCTCTCTACCTCCACCCTTAGCTCCTTCACCGACTCTTTTGAAGCCCGAGTCTTTCTCATTTTCTTCGCCTCCCTAGCAAGCTCCTTCAGCGCCTTTCCATGAGAGTCAACAACATCTATGAGCTTCTTCTGGTTGTCCAGAATCTCCATCAAAGTGTCCTCAGCGGACTGAGGGACCTGTGGCGGAGGAGGTGCTGACTGGGTTGCCACCGTAGTAGATAGTACAGACAGCTTAGAAGTGGTTGTCTGCATCCAGTTGTTGATGCTGGCGAGGGTCTGGCTCAAGCGGTAGGCAGTCAAGGGGTATGCAGCAGATGATGGAATCTCTGGAGCTGAAGAAGTAGAGGGTCCTGGGGCCATGTTTGGAGTGGCAGAGGCAGGCTGAGTAGGAGCCACTACTACTACTGGCTCTTCAGTTCTTGTAGTTCTTGCCTTTAGGGTTGTCATCACCCTGTAGGCTATACCAGGAGAACAGTGCCTTTGCTTTCACTTTGACATTGAATCTCCGCTTCTCCACATCTAAGTCCTCCAAGTACATAGTCAGGAAGTTGGGGAAGGGATAGGATCTGTCACCTTCATTCACCACCCGATTAATTACCCGGGACATCACATTCCTGATATTAATCGGGTACCCCGCCATGATCGATGCCACCAATATTGCTCGGTGGATAGGAAGTGAGTTGTCCTAGGTGGTGGGGTCTAGACTGCTACACACAAATGTTTCCCACCCTTTAGCTTCAAAGTTTAATGTTCTCCTCAGAATCTTCACTCCTATAGTCAACCAATCTGGGGTGGTACCTGGGATTGCCAAGTACTCTACCAACCAAGGACGAGCAACCTCACCCAATGCCACCTTCTCCAAATACAAATGACTCATCCACCTTCGAGAATCCCAAATAATCATTGATTGTTTTGCCATCAAATTTCACTTTTAAGTTCCGCACCTTAGTCACCGTAGTGCCCTTTTTGATGTGGGCAACATTGGTATAGAACTCCTTGACTAGGTGCTCCTTGGCATCCTCCACATGGCCTATGGAATAATCCCATCCAACTCTCTCTCTGAACTGCCTCAACACATTGGGGTTGTGAGGCAAAAGGTCCCGGGTGATGAATTTACGCTCAGGTATTAGCTTCCTCTCAGGCCACCATTCTCTAAACTTGTGATAGGCGACCTCGCTCACAAATCTGTCCTTCCATGCCTATCTGTTTCTCTCTACCCCTCCTACTTGGGGCTCACCCCTCCTACTTCTTCCCCTTCTTCTTCTACGGGCCCCTCCCCGGATAGTGAAGCTGTAAGAGAGGTGGAATATTCATTTCCACTGCCTGCAGCTGAGCCCTTAGACGACTCAGAAGATATATGCACTAATGCTTGGGCAGTGGGAGAGACTGGAGGTGTATCCCTCAACCTGTTTCTCTCCGGCCAGTCAGGAACATACTCTAGCACGGAGTCTGACGATGCCTCCCGGGAAGGCTCATACTTACTCCCTGATTGGTCAATGGCTCTATCAGTAGCCTTTATGAGCCTGCTGGTGTTTTTGATGTTTTGCTGGTCTTGCGGGGTCAGTTTGATCATACCCTTTCCTCTACACCAAGAGGACTGTCCTCTTCCTGATTGTTTATCACCTTTGCCTCGTGATCTCACCATTGTCTGCAAAGAACATTTAATTGAGCCTTGTTAGTATCAATATAATCAGTGAAATGCAGAATTATAGGAAAACTACTGCAGACAGTCAAAAATTGCAGAATGCGGATCACACAAAATGAAGTGTGGCCGCAAAGAGGCTACCGCGGACCGCACAAAATGCACTGCGGTCCGCACTGAGGTAGGGTTCAGACTACCTACTCTCTGAATCTATGCACCGCGGACCGCACATAATCTATTGTGGTCGCGGTCCTTATTTGACATCTTTTAGAGCATTTACCACCGAAGTCCGCACAAAATAGCTTCACGGACCGCATAGGAGCTCCGGGACCGCACGAAATCCACCGTCGTCTGCGGTGATTGCCCAACAGCAATACCAACCTAGGGTTTAAGTTTTTCACATGTTTAGTCCAAATTTCACCTATTAATGATTCCCTAGGTGTTGCATCAGTGTTGTAACTAACTATTCCTAATTAAAACAAGATTAAACTAACTTATGCTACAGAATTAAAAGAAAAATTTGAAGAAAAGAAAGAAAACTAAGAAAAATAAAAGTTCAATGAAAATAACAAAATTAAACAACTAAGAAAGAATTAAAGTTACCAGAAGTGAGATGAAATCTTGATTAACGAGCCTTAGCAGTTAAATTTGTGCAATTTAGAGGGATGAGCAGTAATTTTGAAGCTCTGAGAGTAAAAAAGTCGAAAAGTTTGAAATGAGGGCCTTAGGTCCTATTTATAGAAAAAGGTCCTGGGGCCTATCTCACCTACCCACCGCGGACCTCACAAAATGGCACCGCGATCCGCGGTGCTTAGAGACATGAAGCACTGGGAGGTTGTCCACTGCGGACCGCAAGAAATCCAGTGCGGCCGTAGTGGTCCACCGCGGACCGCATAAAATGCAATGCGGCTGCGGTAGAAAACATCAGAGACTCCTCACTTTTGACAAATCACTATGCGGTCTGCATTGAATTCTTGCTGCCGCACAAAGGCCTTCGCGGCCGCACAAAATGAAGTGCGGTCTGCATTGCAAACTTCAGAGAGTGATCATTTTTCCAAACTTGGTCCTGCACTGCATCAACACAATCCTATAATATCTCACAACCAGCTAGTTTAAAAATAAATCCTATACTACAAAGAGAATCAAAGAAAAACAAAAAGAAAGACACATGGGTTGTCTCCCAAGAAGCGCATGATTTAACGTCGCAGCACGACGCAGGTTACCATCAAATCACTTTAGATGAAGAAGTGCCACCACGTGGCTGTCATCAATCTTGCCCAGGTAGTGCTTGACCCTGTGCCCATTAACTTTGAAAACCTCCCCATTTTTGTTCTTCAAGTCAAGTGCACCAAACGGAGTCACAAAAACCACTTCAAAAGGTCCACTCCATTTTGACTTAAGCTTTTCCGGAAACAGATGTAACTGAGAATTGAACAAGAGAACCAAATCACCCACTTTGAACTCCTTGCCACGAGCATATTTATCATTAAGGTACTTCATCTTGTCTTTGTATAGGGACGAACTGGAGTAGGCATAGAATCAGAATTCATCAAGTCCATTAAGCTGCTCCACATGAAGATTTGCTGTCACATCCTATTCAAGATTCAGCTTCCTCAAAGCCCACATGGCCTTGTGCTCTAACTCAACCGGTAGATGGCAAGCTTTCCCAAATACCAACCGGTACGGAGACATACCATCAGAGTCTTGTAAGCAGTCCTATAAGCCCATAGAGCATCATCCAACTTCTTTGACCAATCAATCCTATTTGCATTGACCGTCTTTGACAATATACTCTTGATTTCCCTGTTTGAGACTTCAACTTGGTCACTCGCTTGAGGATGATAAGGAGTAGAAACTTTGTGATTGACACCATACTTTGCAAGCAAAGTGTCAAAAGCTCTATTACAAAAATGAGACCCCCATCACTTATGATTGCACGAGGAGTGCCAAACCTTGTAAAAATGCTCTTCTTGAGAAATGCAACAACACTACGGGCCTCATTGTTGGGTAAAGCCATGGCTTCAACCCACTTTGAAACATAGTCAACCGCCACAAGAATGTATGTGTTCCCACACGAGCTAACAAACGGGCCCATAAAATCAATGTCCCATACATAAAAAATATCAACTTCAAGAATGGTATTAAGAGGCATCTCATCTTTCTTCGAAATTCCACCTGCTCTTTGACATTCGTCACACCTCTTCACAAGTTCACTTGCATCTTTGTACAAAGTTGGCCAATAAAACCCACAACTAAGAACTTTGGAAGCCGTCCTCGCCCCGCCATGATGGCCACCATAGGGAGAGGAATGACAAGCCTCTAGGATACTCAATTGCTCCTCCTCTGGGACACACCTTCGGATCACACTATCTGTGCAAATCTTGAACAAGTACGACTCATCCCAATAGAAATCCAATCTATCCCATTTGAGCTTCTTCCTTTGGTTAGAAGAGAGATCATATGGGATTATACCAGTCATAAGGAAATTAGCAACGTCCGCAAACCATGGCATACCATTCACCGACACTAAAAGGAGTTATTCGTCGGGAAACGAATCATTGATCTCTAGGACATCACGAGGCCTCCCCTCCTCCTCCGAGCGGGAAAAGTGGTCCGCCACTTGGTTTTCACTACCCTTCCGGTCCACAATCTCCAAATCAAAATCTTGAAGTAAATAGACTCATCGTATCAGTCTAGTTTTGGAATCCTTCTTCGTCATTACGTACCGGAGTGCGACATGATCGGTATGGACTATGACCTTGGCACCCATAAGATATGACTGAAATTTCTCCATCACGAACACAATAGCCAAAAACTCTTTCTCAGTCACCATGTAATTCACTTGAGCATCATTCATTGTCTTGCTCAGCATAGTACACCGGATGAAACATTTTGTTCGCTCTTTGACCCAAAATTGCCCCAACCACAACATCGCTCGCATCACACATGAGCTCAAAAGGCAAGCTCCAATTAGGTGCGGTAATAATAGGAGTGGTGGTCAACTTGTGCTTGAGAAGTTCAAAGGCTTGCATACATCTCTCATCGAACACGAACTTGACATCTTTTTCCAATAACTTGCATAAGGGATTCACTACCTTCGAAAAGTCTTTGATAAATCTCTGGTAGAACCCCGCATACCCAAGAAAACTTTGAATCCCCTTGACAGAGGTAGGGGAAGGGAGCCTTGAAATCACATCAATTATTGCTTTGTCCACCTCTATACCATGCTATGCCCAAGAACTATGTCCTCTTCCACCATGAAGTGACATTTCTCCCAATTAAGAACAAGATTGGTTTCTTCACAACGGGCCAACACTCTATCAAGATTTTTCAAACATTCCTCAAATGAAATCACCCACAACACTAAAGTCGTCCATGAACACCTCCAAAATATCTTCCACTATATCGGTGAAAATGGCCATCATACACTGCTGAAATGTAGTCGGTGCATTACACAACCCAAAAGGCATCTGAGAAAAGGCAAATGTGTCATATGGACAAGTGAATGTGGTCTTCTCCTGATCTTCCGGAGCAATCAAGATTTGGTTGTAACCAGAATACCCATCCAAGAAATAGTAGAAGGCACGCCCAGCAAGTCGATCTAACATCTGATCAAGAAAAGGCAATGGAAAGTTATCCTTGTAGGTCACTTTATTCAACTTGCGGTAGTCCATGCGTACCTTCCACCCGGTGACAGTCCTGGTAGGAATCAACTCATTTTGCGAATTTGCAACCACGGTCATGCCACCCTTCTTTGGTACACATTGCATCGGCGAAGTCCAAGAGCTATCAGAGATGGGGTACACAACCATGGCATCCAACCATTTGATCACCTCTTTTTTCATAACTTCTTGCATTGCCTCGTTCAACCTCCTTTGATGTTCCAAGGAGGGTTTTGCATCATCTTCCAGAATAATCTTGTGCATACAGAATGTGGGGCTTATCCTCCGAATATCAGCTAAAGTCCATCCAATTGCCTTTTTTCGCTTTTGAAGCACCTCTAATATGGCATCAACCTGCATGTTAGTAAGACAAGAAGAAAGAATAACTGGCAAAGTTGAACTAGGGCCTAAGAACTCATACTTTAGGTGTGAAGGCAACGACTTCAACTCCAACACCGGAGGTTTCTTGATTTAAGGTTTTGTTGGTGGAGTCTTCCTATTCTCAAGATCCAAAGAGAGTTTCCTAGGCTCATAAGAGTAAGAGCCCATTCCATGTAAAACATCCACGCACTCCACTCGGCTTTCATCCTCATTTACATCAAGGTTCAAGAACACAGCCTCTAGAGGGTCCTCCACATTTATCATTGCACTAGTATCATCAACTATCATTGTGACAAGGTCCACAAAAGAGCACACCTCAGAACTGTTGGGCTACTTTATTGACTTGCACACATGAAAGATCATTTTCTCATCACCTACCCGGAAGGTGAGTTCCCCTGCTTCCACATCTACTAAGGCCTTCCCAATAGCAAGGAAAGGTCTTCCCAATATAATTGGAACTTCATAATCTACCTCACAATCCAAGATCACAAAATCAGCTGGCAAGATAAATTGGTCCACCCGGACAAGGACATCATCAATAATACCCAATGGTCTCTTCATAGTTCTATCCGCCATTTGCAATCTCATGGAAGTCGACCTCGGTTGCCCAATACCCAAAGTCTTGAAAATTGAGTAGGGTATCAAGTTGATACCTGCCCCCAAATCACATAGAGCCTTAGCAAAGTCCGCACTCCTAATGGTGCAAGGAATGGTGAAATCACTAGGATCTTCAAGCTTCGGGGCTATTGAGTGCACTATTGCACTAACTTGGTGGGTCATCTTGATAGTTTTGCAATCCATGGATATTTTCTTTATCACCAAGTCCTTCATAAATTTAGCATAGCCCGACATTTGTTCTATAGCCTCTACCAAAGGCACATTAATGGATAAGCTCTTCATCATATCAATGAACTTTTTAAACTGATTCTCATTTTTCTACTTCGTGAGCCTTTGAGGATAAGGTAGAGGTGGCCTTGGCAAAGGAGCCTTGGCTTTTGGCACAATCATTTCCGGCATGTCTATTACATGTTCCCTAGACGGGTTCACATCATTCTGAGTCTCCACCTAGATATCTTGAATATCAATCCTCACTTCTTCATTCACGTTCTCATCAACCACATTTTTAACCACCAAAGGAATTTCATTTTCTTGCAACTCAATTTCATAAATCAAAACTGCTTTTTGTTTGGAGGCATTCACATCATTGCCTCTTCCACTTCTCGTATTCACCACTATCACATGATTGTTCCTACCCTTCGGATTAACTACCGTATCACTTGTTAGTGCCCCCTTAGGGCGAGTATTCAAAGATTATGAGATTTGGCCTAATTGAACCTCCAAGTTTCTGATTGAAGTATTGTAGGAAGACAGTTGAGCATCAGAGTCCGCATTCTTTATCATCTGTTCAAACATCATTTCAATTCTCCCCATTTTATTGTTGGAAGAACTAGGACCTTGGGATGGAAATGGGGGTAGATTGTTCGGTTGTTGGTACATTGGGGGCCTTTGAAAGCCTTGCCCCCCGTTTCCTTGATTGCTATTGTTCCAACCTCCCTGATTGTTATTACCACCCCAGTTATTGTTGTTGCCATTCCAATTACCCTGATTGTTCCGATTGCCCCAATTGGAATTTTAGTTGTTGTTCCCCCAATTACCATTGTCATGTTGTTGTTGATTGCCCCAATTGCCTTATGGTCTCCATTGTTATTGGTTGGAAGAATTGCCCCTTTAGCCTTGATAGTTGTTCATGTATTGCACCTCTTCATTCTGCCCATCATAACCATCATCTTGGAATCCACCACAATCATTGTCAAATTGATCCGAACTCCCTTGGTTTTGTTGACCTCTTTGTCTTCTTTTGTTCACTAGCATGTTGACACCCTCCATAGCATTTACTTGGCGCGGATTTTGAACTTGTTAAAACTGTATCTTTGCTAACTGGTTCATTGTAGTTGTCAGCTCTGCTATAGCCTGCCCATGGTCATGTAGCTCTTTGTGCAAGTGAGTAACTGTGGGGTCACCCTATGGCACATTGGCTCTACTTTTCCAAGCGAAGGACGTGTCAGCCATCTCGTCAAGAATGTCACAAGCCTCATCATAAGATAGATTCATGAAGTTACCCCCATCAAGTTGGTTCACTATGCACTGGTTTGTTGTGTTAATGCCCCGATAGAAAGTCTGTTGGATCATCGCCTCAGTCATATCATTGTTGGGGCATTCCTTTACCATTGTTATATATCCCTCCCAAATCTCATGTAAAGGTTCGGTGGGCTCCTTCTTGAAAGCTAAGATTTCATCTCTCAATGCTGCCATGTGCCCCAGTCAGAAAAACTTTGCAACGAACTTATCCGCCAACTCATCCAAGTAATGATGGAAAGGTTGGGAAGTCGCTCAAGACAATCCAATGCTTTCCCTCTAAGTGAGAAAGGGAAGAGTCTCAACTGAAGTGTATCCTCGGACACATTAGTTTTCTTGCTCCCCCAACAGGTATCCACAAAACTCTTAAGATGTTAGCAAGCATTCTGATTGGCAGAGCCAGTGAAATACCCACGTTGTTGCAACAATGTCAGCATCACATTGGTAATTTAAAAATTGCCCACCGGATCCGGGTGGGACAATTGCACTTGCATATCCTTGGTTGGGAAACACTCAAGGAGCCACTCTTGGAGGTGGCGGGGGAGAGTCTGGAATATTATCATTGGCCTGTCGGCCTCTCCTTTGTCCTTGAGGCACAATAGGTACCTCATCATCAACATTGTCATCTACCTCCTCCCCCGGCGGAAGATCTCCAAGAGGTGCGTTGTTTAAGTTTGCTGCTATTTTGTACCTGAATTTGTGACACACACAAATTAGTAACACAGAAGGAAATAAGAACAATACACAAAACAATTTAGATAGATAGCCAAAACCGTTAGCTCCCCGACAATGGCGCCAAAAAGTGATCGAGGCCAACCTTGTACTACTACAAAGTAGCGAGAGTGGTCGAAGCAGCTTTTACCCGAGAAGATTGGGATCAATTTCCATAGGGAGCTAGAAATGGGAATTGAGTTTCTATCGAAATTGGAGATGCGTAATTGCTCTTAATTGCACTTCTAATCATAGTTGGTTTTGATATTACTTCTAAATTTATACTAATAAGATGCAAAATTAAGCTAAGTTAAGCTAAGAGTAAGATACTTGAAGGGTTGTCTTAATAGTTCAAAAGCACTAGGGAAGTGACTTTCTCCTAGATGGATACTTGACGGATTCTTGAGTCTAAGGCTAGGTTGTCATGTTGGGGATTATGATATAACCATTACATGATACTGCTCACTCTATACCTCTCGGTAGTTTGAGTGATTTTGCCCTAATTGACTTTCTCAAGACCAATTGGGTATGATAATTTCTGCAAGCAATTAAGGTTCAAGTCGGGTATTACTATCTCTAGGTTTAACCCTTTAATTCGGGCTATCAATCTCCTGAATACACCCTAATTCCTTGTTGGACTAATTTTCCTAGACTTAGGCTCTCTTTCTCAAGAAGAGCCCAAGTCAAATAGGCACAAATTAGTGTTTGCAACCACTAATTCAACATTGAAATCATAAATTAGTCCAAATATCAAACACCCATAGACATTCAAGCCCTAAAACACAAGACCCATCAATTACCCATACTAGGGTTGAGCCACAACCCTAGCTAATAGGTCTAGCTACTCATGATAATAGAAGAAGCCAAGAAATAGATGAAGAAAAACCCATAATATTTAATTACAAGCTAAAACTTGAAGATTCAATGATAAAACTATTGTAAAATTACTCAAAATAGTAAAGGAACACTGTTCACGAGCGCAACTGCTAGCTAGAAACTAGAATACAACTGATGACCTAAAAATGGGAAAAGAAACTATTTATGCTAGGCTGAATTTTCTGGACAAAAATACCTCTACGGGTGTAGTGCGCACCGCAAAAAATTGAGTGCGGCCGCACTGAGGCTCTTGGCTTTAAACTTCTTCTCTATGAACTTGGCCACCGCGGGCCGCACAAAATGCACCGCGACCGTGGTGGCTTCTATTGTGGTTCGCACAAAAAGGATCGCGGACCCCACTGGCAGTGATTCCCCAAATTGGCAACTCTCTGAACTCTGTCTTTGTGGACCGCACAATATCGAGTTCAGACGCTTTGAGTCCATTGCGATCCGCACAAATTGCTTTGCGGCCGCAATGCTTGAGTCTCCGAAATAGCACCTCTCTGAACTTCTTATTTGCGGATCGCACAGAATGGAGTGCGGCTGCATTGGTCCTGTTACACTGTGCTTGGACTTGTTCTTGGTACTTGTACATGTTTCACTCTTTTTTGAGCTGGTTTTGACGAATTGTCACCTTGTTGACCAAACCCTGCAATCAAGTACAACATGTAAGCCTTTGTAACTATTTTGTATCACATTTCTAATCAAAACTCAAGTAATAAGGAGTGTAAAATGCATCATAATCCCTAGTTATCAAATATACCTGGACAAATAATCATACTTATCGTAGAATAGACAGGGGATTGGTGAATGCTAACTGGATGCTGACAATGCCAAGCTTGAAAATACAGGTGTTAGAATCGTCTGTATCTGATCATTCCCCACTTAAACTAATGATTACATAGATACAAAGGAAGAAGAATAGGCCATTTAGATTCTTTAATTGTATAGCAGATCACCCTCAATTTATACAGCATGTTGAGCAAGTATGAAATATAGATGGAACAAAGGGAATGATGCAGGAAGTATGAAACAAGCTCAAAAGGGTCAGGGAGATTATGAAAGGGATAAACGTACAACACTATCAAGGGATAGAAGATAGAATTAAAAAATCTAGGAAGGAGTTACAAATTGTGTAAGAGAAGATGAGTGACAGAATGCAATAGCCAAACTTAATTGAGAAGGAGAAAGTGTTAAAATGTGAATTAGATAAATGGACACTGATTGAAGAGAGTATCTACAAGAAAAGATCCAGAGTCCAATCTCTGAAACTGGGGGATTCAAATTCTGCTTGTTTCTTTGCACAATGAAGAACATGAATAACTTGAATGGTATTCAGTCTCTAACAAATGACTTGGGGATCCAACTAATGCTAGAAGAAGACATAGAGGCAGAAATATTGGGATATTATAAGGAACTGTTGGGTTCAAGAGCAGCAAGTATCCCAGCTATTAATCCAAATGTCATGAAGATGGGAGCAGTATTAAGTAGAGAGCAGCAATTGCAACTCATCCAACCAGTAACTAAGAAGGAAGTTTGGTTACCATTGAAGGATATTAGTGACCTAAAAGCACCTGACTATGATGGATTTAATGCAGTATTTTTCAAAAAGCATGGAAAGTCATAGGAGAGGATGTGACTAAGGTTGTGTTGGAGTTCTTTGAATCAGCTCAAATGTATAGGCCTATCAACTGCACAACAATCACTTTGATCCCTAAATTAAGAAATCCTACCAGTATTAAAGAATACACACCAATCTCTTGCTGCACTACTTTGTATAGAGTGATCTCTAAGGTCTTAACTAAGAGACTACAAAGGGTGATGGATGCACTGGTTGATAAAACACAGTCTGCCTTTGTTCCTGGAAGAGTGATAACAAACAACATTATTCTTAGCCATGAACTTGTCAAAGGATATGGAAGGAAAAGGGTATCACCAAGGTTTATGATGAAACTGGATATGCAGAAGGCATATGATTCTATTGAATGGGCATTTATGGAGCAGGTGCTGAATGTATTGGCTTTTCCAGAACAGTTTGAGATGGATCATGACATGTATGCAAAGTGTCACATATTCAGTATTGGTTAATGGTTCATTGACACAGCCATTTGAAGCTAGGAAGGGGTTGAGGCAAGGGGATCCATTATCTCCATTTCTATTTGAGCTGGCAATGGAATATTTGACAAGGAACCTAAAGACTTTAAACCAGATTCCAGACTTCAATTATCATCCCAAGTGTGAAAAGTTACAAATTTTGCAACTTGGTTTTGCAGATGACCTTTTACTTTTTTTGCAGGGGTGACATATGATCAATCAAGCTACTTTATAACTGCTTCATGGATTTCTCAAAAGCTTTAGGATTGGTGATCAACAAGAATAAAAGCTCTATCTTTTTTGGAGGGGTATCACAAGATGCACAGGAAGCTATTCTGCAATTTCTAGGAATGCAAAAAGGAGAACTGCCAGTTAGATACTTGGGAGTTCCCCTAAGTTCTAAGAGAATATCAGCAGTTCAATGCCAGCCCTTAATTGATAAAATAGTTGGTAGAATAACCTCATAGACAGCCAAATTCCTATCTTATGCTGGGAGGATTCAATTGATCAAAAGTGTACTGTTCTCTATTCAAACTTACTGGGCACAAATCTTTGTGCTCCCAAAGAAAATCACTAAACTAATTGAGGCAATAAGCACAAGTTTTTTGTGGACGGGGGATTTCAATATTATGAGCATCACACTGTGGAACAAAGCAGCTATATGTAAACAATATTGGAACCTATACAAAGAGAAGAACAAATTTTGGATTCAATGGATGCACAATAACTACATCAAAGGCAAGAACATATAGGAAGTCCAACTGAAGCAAACATTATGGATGATGATCAAGATTATGAAAGCAAAAAAAAGATATTTGAGGAAGCAGGCTTTAATCATGAAGACATCAGGAAGATGAACCACTGTTCAATGAAGCATATATATAACAAACTGAGAGGAAACTTCAGCAAAGTGAGTTGGAGAAGATTTGTATGCAATAATGCAGGCTGCCCTAGGTGGACGTTTATACTAACAATGACAGCACATGGCAAGTTATGTACTACAGACAAACTGAGCAAATGGGGAATACAAATTGATCAGGAGTGTGTTCTGTGCAGACAAGCAAGTGAAATTATTCAGCACTTATTCTTTGAGTGCTCATATGTAGCTGAATTGTAGGGTAATCTACTAGTTTGGCAAGGGATAAGAAGACCAGTATATGGATGGCCTGAGGAGCTAGCATGGGCTGAAAAATGGCTAAAGAGAAAAATTACAACAACTGAACTATATAAGATGACACTAGCAGCATGTGTATACTATGTGTATCAAGAAAGAAACACCATAATCTTTCAAGTTAAAGTGAGACGATGAGAGATACTTGGCAAGATGATTATATAGGAGATACATTGTCGAAGCAATAAGCATGTGGAAAAAGCTTTAAGTAGATTGGATTGGTACTCTATGTAAATAGACAAATAGTTTAGTAATAGAAAGGTGGGGGGGGGGGGAGTACAGAAAGCATAGGATATATGTAAGGGTTTTTTTGATTTACTTGTAAATATTTCCCTAGTAAATGAAAGTTTTAATTACAAAAAAAAAAGTCGATTATATTCCCAGACAAAATATAAAGATTTGAACCTCAAGGATTAGGCAAGTTTTTTCACAACTATATATATGTATGTGTGTGTGTGTGTATATATATATATAACGCCCTCCATCTAAAAGTAAGATTGAAAGGATCAACGAAATATTGTGTTTGAGCTAATTAGAGAGTTAATTAAAGTATGACGAAGTCCTATTTCATTCTTAAATATATTAAACGTTGGATATATTCTATAAAGAGCCGAAAAATGGAACTAGAAAGAAGTTATTTCATAGAAAATTAATCAAACAACAAGAATGAAGAAAATGTATAAGCTTTTCGAAGACAATAGGTTAAAGGCTCGAAGTTGCTTAGAGCGTCATGATATTCTGATCGAAATGAAATTTGCTTGAGCTTTCTTTTCTTCTTCTCCTTTTTAAAAAAATAATTAATTTCTCTCTCTCGTTTTATTTATTTATTTATTTATTGTGACGAAGAACTTTCCTCTTGTCACAAGACAGTAAGCCTACTTATAAAATAGTGTCAAGTTCGACACTGAGAATCAGTGAGAACGAGCTCAACCATACATGCCATGGTGGTAGATGAAGCTTTTAGAACTCAGTGTAAGAGGAGGGAAGGAAAGAGAGTGAAGTTGATGACATAAGCTCAGCTTTTAAAGCTAACTGCTAACTAACACTAACCGATATAACCAACCTAACAGTGTTTAACTACCTAACTAATTATGAAAATTAAGTATTAAATAATATATCTCAATAACACCCCCTGCTCAACTTGGAGGTGGTGAAAACACTGGCAACTTGCCTAAAATACTAGAATGTTTGATGCATGTGAGAGCCTTTGTAAGGATATATGCAAGTTGACGGTCAATTGTAATGTGATGCAAATAAATAAGGCCCTCTTGCAGTTGTTTTCTCAAAAATTGCAATAAATTTCGATGTGTTTTGTACGCTCATGAATACGAGATTCTTAGCTATATGTAAAACTGATAAACTATCACAAAATACTGCAATTGGATAAATGGAAGGAACTCTTAGCTTAGTCAATAGCCTGCTCAAGCAGACCACTTCACCAACCACTTTCCTAAATGACATGTACTCTGCCTCTGCTGAGGATAGTGAAACAGTCTCCTACTTTTTAGATTCCAGCTGAGTGGATTATTTCCTAACAAAACAATGTACCCACTCACAGACCTTCTTCTGTCTGGGTAGGAAGCCCAATCAGAATCACAAAAAGCTTTGACAGACCAATCTGCAATGTTGGACATAAAAACTCCCAAAGTAGAATCACCCTTGAGATATCTCAGCAAGTGATAGGATGCCTTCGGGTGAGGTTCCCTAGGGTCTTGCATGAATTGGATCGAGTGTTGCACTCCAAAGGTTATATCTAGTCTTGTATTGGTAAGGAAGTTTAGTTTGCTTATCAACTTTCTGTAAAAAGTTAGATCCTCTAACGATTTGCCCTCCTTGGCCTTTAACTTTTTATTAGGATCGAGTGGTGAACTCAAAGCACTATATTTTGAGAAATTGTACTCTCTTAGTAAATCTAAACAAATTTTCTTTGGGAGATAATCACACCATCATGCTTGTATAGAACCTCCTGAGCTAAGAAGTAATGCAAGTTGCCCAAGTCCTTTATCTTAAACTTATCATGAAGGAAAGCTTTCAGCTGACATATTCCCTCTTGGTTTGTACCTTTGACCAAGACATCATCTACATACACTACCACATAAATAACTAAATATTCATGTTTCTTGTAAAACAATGAATATACATTCATGCAGTGGTTGAAGCCTCTAGAGCACAAGGCCTCTTAACTTCTCATACCACTGCCTACTTGCTTATTTTAGACCATATAGGGATTTGTTTAACTTGCAAACCAGGGATTGGTCTTTCACCATAAGGCCTGGTGGAACTTGCATATACACTTTCTCATGTAAATCTCTATGGAGAAAAGCATTGTTTACATCCAATTGGAACATTGCCCAATTATTCTTCACTGCAACTGCAATAAGTGTTCTCAATGTAGTCATCTTTACTACTAGAGAGGATGTCTCTGTGAAGTCTACAACTTCCTGCTAAGTATAACCCTTCACAACCAGCCTGGCCTTGAACCTTTCTATTATGCCATCATACTTGTGCTTCACTTTATAAACCCATCTACAATATATTGCCTTCTTATTAGTAGGGAGTGGTACTAGACTCCATGTGTTGTTAGCATAGAGTACCTCAAACTCCTGGACCATGGTTGCTTGCTAAGCAGGGCTGACAACAGATTCCTCAAAAGAAGATGGTTCACTATCATTGCAATGCTACTTACCAAAGTCTGACTATTAGGATTTATTGATTTAGGGACTATGTGGTGATTACTAGAAAATAAGGTATTGAGAGAAAATGAATGCTTATCAGGATTGCTAACATTGTGTATATAGTCTTTTAAATAGGTACGAGGTTTGTGTTCCCTTGTGACCTTCTTAAAGGCTCAGAAGAGTGATGTATTTTGGGGGAGGAACTAAGAGAAGGAGGTGAGTATGAAGGAGAAGATGCAGAAGCATCAAGAGGAGAAGTTGAAAAGGGAGATACAGAAGGGAACAAGGTGAAGAAGGAGAAGCAGATATAGGGTCAACAGGACAAGATGATCTTATATATGAAGAATTAGGTGATGAGTCATTAGTGGACACACTGGTGACATTTTCATGACTAGTAGTCACAAGTTCATCAGAGAGGATAGTATCAAAGAATGTAGGAAAAGGCACAAACACAGGCTTAGAGCATATGTCAAAAGGAAATATAAAGTCATGGAAGATCATGTCTCTGGTAATGCATATTTTCTTTGTTGACAAATCCAGAACTTTGTAGCCTTTGACACCAAAAAGATAGCCCAAAAAGACATGCGGAACTGTTCTTGGCACAAATTTATTTATGTGAACCTTAGGTATTATAGGAAAATACAAACAACCAAAGCTTCATGGCTTTCTTGCCATATAGAACTTTAAAGGGAGACCTGTTTTAGAGATATGTAGTAGGTAACATATTTATAATATGCGTGGCTGTTAGAAATTCTCCCAATACTTTAAAGGCAGTTTAGACTGGAAAAGCAGAGGCTTGGCTGTTTCAAGCAAATATTAGTGTTTTCTTTCCACCACTCCATTTTGTTGTGGTGTGTAGGGACAAGTTCTTTAGTGAACAATCCTTTTTGACTGAAAGAAAATAGTGGCTTCAAGATTGTTAAACTCCAATCCATTGTCAGATCTAATGGATTTCATATTGGTTTTGAACTGGTTTTCAACTAAGGAGATGAAGGCCTCGATTGCCTGTAAGGCATTGCTTTTGCATGCCAGCAACTGAGTCTAAGTAATTCTACTATAGTCATATACCATAATGATGAAGTATCTATATTTTTCATGTGTTTGTTCATGATAAAGTCCCCATAAATCTACATGAAGTAATTTAAAGACTTTGGAAGAAGTACTGACTCTTTGGGGAAAGATCAGTCTAGTTTGTCTATCCATGGGGCAGATTGTACATATGAATAATTGTTTAGGGGAAAATTCAGCAGGTATAGTGGATATACCTTTCATTTTTACAAATGACACATGGACAAGCCTATTGTGCCATAAAATGTTCACATTGTTGGAAAAACAAGAATTAGATCCAGAACAGGTGACATTAACATTCAAAGAGGAAGTATTAATAATTGAAAGGGAAAGGTTCTGCATTTGATTCAAAGGTGACTTATTTACAGATGAAGGTGAATGACATTGCAGATTATTCAAACTATTTACATCACAAGAATGATCAGAAGCTATAGTGAAAGAGTTGTTGTCTCTCAAACACTTGGGGCAAAGCAGGTACAAGCCATCTCTTACTTTACCAATCTTCAGAGGCCTGTTCACTTAAGGGGCCTGTAGAAGACAAATATTATCAGTAAAGGATGCCATGCATTTAAGATGTTTGGTTAACCAATAGACTGATACAAGATTGAATTTGAAAGAGGGAACTAAAAGAACTTTGTATAAGACTATTTTTGATGTGAGAACAACATCACCAATCTCAGATAGTTTGACTTTATATCCATTAGGTAGGACTACTAGAAGAGGATAAGGTAAGACCTTGATGTTAGACACTAAGGATCTAATGAAGGTCATGTGATTGGAAGCCCCTGAATCTAGTATCCATGAATCGGTTTTGGATTCAAAGCATTTACATGAAAGTTTTCCAAAATCAATGGAAGAAGTACATACTATCATACCTGCAAAGTTGACAGCATAGGCATTAGATGAATGTGAACTTCCTAGGGATCTCCCAGCATCTCCATTCCCCACATGAAAGTGTTGAAATAAGCTCATATATTGTCCATACTATTCTTCAGTCAGATTCACATTGTTTCGATCAACTTGGGTTTTGTTTTTATTTTCCTTAGTGATCACAGCTTCATTAGGGGCTCCTTGTACATTTGCAACTACTTTTTTGCCTTTATTGTATCTAGAGTTTTGTCCATGGTTCTGACCATTTGGGAAAATCACTTGGAGTAAAATTTTGAGTAGAATTCTAACTGTTCTATGGGTAACCATGCAATTTGTAACATCTCCTTACTATGTCCTGGCTTTTTGCAGAAATCACATACGAGTCGAGCTTTGGGAATGCCATTATAATTGTTATTTGCTTGGATATTTGTCTTAAATGAACCCTGTCCTGATGCATTCACGTTTAGTGAGGTTGATTCAATAGAAAATTGGTTGGTTGGCCTAATTTCTTTTTGTTTCTCATCCTGAACTAGGAGTGAAAAGGCTTGTGCTAGGCTTTACAATAGATTCATCATAAGTATATTGCCTCAAACTATAGTATAAACTTCATTCAATCCCATAAGGAATTGTATCAGTCTCCTATCCTGATCAGCTTTGCACATACTTTCTTTTGCACCACAATTACAGGTACAACTATATTGAGTCCTTTTGTTCAAAGTAATAAGTTCCTCCCAGAGTTTCTTCAACTTAGTATAATATCAACAGTACCTTGAGAAAGATCGTTGATTTCCTTCTGAATTTATACAGCCTAGCTCCATTAGTTTGCTCATAACAATCCTCCAATTCCTTCCAAAGCTCAATAAAATCATTTGCATATTCTACACTGTCTGTAATTTCCTTAGAAAGTGAATTTAGGATCCAAGACGTCACCATATTATCACATTGCTCCCATTGGCAAAACTATGATGAGAAAGGATTTGGTTGTTTGCACTCGCCGCTTATGAAACCTAATTTGTTCTTCATAAACAATCCCCTCAATACACTTCTCCTCCAAGACATGTACCCTATTCCGTCAAAAGTAGTTGAAACGAGCATAACTCCTAGATTGTCAAATGGATGAA
Source organism: Nicotiana tabacum (assembly GCF_000715075.1). Classification (NCBI taxonomy): domain Eukaryota; kingdom Viridiplantae; phylum Streptophyta; class Magnoliopsida; order Solanales; family Solanaceae; genus Nicotiana; species Nicotiana tabacum. The sequence continues at coordinate 157,631,045 of NC_134084.1, forward strand.
GGTACAAAGGATCACTTGGATCGATCCATGTGCTTGCCGCAATAATAGTGGTAGTAGTTTCACTCCAGTCTAATTGTCTTGGTCGAGAACAGCATGATGAAGTGAAATTGATGAAGAAAATAGAGGAATTTGAATTATCACAATTTCTGACAATAATTTGCTAAACACAAACGAAAACCCCAAAATTAGGGCAAAGTTCAAAATCTAACAGAATCGAACAAGGAGATAGATCAAAAACAAAAATTCAGCAGAAGATAATGTGCTAATTAACCTCGCTCTGATACCATGTCAAGTTCAACACTAAGAATCAGTGAGAACGAGCTCAACCATACCTACCATGGTGGGAGATGAAGCTTCTAGAACTCAGCATGAGAGGACGGAAGGAAAGAGAGTGAAGTTGATGAAATGAAGCTCAGCTTTCATTGAGGACAATACACAGTATACATATACACATATGGCCAGCTGGCACTAAAAGCTAACTACTAACTAACACTAATCGACATAACCAACCTAACAGTGTTTAATTACCTAACTAATTATGAAAACTAAGTATTAAGTAATATATCTCAATAAATAGCTTACAATTGTTTAAATAATACTTTCTATGTCTCATTTTATGTGATATAATTACTATTTGGAGAGTACGAATTAGTATTTATAATACAGGACCAACTCCACATACTTCATGCTTTTAACTATCTACAGTTGTTATTGATTAATCGCAGATGTAGGGGCCGAGGAAGAGAGGGATGGAGAAGGACACATGTCGCCTGTCAAAAGATTAGGTGCCTTTTCTACAAATACTACCTCGAGTTATTGACAATGTGTGTAAATTTCCGTGAAGGCACTGAATAATTCAAGAATTATAAGTATTTACTTAGTTTACAAATTAAATGTACGGTAAATATTGAAGTGAGATCTCTATCATTATTCGTAAATGTGTGTTATATATATAATTTTGAAAACTCTTTAATTTATTATTCTCTTTTTACTTTTAGCAACAAGTTTTTAATTATAGAAAACAAAAATGACACACGTGTTAAAGATTAGAAGCTTCTAGCATTAATTTTGATATTTTAGTATGTTTACCTAAAAAATACAAGTAACAATTACATTTGATTACTGATTTTAAAGATATGTGATTTAGTTCAATACCAATTAATATTCAAGAAGTATGAAGTAGAAATAAAAGATAGAAGTGAATCAAACCAATTTTACGTAGCAGCAGTGACCTCGAGCTTAGTGACCTCGAGGTAGCTCAGGGCAGTAAGAACAATTAAGTAATAAAAATAAAGCAAGAATAATGGAGCTAAAGGACAATGCTGATGAACAGTAGACAAAAAGGCAAAGCGTATATTCTTTTCTCAGTGATGATCAGATGACTTTATAAATGATTGGGGTCCCCTTTATATAATAGGGGAGCCTAAATAAGGAATATTTCTATTTACAGTAAGGAATATTCTTGGTACAGTTGTCTAACCGCCTAGTACGGAATCGTATAATCATGTTCCGGGATTTGCGCCATGACTTTGGAGACGTGGCAGGAATCTAACCTGTTCTGGTATAAATTCATAATGGTACTATTTCGACGTCGAGCACACCCGACCTCGATATGCTTCATGCTTCGCCTTCGAACTCGAGTCTGGTCCCTCGAGCTCGAACTTGGTCTTACCCGGACTTGGACTTCGGGCGACCTCTCAAATATCTAGATCAAAGGCACTCGATCTCAACCGTATACAGATAGTCCCCGCGTTTCTTAGAGTAAGATGATAAGAAACGATTTGAACCCCATTTTTCTCGAACCTCTTATGATGATGTCATTTTCGTGATGCAGGTATTTGCAGTGACCAAAACGTCTCGTCGGTCCATTTCCCCAAAACATTGAATGCACTCCAGTATTGGTCGGCCACTAGCGCCGCCGAACCGTGATTGCCCATCTATAAATACGGGGCGATTCCTCTTAGTAAAGAACTTTACTCTTTTTTTACATCTTTACCATCCTCATCTCTTTCTCTCATTACCCGTTTACACCGCCTCTTTAAGCGTAGAAAAACACCAAGCTCTTGTAAGAAACACCACATCCTTGCGTAACCCATTTTCTTTAGCTTACAACCATGGCTAAAACCTTCAAAATGGTCCCTAAAAAGGATAAGGCATCGTCTTCTTCTATCTCCCGGCCGACCAAACCGGTGGTGCCGCCAACACTTGAGAAAATCTCCCCCGGTCCTTATATTATTAAGAAGGACTTTAGTATTGAGAATTCTCCTGACGTCCCAGGCCAATGTGAGCACGCATCTCGATACATTAGCTTGATAATGAAGAAGCTTATCAAGGATGTAAAGAAGGACTGTGGCTGGGGAGATGAGGTCGAGGTTTAGATCCCGAGCCCCGATAAAATCATTACTACCCACGTGGAGGGATTTTTAAGTGTTTACACTTACCCCTTCACACTGGGTCCCCTCGATCCGGTGGTGATCGACTTCTGCAAAACATACGAAGTCACCCTCAGTTAGATTCACCCCTCTTTTTTGGCGTATCGTAATCAAGTTGCGGTATTTTTTCGAGAAGGCCAAGGGGTTGGAATTTACCCTCAGCCACCTAATTCGATTGTATCGGCCTCAGTTATTTCGAAGGCTTATCAAGCTGTAGCATCGAACAACGAAAGCCTTATTTGCCAGTACCGGTGAAGCCAAAGATCTGGGTTGGATGAGCCGGTTTGTTAGAGTAAGAACCTCGGATGTCATCCCTGGGGATAAAATGTCGTTCATGGAGAGGTGGAACTTCAATCATAAGTGGAGTTTGTTTTCCCAATATCTATTCATATTCTGCTTTCATATTTCATAACGTCGTTATCCTTCTTTTGGCAGCCAATGCTTGGTGCCCTAAGCGGTTCCCGACCTCGAGGATTGGGTCCGAAAGTTAGATGTCACCTCTTCCTACGATGAGCGCAAGTGGCGTGAATTATCGAAGGGCCAGTGGGAGGCCAAGAACTATGGTGAGTGCTTTTCACAAGTTCTAAACATTCTTCGTATATTGTTGGCGTCAACTTACTAATGTTTACTTGCACAAGCCTTGGTGATGCATCCGAGATGAGGCCGGCTCCGCTCGGGAAAAAGACCAAGCCTTCAATCCCGAAGTCTGAGAGGGACAACAAAAGAAAAAGGGCTTCGAAGCCCGAATACCCTCAAGACAAGAAAACCCCTGCTCGAAGGCTGCGGAAAAGATTTGCTCAAACGGGCGCAGATTCGGCTCATGATTCCCCGAATGATGAAGAAAATGATGGTGAAGAATCGGAATTGGTGACTCGAACCAGGAAACCGGTCAAGGCCACAAGGCCCTCCAAACTAGAAACCTCATCCCGTGGTGAGGGAACCCCAAAGAAAGATGAGGGGAAGGCCCTCGTGTCCCCGGAGGTTGAGATTATCCCTCAGTCTTCAACGACTATACCGGAGGGGGTAAATGCTGAGACCCCCGAAGCTAATAAGAACGCCCCGAGTAAAGAGCTCAGGGCTGCGACAACAGCTCACTCCCTTTCTTTACCAACTTATTCTCGGGGGGGGGGGGGCAATCGAAGAAGCCAATGCTCTGCGTATGCCCGATCCGAGCAAGGTCATCGAGGATGATCCCTTTCAAGGTTGCTAAGCTGGGATTGAGGATGCCAATGACCTTAATGATGCATCCACAATCTTCAAAGAGGCTCAACATCTCCTCTCCAGGGTAAGTATTTACTTCCATTATTGTAATTTTCCCTTTCTTTTTCTTTTGACTGATATGTCTCCATTTCACGTATAGGCCATTGTAAAGTTTAGGGATGAGCTGAGCCAATGTGAGGCCGAGCTCAAGAAAGTTTCGGGCAAAGAGAAAGCCCAAAGTATCCTCTGCAGCCAAAAGGAAGAGGAGCTTAAGAATCTCCGGGCCGCATTGGCCAAAGCTCAAAAAAGCGAGTCCGAGCTAGATGAGCAGTTAACTATGATTTTAATAGAGTTTGTCCTTCTTGACCCTACTTCGGAGGGTAACACTTAGATATCTCAGCTGCAGCAAAAGCTAGAGATGATTGTGCAGCTCCGGGGCGAAGTTGATCAAGTTAGACCTGATTGTCATTAGTGGAAGAAGAACATGGATCAGCTTGCTGCCGATAAGGAAGCTGCTACAGCCCAACTAATCTCGGCTGAATCTCATCTCCGAGGCATTGAAGTGAAGGTTCTGGCTTAGGACAGGAAAATTGAGGAGCTAGAGGCTGAGCTAGCTAAGCCCCGGGCCTATGCTGTATAGGCTAAGGCTGAAGCTGAGAAGATGAAGGCTGCGACTGATAAATCCATTGCCATATACTTGAGGGAAGCCGCATCTGTTCAAGCTGAGTTGAGGGAGGCCTCTGACCAGGGAAAACAAAGCAATGAATTGGCTAAGTTCCAAGCCCGGAGGGAAACTCTCTAAGAAATCCATGCCTGAGGGTTCAACCTTGCCGAGGCAAAGGCGCAGGAAACCGATGCTAGGTTTCTTATCTCCTCCGATGACGAGAATATGGCGAGTGGCTCCGGGGACGAGGAAGGTGAAGAAGATGTTCCTAAAGGAGAGGAGACTCCCGAAGATAGAGCCGCTTAAGATGCAGTTTCTGAAGATGACGCTCCCGGGGGTGTGACCCCAAAAATAGATTAGGTTTTTTTCTGTGCAAGGGCCCCTTGTGGGCATTGTAAATATGTTTTGTAAATTTCCCTTATGAATATAAAGTATCTTTTTGCTCTATCCTCGACTTGTGTTGAATTTTATTTTGTCCCCGTTTGTGGAAAATTTCGATTGTTCAAATACTCAACTCAAGTATCTTTTTGTTCTCAGGATGTAATAAACCCTTAGGTTTTCATTGCTCAATATAATACCCATTATGGTATCAGATAATCCTCGAGCTAATCTTAAGTCAATTTGATGCAAGCTCAGAACAATGAGACTATTGGGTCCGAGTTGAGTGAGAATGGAGTCTCGGACTCTTATATGCTTTTGGCCCTTGAGCTCTTTCAAGCTGGCCCTTAGGCTCTTATATATCAGCCCTTAGGCTCTTTAAATTGGTCGTCTCGGCCTCTAAAATGGCTATATAATTTTTTCCTCATTTTGGCAAAAAGACTTTGTGAAAATTTTGTTATACCTTAGCATGTGTTTACCCGTTGGATTTTTTGAAGGTTTGACATATCGGAACCTAATTAGAAATTTGTTTGTGTAAACATAATTGAATATCTCTCGATGTTATCTAAGCCTTTGGATTATTCGAGGGCTGAATTTATCAAAGCCTTTTATATTTTGCTTTTGCAGAGGGTAGCCTGATTTAACCCGTTTTTAATGTTTGAAGGCCTTTGATTTATAGCGGAAGTCGGACGTCTCCGAACTGCATTATTTTGGCTGTAGCCTTTAGTATGGCTGTAGCCTTTGGGTTTGTCACTTGGACTTGTTTCCCGATAACTTTCCAAACTTGTTCGAAAAAGTTAGTCCCCGAGTATATTGGCCTTGACCTTTTTTTTCGAGGGAGTGCCTCCATGAGGTCTTACGAGTTCGAGTCTTTGATGACTCGGATGTACTGACTGTCGATGATAGTCCCCGAGTATTTCGGGGTGCATTTGAATTTTGGCTCTTGAGCCGCTTCCCGTAGGATTGTAAATGTAGAGTTTTTATGATAGCAAACCTCTTTGAGAGACAAAATGTTTTTGTTATAACCAGACTGCTTATTCAAATAATCGATGAATGCATACATGTTTTGCTGTCGGGGTTTGACTATTCTATATGGACACGGTTCATTTGACCGCTTGGCCCATTACAAAGTTCTCCTATCGAGGCCCTCTTAGGCGTGAAGTATTTTCCTTAAAAATATAACCTCCGAGGGTAATGCCCCCCAGTATTCGAGGTTGATTGAAAAGAAGCCTTGGATACTGTTGAGTTCTTCTTAGGTAGCATATAATTGTTGCCTCGTTAAAAACCTTGCCGGTAAAACCCATTTGGGACAAAATCCGATCTAAGAGAAACAGAGTGCAACACATGCTTTAAAACCTAAGGCCTTCATGTAATGCCTTCGAGATCCTATACCTTCGATCCAAAATCTGTAATGAGTTAGTTTTAAACTCAAAGGGACAAAAGGGATAAAATCGTACCTTAGCAGTAGTATTGTTTGGGCAATGATATGTTCCAATTATTTGGCAGTTTTTGACCTTCCATTATGCTAAGTTTGTAAGATCCTTTACCGACAACTCCGAGGACTCGGTACGGTCTTTCCCAATTCGGGCCTAGTTTCCCTTCATTTGGGTCTCGAGTATTGAGGGTGACTTTTTGTAAGACTAAGTCCCCGATTCCAAAATGTCGAAGGTTGGTTCTTTTATTGTAGTATCTTTCGATCTTTTGCTTCTGCGCGGCTATCCGAACAAGCACCGCTTCTCGCTTTTCATCTAACAACTGGAGGCCAGCATTCATGGCCTCGTGGTTTGACTCCTCTGATGCATGTCAAAATCTGGCACTGGGTTCCCCAACATCGACGAGGATGAGGGCCTCAAAACCATATACTAGAGAAAATGGGGTGGCCCCCGTGCTTGACTTCGATATTGTCCGATATGCCCAAAGGACCTCGGGTAAAACTTCTCTCCATTTTCCCTTCGCATCTTCCAACCTTTTCTTCAAGTTCTGAATGATAGTTTTATTTGTTGATTTGGCTTGTCCATTTCCGATTTGGTGGTACGGTATCGATAAAATCCTCTTTATTTTATGTGCTTCGAGGAACTCTGTTACCTTGCTACCGATGAATTGATTTTCATTGTCACACACAATCTTGGCGGGTATCCCGAATCGACGTATGATGTGGTCCCAGATAAAGTCGATGACTTCTTTTTCTCAGACTTTCTCGAATGTCTGTGCCTCCACCCACTTAGAGAAGTAATTAGTCATAAAAAAGATGAATTTAGATTTACCTGGGGCCATTGGTAGGGGGCTGACTATATTCATTCCCCATTTCATGAACAGTTACGGGGATAAGACTGAATGGAGTTGTTCTCCGAGCTGATGAATCATCGGTGCAAATCGTTGACACTTATCACATTTTTTGACAAATTCCTTAGTATCATTTTCCATGTTGTCCCAGTAGTATCCTACCCTGATAATCTTGTGGATCAAAGATTCGGCACCGGAATGGTTCCCACAAATGCCTTCGTGGATTTCTCGTAGAACATAATAGGTGTCCCCTGGCCCCAAGCATACCGCCAATGGTCCATCGAATGTTCTTCAGTACAATATTCCATCCTTATCTAATGCAAACATGGCAGCCTTGGCTCGTAGGGCCCACGATTCTTTGTGGTCCGCTGGGAGTTTTCCATTCCTCAAGTAGTCGATATACTTATTTCTCCAGTCCCATGTTAAACTTGTTGAATTTATCTCGGCATGACCCTCTTCAACCACATACTTTGATAGCTGGACGACGGTCCCCGGGATGATGTCGTCTTCTTCGACCGAAGATCTCAGATAAGCAAGTGCATCGGCCTCACTATTTTGTTCTCGGCGTACATGATCTAGAGTCCACTCCTCGAAGCAGTGCAAAGTTACCTGTAGTATATCCAGGTACCGCTGCATTCTATCCTCTCGAACCTCGAAACTCTTGTTTACTTGATTTACCACCAACAGAGAATCACACTTGCTTCGGTGACTTCTGCTCCCAAGCTTTCGGCTAACTCGAGACCTGCAATTATGGCCTCATACTCGACCTCGTTGTTAGTTAATCTAGGAATTTTGATAGATTGTCTAATGGTATCACCCGTGGGTAGCTTTAAAACAATGCCGAGCCCGGGCCCCTTCACATATGAGGCGCCATCCGTAAAAAGGGTCCATACCCCCGAAGTTGTACCTGAACTTAGCAGAAGTTCTTTCTCCACTTTGGGCACGAGGGTCGGCATAAAATCGGCCACGAAGTCAGCTAGGATTTGAGACTTGATGACCGTTCGGGGTTGATATTCGATATCGTACCCGCTAAGTTTGACGGCCCATTTGGCCAATCGGCCCGATAGCTCGGGCTTATGCAAAACATTTCAAAGGGGGTAGGTGGTTAATGCACATATAGAATGTCATTGAAAATATGGTTTTAACTTTCGATATGCGCTTATTAATGCAAGTGCTAATTTTTCTAAGTGAGGGTACCTAGTTTCAGCATCTCATAGAGTTCGACTAACGTAATAAATAAGAAATTGCATACCTTGCTCTTCTCGAACTAATACCCCACTTACTGCTATCTCAGACACTACCAAGTATAGATAAAGTTTTTCATCTACCTTCGAGGTGTGAAGCAAAGGTGGGCTTGACAGATATCGCTTTAATTCTTCTAAGGCTTGTTGACATTCTGGGGTCCATGCGAAATCCTTTTTCTTCTTGAGCAAGGAAAAGAACCGGTGACTCCGATCTGATGACCTTGAGATGAATCGACCCAGAGCGGCTATTCGACCTGTTAACCTTTGCACGGCCTTCACACTATCCACGACCGTGATGTCCTCGATGGCCTTGATCTTATCGGGGTTAATTTCAATGCCCCTATTGGACACCATGAAGCCGAGGAACTTACCCGAGCCGACTCCGAAGGCACATTTTTCCATGTTGAGTTTCATGTTGTATTTTCTCAAAATTTTGAACGTTTCCTGCAAATGAGTCAAATGGTCCTCTGTGCGCAGGGATTTAACTAACATATCATCAATGTAAACTTCCATTGTTTAACTTATTTGTTCTTCAAACATTTTGTTAACGAGACGTTGGTATGTAGCTCCTGCATTTTTAGCCTGAAGGGCATTACATTATAATAATAAGTCCCAAATATTGTAATAAACGAAGTTTTTTCCTAGTCCTCTGGGTTCATTTGAATCTGATTATACCCGGAGATGTCGAGAAAAGTTAGGATCTCGTGGCCGGCCGTGGCATCGATCATACGATCGATATTGGGCAGTGGGAAAGAATCTTTGGGACATGCCTTGTTCAAGTCCTTATAATCTACGCACATTCTAAGTTTGTTTTCTTTTTTAGGGACTACAACTACGTTGGCTAGCCACTCGGGGTACTTTACCTCCCAAATAAATCCTATTATAATGAGTTTGGTTACCTCGTCCTTTATGAAAGCGTGATTTACCTCGGACTAATGCCTCCTTTTTTTGCTTCATCGATTTGAACCTGGGATCGATGCTTAGCCGATGCGTGGTGATCTCCGGTGGAATCCCTGTCATATCTAAATGGTACCAAGAAAAACAATCCATATTATCAATAAGAAATTGAATTAGTTTTTTCCTAAGTTCAAGAGCCAGTCCTGTCCGCAGGTATAGTTTTTTTCTCGGGCATGTATTCGACCAAAATGACCTGCTCCAGCTCCTCGATAGTTGATTTAGTAGCATTAGAATCTTCGGGAACAATGAAGGTTCGGGGAGTAAAGAAATCCTCATCTTCATCTTTGATTACCTGTTGTTCCGATTCCATTGGGGCTGGAGGCGGTAATCGCTATTTGGCCGTCTGTGTACCCCCGACGCTCGATTTATCCGATGTCGAAGGCTCTGGTATCGGCACCATCTCCTCGATCGCAAATATCTCCTTTGCAGCATGTTGCTCTCCGTAGATTATTTTCACTCCTTCCCCTGTTGGGAACTTCATCATCTGGTAAAGAGTTGAAGGCATTGCCCTCATATTGTGTATCCATGGTCTCCCCAGGAGCGCGTTATACCTCATATCACCTTTGATGACATGGAACTTCGTATTTTGTATGGTCCCAGCTACGTTTACTGGCAGGATAATTTCTTCTTTTGTTGTTTCGCTTGCCATGTTGAAGACATTCAAGACCGGGGATGCAGGTACAATTTGATCTAGTAGGCCGAGTTGTTCCACGACCCTCGATCTGATTATGTTTTCCGAGCTACTTGAATCCACTAAAATACGTTTAACTTGAATTTTATTCAAAATGATAGAGATTACCAGGGCGTCGTTGTGAGGCTGAGATATGCCTTCTGCTTCTTCGTCGTAGAATGATAAGACGTTCTCGGGTACATAGCTTCGAGTCCATTTTTCTCTAGTGATTGATACTTTGGTGCGCTTGAACACAGGTCATTGAGGGACATCGACTCCGCCAATGATCATGTGGATTACATGTTGTGGTTCTTCTTGTTCATTTTTCCTTGCATCTCTCTCCCTGAGGTGATTCTTAGCCCGATCACTTAGGAATTCTTGAAGGTGGCCCTCATTGAACAAATGAGTTATTTCTTCTCTTAGATACCTACAATCTCTGTTCTATGACCATGTGTGCCATGATACTTGCACATCAAGTTCGGGTTCCTTTGAGAAGGATCGGTCTGTATTGACCCGGGCCACTTGGTATCTTTGATTCTCCCAATAGTTGAGACGATCCCTGATGCATCTATGCTGAGGTTGTACTTTGATAATCGAGGGGCCTCGGCAGGGTAGGTGTGCTTATCGAACCCGCTCTTACTCATGAGTCCCTGAGAACGTTGACATCGATTGTTTCTTCGATCGCTTTGAGGAGTGTTGTGGCTCGGGTCGTTGTTCCTTCGATTGACATATGGCTGATATCGTTCTTTGCTGAATCTTGGTTCCTGGTCTATATCCCTCGAGGGCTTGGCTGTGAATCAGATAGGATGAACTGAACCCGAGGGGGCTCCAAACTGGTCGTCCTCGACCCTTATCTTCGACTGATAACGATTGTGCACATCCGACCATGTCACAATTGGGTATTCAATCAAGTTCTACTTCAACTGCCGAGATGCATTCGAGCTCCTTTCATTCAAACCCTGCATAAAGGCCTGTACTGTCCAGTCATCGGAGACAGGTGGTAACTCCATTCTTTCCATCTGAAATCGGGACACGAACTCTCTTAACATCTCGTCGTTCCTCTGCTTTATCTTGAAGACGTCTAATTTTCTCGTGGCCACAGCGTGTGCTTTCACAAAGGCATCTGCTAGTATAGCAAATGAATCAATGGAGTTAGGAGCCAAGTTATGATACCAAATCATGGCTCCTTTTGATAGTGTTTCTCCAAACTTTTTCAACAAAACTGACTCGATTTCATCGTCATTCAAATCATTTCCTTTGATTCCACAAGTGTATGAAGTAATATGCTCATTAGGATCGGTTGTCCCGTTATATTTGGGTATATCGGACATGCGAAACTTCTTAGGAATGAGCATTGGAGCCGCACTCGGGGGGAATGGTTTTTGTATGAACTTTTTGGCGTCCAAACCTTTCAAAACTGGAGGTGCCCTCGGTATTTGGCTACCCGGACGTTATAAGTTTCCACCTTCTCATTATTGTCTTCGATCTTCTTTTCTCCTGACTCGATCCTTTTAGTCAGTTCCTCGAGCATTTTTATAATTGTGAGGTCAGTCACCGAGCCACTTTCATCGGGCCTCTCTAGCGCCGGTTCAGCACGCCGAGTGTTTACTGGTTCGGTTGTGTTCAGGGTTCTATTCTGACTCTGGAGTTAAGCGATGGTGATTTGCTGAGCTTACAGCATCTCGAATATCATTTGGAGGTTGATTTCCCCTTCTTCCATTCCTTGTGTTCTTTGGCCACTGGGCCGGGCTTCCCTGCGTATATCTGCTTCAGGGTTCGGCCAAGATCTGCATTCAAAGCAATGTGCGAACTAACATCAACAGGTTCCACATTTGGCACTTCCCCTGGGTTTGTCGGTGGTACACCAACTCCTGCGTTGTTGTTTTCTCCAAGACCTTTGTTGTCGTGAATGTCATACCTCCTTTTTACCACACCCGGAAGGGGTATAAAGGAGTTTTTTCCAATTTAAGTTACAATCGAAACAAGATTATTTATTAGATTCAGAGTCGCCACTTGGGATGATTTATAGTGTCCCAAGTCACCAGTTGAAATCCCGAATCGAGGAGTATTTGACTCTAATTATGGTCCGCGAACACAGAAATTCGGGTAAGGAATTTTGTTAACCCAGGAGAAGGTGTTAGGCATTCTCGAGTTTCGTGGTTCTAGCACGGTCGTTCAACTATTATTATTGGCCTATTTATTTGATTTTAAAGCACTTTTTAGCCTATGTGCATTTTTTAACTTTTGAAAATCGCTTTTACTTCTTTAAAGAAATAATTCAAGGTTATTTAAAACACATCGCAAGCCACGCTACATGAAATGCACCTGTGAGTTACGACACGTTCTATTTAACTTTGTTGGAAATTAGAACCGGGTCACATGAAATGTACCCCTGGATTTTAATAGTCATGATAATTATATATTCAACACGCCTAAAGCAACTACGAAGTTCATTTTTAATATCTAAATTGACATTTGTGAGGGCCATAGAAGATTTAATTTGCTTATGGCACGCCTCAAATCTATGCCTTGGTCTAATCCTACGAGGGCCATAAATTAAATGTTTTGTTGATATGGCACACCTCAATCTAATTAAAGCACAGTACTCAATTAAAGGGGCCAAGACATTAAACCTATCTAAATTGAGGTTCAAATCACTCTTACTAATCATAAGCCCAAATTCGATAACACCAGGTACTTTAATTGTTGGAAAAGGTTTGGGCCATCAATGAGCCCAATAATCTCGACGGCTGACCTCCTGATAAGCCCACAATAATTGCTCGCCATGGGGCCAATTCAATTTCGCGTGATTACTGGACTTGAATTTCTGGGTTTAAACCTAAACATTCAGGCTCATACTTGTGGCCTTATTTGGGCCTCCCACAAATTCGGCCCAATTCCCCTTTTATGCACACATCAACATTGATTGCAGAGATCGACATTTGAACACAAAATTAGCTTAAAAATTTAACGCATGACAATCCAAAGACACATTAAGACCCAATTCATGTTGAACTAACTTTGAACCAACCAAAGAACTGAATCAAATATCATATACTAACTGACTTACAACTTGGTTTTCAAAAAAAAAAAAGCTAAACTTCAATCATGAAATGATTTAAGACACTCATGACTTCATATGTTAAACAAGGACAAAATTTCTAAGCAAATTAAACTCAGTCTAAACTGACTCGAACCCATAATAGAACTTCCAAAGTTTTAACAAAACCACCATAACTCACAGAAATGATGTAAATACATACTCCATCTGTTCTCTTCATATTGTAACTCAATAGTGAAATGGAGGTCTATGCCTTAAACTTTAAACCAAATCAAAGAAGAAGAAGAAGAAGAAGAAGAAGAAGAAGAAGAAGAAGAAGAAGAAGAAGAAGAAGAAGAAGAAGAAGAAGAAGAAGAAGAAGAAGAGATGGACCTTAATTATATGGACCATATACAAGTTATCTTATTAGGTACCAAATACCATCTGAATCAAATCCCCCATAATACTAGCTAAACAAAGAAAGATCTACATGAATTAATTAACAACATGAGGGCTACTCTATTGAAATAACGCAGCTATATCAATCCAAATCGTTCACATCTTCAACATTCAAATTTGATGCTCAAAGTTTCAGAATGGTACTTGAATACAACAATCAACAACAAAAGAAAATGTGTTTAGGAATCAGCAAAGTGAGAGATTCAGTAACAACAGCAAGTCAGCACTTCAACACATCAATTCCAACTTCCTTAGGCCATTTTTGAACCCAAGTCAACCATAAATCTTTCAAATTTTTTTGAGTTATTACTAACAATGAAATCAAAGAACAAATTCTAGCCATTTTGAACCAAAACAATGCAGAGTTTTTTTCTATTTTTAGAGTATGAAAAGCTGCCTGGAAAATGAATGAAAGAGGTCCTTAAATAAGCAACCTAAGGCAGCCCTAGTACAACTAACCAATTCCCTTTCTACCCTTAAATTTTTGGTTGATTTACCCCTTTTAACCCTTTAAAATATCTGAAAATTCCCCCCTTTTAACCAACCAACCCAACCTTATCCTCTAGAAGCTTCTATGCTAACAAAAAAATACTCATAAGTTTTAAAATACCCAAATTAACCCATTACCCCTTGCAATTTACATTCAGAAGATCACATGGGTCAAATTTGACCCAAGACCCAACCCAAATGGACAGGTCCCTTTGAACTGGGCCAGAGATGACCCAGAAACCCAACACTGAAACCCAAACCACCAAATATGAACATTGAAGTTCAGATAGTGACCCAAGCATGATTAAAGGCAAATCAGAAGAAGAAGAAAAAGAACTAGCAACAGAATAAAGGCAAAGAAGATGAATCTGATTCATACAATTATTTTAGTAAGCTAGGTACTAATTCAAAATTGCTAACCAAACCTAATCAAATTCGGCCAAGCCGAAAAATCAAACAAAAATAATAATAAGAAAATATCAATCCAAAACATGTGATTAAACTACACAAACCGTTTTAGATATTAAACTAGCCCAACAAAACAGATTAACAAACAAAAAAACAGAAATAAACACAACAAGATTAGAGAAGGGCGTGCATACTGATTTGGCTGAAAAATTGAGCAACCACAAAGAAACGGTGAACGACGACTTTTGACGGGTTAGGCCGGTTATTCTGACTTTGCATGGACTCCGACGGGCCTTTAAATTAGCTAAAATCGATACTAATCAAGAACAATTGATTAGCATAAACTCTAACTCAAATCGAACCCTAAAATTGCTTGAATTTTTGAAAAAGGCCAAACTAGGGTTTTTGATTTCAGATTTGAAATTGGGATGGGCGGGTGAGGATTTTGGGGGTATTCGTGTTAGATTCGTATTCCATGGGGTGTGGAGATTGTAGAGGAAGAATTTGGTGTTGATTGGGTGGCCCGCCGCCGATGGAGATGGTGGAGGAATTTAGGGCGGCGGGTCTAGGGATCATAGAGAGAACCTGAGTGAGGAGATGAAGTGAGGGGGTCGATTTGGGGGGGGGAGGCTTGTTTCGAACATATATGTATCTAATGGCATCCAGTTCCGGTTCGTTGGATCAATGTGATCCAACGGTTGAGATGGGAGGGGGATGGAACAGCGTCGTTTTGGTTAGGGCGGGGCTGGACCGAGTTTGGGGTTTGGGCCTGGGTGGACGGGGTCAAAATTGTTTGGACTTCTACTGACTTGGCCCAATTTCGGCTCTAAATCTACTTTCAAATTTTCCTCTATTTTGTTTTCCCTTTCCCTTTTTTAAAAATAATTTTAAACCTAAATTAACCCTTAAATTAATTTACACAATTAAGCTAATTCCCCAATATAATATTTATAATAAATTAATTACTCCTAAAAAGAAAATTACTAATTTAAATCTAAAAGGTCAAAATGCAAAAGTGAGCCATTTTTTATGATTTTTATTTTTTATAAAACAACTAACTTGCTAATTAACCTAAAAATATCAAAATAAATCCCAAATGCAATGCCGGATATTTTTTTGTATTTTTTCACGATTTAAATAAAATAAACATGCACAGAAAAATGCCAACAATTAACAAAAATCCTACAAAAAATCTACGAAATTACAAATAATGGAAAATTTTATTTTCTTGAATTTATAGAAATAATTTGTGTAGAGCAAAAATCACATGCTCATAGCGAATAGGTGTGTTTTGTGAGTTAGACATGTTTCAGCCTGAAAATCAACAAATCTTGACAAGAAAAAGTGTAAAAACAACGTGTGTAACGAGAATCAGTAAAGAAATAATCACTATTATCTTTAGCCCCACTGTGGGCGCCAAACTGTTTACTCGAAAATACGAGTAACAATTAAATTTGATTAGTGATTTTAAAGATATGTGATTTAGCTCAATACCAATTAATAATCAAGAAGTATGAAGTAGAAATGAAAGATAGAAGTGAATCAAACCAATGTTATTTAGCAGCAGTGACCTCGAGCTTTGTGACCTCGAGGTAGCTCAGGGCAGTAAGAACAATTAAGTAATAAAAATAAAGCAAGAACAATGGAGCTAAAGGACAATGCTGATGAACAGTAGGCAAAAAGGAAAAGCGTATATTCTTTTCTCAGTGATGATCAAATGGCCTTACAAATGATTGGGGTCCCTTTTATATAATAGAGGAGCCCTTAATAAGGAATATTTTTATTTACCGTAAGGAATATTCTTGGTACACTTGTCTAACCGCCTAGTACGGAATCATATAATCATGTTTCGGGATTTGCGCCATGACTTTGGAGACGTGGCAGGAATCTAACCTGTTCTGGTACAAATTCATAATGGTACTATTTCGACGTCGAGCACACCCGACCTCGATATGCTTCATGCTTCGCCTTCGAGCTCGAGTCTGGTCCCTCGAGCTCGAACTTGGTCTTATCCGGACTTGGATTTCGGACGACCTCTCAAGTATCTAGATCGAAGCACTCGATCTCGACCGTATACATAATATATATTTAACCTATATGTCAGAAGTTTTCGTTTTTTTATTTCTTAAACTGTGTATTTACTCAAACTCCATTGTGTAAAATCATATGAAAAGTACTGCGAAATGGAGTAATTTTTATGCATATGTATGAAAATCTATATAAATACTACTTTAAAAGTTAAAACCCATAAAATATATAAAATTTGCGCATTTTTTTGTATATATACATTTTGTATATTATATAAAAAAATTATACAAATTTTATACACTTTTTCAGCTACCAGATGTAAATAGTTTTTGGCGCGGGCTAAAAGTGATAATACCCCTAATTCTTCTTTGGGAAAAAAAAGGGAGAATTACATCCCTTGTCACTTGGCCCAACAACCCATCAGAAAATGGCCCATGTTTGAAGCCCAGGTTGTACATAACCTGAAAATTACTTTTCACCAGTTAGCCCACCCCTTTTTTCTTTGTTTCCCTTTTTTCTTCGTTCTTCTTCTTCTTCTTCCCATGTCAGCCTTTGCACCACAAAATTTCTCTATTGTTATTCTCCTTCAATTCTTTTCCGAATTCCAATGGTTAACTAAGGATTTGAAAAATAAAAGTCACCATTACAGGTGGTTTGAAGATTCGATTTTAGAAATTGAGTTTTCTGATTTGTTAGTTGTTTGGAATGGGAATTGTCCCAATTGATTGGAATCATCAAAATGAGTTCAAAACTTAAATTTCAAGTGATTTGGAGTAGATTTAAGCTATATTTGAGTTAAATTTCAGAGGATGCCCAAGGAAGAAGAAGAACACGTAAAGCTCCATTGATAGGATTCATTTGTATAATAGTGTATATTATTGTATAAATAGTGTATAAGTACCACTTATACACTATTATATATAAGGTTGATACATTATTTACAGGTATTTGGTGAATTTCTCACATTTTCTTCTTCTCCTCCTCCTCCTCCTTCTTCTTCTTCTTCTTCTTCTTCTTCTTCTTCTTCTTCTTCTTCTTCTTCTTCTTCTTCTTCTTCTTCTTCTTCTTCTTCTTCTTCTTCTTCTTCTTCTTCTTCTTCTTCTTCTTCTTTCTTCTTCTTCTTCTTCTTCTTCTTCGAGTTTCAATATGAAATTCAGCCAAAACCAAGTCTAATCTTCACCAAAACCCCTCACAATTGAGATATAATTCCAAACCATATTCCCAATTATTTGCAGCAATACCCCATCCAAACAAATAATGTCCAAATCTCCAACAAATAACTTCAAACTTTGTATAAAACCTACTTATACTATTTCTAATAAGTTCAAATAATACCCACTCCAAATTTCTAACAAAATTATAATCGAAATTTAACAAGATTAGCATTAAAGGAGAAGAGATTTTAGGTTCTCGCGTCTGTTTTTGCGTTTTGTAGTTGTGATAGGTATGTATAAACCTGAAGATATACAAAATAAAAAAAATAATTCAGAGAAGTATTGGTTATGGAAGAAGGCACGAATGAGTATTGACCGAGTGTCTCGATCAATGGTTACACTAAAAATGAGGAACTGATTTTTGTTTTCAGTTTTATTTGCATATGATTCTTTTTTATTAATTAAATTAAATATTTATGGGTGAAAATGAGGAGAGAGCTACAATAGGGGTAAGTAGGAATAAACGAGGTTGTTATAATTAGAGACAATAGGAAACGAAAAGATCTTATTCATATTTGGCTATACATTTACAAACTTGTAACTGAGCAAAAATAATGCAAGGTCAACTTATGGAGTGCATTATTCTGTAATTTTGTCAAAAAAAATTCCCCCTCTTTCCTAGTAAAGGGAAATGTAATTTATATCTTTTAACTAATAAATGGCATCAGTACATTCTATCAAATTAAAAATTCTTTAAACTTTGGTGGTTTTTTGGAGGGAAAATATACATAGCCGAGGGTGTTGCTATATAGGGCATCCGATCAGCTTAAAGTAAATCTTATGAAATGTACCACAATGATTATGAAGTTTGTGAAGAGACTTAGTCAGAATTTTAAGTTTATGAGTTCGGGAATTTAATCTATTTAAATTATTGGATTCTATATTAATAAATTGTATATATTTAATAAATTTTTCGAGATAAATACATAATTTGAACAAAAACTATTGAATTTAACTAAACCCGTAAGTCGTGCTCTAATTCTGCCACTGAATCTGTCCCGGATACGAACAGTAGTTGAAATCAGACAGATAAATATAGGAATATAATATGGGAAACAAGAAAAGAGAATTAAACATAAGGGATATACAAGAAACAAGAAAAAAGAAGTGTCACTAAAAATCTTTTATTGATGATTTATCACAAACAAGACGGAGATTTAAGCACGTCAGACAACACAAGGTGGCCTATAGCTGGAAAATGTAGGCGCCTATAACCTATTACTTGCATTACTTTGTGTGAAACTAATTTACGGATTATATATTACTTTTTAATTGGACCTTGAAGGAACCGTAAATTTATCTTCTCGTGATTAATAGCCGGCTAGGTCATGAATTCGAACCGTGAAAACAGCTAATAATATTTACATTACGGTATGTTATCTACATCACACCCCTTGTGGCCCTTTCGAACCCGCGTGAACGCAAGATGCCTTGTACATTAGCTATCATTTTATATATTTTTTAGTTGGTATTTTGTCCATTTCATTATTATCCAATCTCCATTATGCCCTAATATTTTTGTCCTTTTCTTATTTGGTTCTAATAGATTCTCCACATATATCATAATCGTTTTGTTCCATATCTTGCAGACATTTAAACATGCAAATCAAAGATAGAAATGCAGATATGAGAGTAAGTTGAATATTTTCCATGTCAAAGTCCATAATCACATAGTGTTATTAGGATGGAGATCTCGAGCATGTCAATCAATATTACCAGTGAGAAAAATGACATCCATTTGGTCACCAACAATAAATAAAATCTAGACAAATACTCTCAAATATATAATACTCCGGTACTTAAGGCATTCCACGTTCACGCAGGATCCAGGAAAGGGCCGCACCCAAAGGGGTAATGGTGTAGACAGCCTACCCTAATGCAAGTATTAGCGACTTATTCCACGGCTCGAACCCGTGACCTATAGGTCACACTCTCAAATATATATTGTGATGCTGAAGCCAAGAACTCCCTTGGAACTCATGACAAAAGAAAGTACTCTGTGAAACATTACTCTATTAACAATAATGAATGATAGAATCATGACACAAATACTTGATGTAAATAGATATGCTGATTGAGCTTTTTAATCCATCAAAAATGAAAGAAATGATGCAAGAGAGACCAATAGGGAAAAAAGAGGAGAAAATTAATAGAGTGAACTAAAGTAAATTATGTGAAACATTACATGATTCTAATAGAAGTAGAATTCAATCCTCAACTTTTCTTTCAAGCAAAATGCTGTCCATAAAAAGTTGAACTTTACTACATACATATACACAAATATATCATTAACTTTTGATTTGTCTGTCAAACAAGTGCGTATTTTATCTGCCATTTAAAGCAGCAAATTGAGCAAACATTGCTGTCCCTGAATTATCATCAACAGCTTGAACTTCAGCAGGATTTCTACTTTGTTGATTATCAGTAGCGGAAACAACAACAGCTGGAGCAGGAGCAGCGGCGACAATAGGAGGAGAAACTGGTGTAGCAATAACAGCTTTGTTTTCGTCCTCCGCCTTTCCTTGTAATGAGGCTTCTTGTAGTTGCAATGCATACTCCAAATTCCACAAAACATCACCCATTGTAGGTCTCTCATCGCCATAATCCGCTAAGCATTTCTCTGCTGCTTCGGCAAATTTTTTCAAGGACTCCGGATTAACTTGTCCTACAAGTGTTGGATCAAGTACCTTGTCCAATAATCCTTTTCTCTTCCATTGCATTGCCCATTCTGCCAAATTCACTTGCTCTCGTGGAAGCGCTGGATTAATAGCAGGACGAGCACATAACGCTTCAAGAAGTACTACCCCGAATGAGAAAACATCAGATTTGTCTGTCAACTGTTGTGTCCTGAAGTACTCAGGATCTAAGTATCCGAAACTTCCCTTAACAGCAGTACTCACGTGAGTCTGATCCGTTGTTGGTCCATCTTTCGATAGCCCAAAATCAGCCATCTTGGCAACAAAATTCTCATCGAGCAAAATGTTAGTCGTTTTGACATCTCTATGTATAATCCCAGTAGCTGCACCCGTGTGCAGGTAATGAAGTCCGCGAGCAGCACCAATACATACATCTAGCCTCTGCTTCCAAGTTAAAGGTGGCATATCTTTTCCATATAAATGATCTCTAAAAGGACCATTTTCCATAAACTCATAAACCAATATCATCTCTGAACTTTCATCACAATACCCAATCAACGACACCAAATGTCGATGCCTTAACTTAGACAACATCTGAATTTCAGTCTGGAATTCATTAATACCTTGCTCAGATTGCGGATTGCCTCGTTTCACTGCAACTTTGGTACCATCGTCAAGTTCTCCATAATATACATTTCCAAATCCGCCAACACCAATAATTTCAGTTGGATCCCAATTCCTCGTAGCATCTGACAATTCAGCAAAACTAAAGTATCTTCCTAATCCTCCCATTGTAGATGAGAACAATTGACTCTTTCGCGACGCTGATGACATAAAAGTTGTATCTCCAGCATGAAGTGGAAGCAACCAAGATGAAAAACTATTCCTCTTTTGCCAATCTTGTGGTCTCTTTTGCCATTTAACAGCCATTGCACCTAAACCAACAAAAGCTCCAAACATCATTGCAAATCCAACATAAGCCACAGTTTTACTTGGTCCACTTTGTTTTTTCCCATCAACACCATATTCTCCATCTAAACTACCCACAGAATTATTCATTCGAAATACCTCAACACCGTTCAGAATTGCATTCCTAAAACCTTGAGCATCATTGACAGGAGATACACGTACAACGAGCGGGTTTGATACCATAGATGAATCCACAACAAAATCCTTATAAAAAGCTGTAGCCAAATGATTTGTCAACGAGGACAAATCTAGCCCAGAAATCGCCATTTTATCATTAATGTACACATTAAAGTAAAGCTCATTGAGTGCTTTGCTAATAATATCACAGAAATGAAGACGAATCAAGTGAGAATATGCAGTGTCAATATCCATAGTCCAAGATATATTAAAATTCTGAAGTGTAGTTTCTGAATCAGCCATTTTTACAGCAGAGCTATACACTGTTGGTGGAGCAATTAATGGCGAACCGCCTGATTTAGGATAGTTAATAACAGAAGGTTGTGTAGATACCTCTTCACCAGTTGCATTGTTTCGAAATTGTGAATCAGGCAACCAATTTCGACCAACTGTATCGTTCGTCGAATCCAACATTGGACCACCAACATTAAGCCTATAAATTGTCACAAAATTACTTTTTGATAAATCAAATTTTTGTGACACAGGGAAAAGTACAGGAACAGAAGTATCAAGCAATTTATCAGGGACAGTAACGAATTCAATGGCGTTAATAAACGCCACAGAACCTTTAGCTGGTTGAAATTTAATAGCATAACGTTCATTTGTAACATCAACAATAAATTCCTTGAGAATGACTTCATCTTTCGCGAATTGGACATCGCGTAGGAGGACTAATGTATCGGTTTGAACAGAGAATTTAACTGTTTTGAGATCGTATTCGTTGTATTTAAAAGGTAAGAAATGTAGTCTGATCCAATGTAATCCAGAACTAGTTGCATGAAATGTGTACGTAGCTTCGGTTGTAAATATTTTTGCATTAAGGTAAATATTTGAAGGAACAGTAATATTTTCTGAAGCAAAAGCTGATATGTCTTTACCACTATAAGAAAGATATTTGGCTGTATTTTGGTCAGGTTGAAAATTTTTATTTCCTGGAAGGATAGTAGGAGAAGTGGCCCCACAATCAATAAGGTAATTATCTTTAGGGGTAAAAGAGGGAAAAGATTTTGCAGGTGCAGTATCTGCAGAATCTGATTGAGCAAATACATAAAGATTGAGAGATGGGGTTGTGGTTAAAATGAAGAAAAATAACAAGAAAGTGGCCATGGCTAAAAATGAAAATGGTTAGAAAATAGGGGTAGGGGGTGGGGTTAATCTAGGTTTTTTTCCATCTCCAGCCCCTCTAAAAATGGAAAGGGGAATGAATTTGAGAGTTTTTAATTCAGTCTGGTTTTGGCCAATATTATCGCCATGTTTGTGGGATTTTTGTTAAGTTTTGTTTTAATTTTGTTACTTTTGTGGCCTTATTTTGTTAGCTTCTACATATATAGTGGTTGAAATGGTCACCTAGCGTTATTTTCTCTCTGCTCTTCGTTTTTACTTGCCTTTTTTAGAAGTTACAAACTTATTTTTAGACATCTTTATTATTGGCTTAACTTATTCTTCCCTCGAAAGTTTTACTCACATTTTACCTCAAACCATATTAGTTACTATAAATAAGCGATAATATGTATTAATTAACCATGTTAAGTGATAAATATGGATATGAAAAATGTACTCCCTCCGTTCACTTTTACTTGGCACGTTTTGACTTTTCACGCCCCTTAAAAAATAATAAATGAAGTGCATAATTTACCATGATATCCATATTAATTGATCCATATTTTATTGAATTTGAGAAAACGATTTGAAATGAGTAATAAATACTGTGGGTGTAACAGGGAAAAAAAAAATTCTTCTTGATATGCGTAAAGTGATAAGTAAAAATGAAAATCTATTTTTAATATACATGTCAAGTAAAAGTGAACGGAGGAAGTATCATATATTCATTGAATTGATGTAAATATCTCGTGTTGATAATCTATTGGCTCAAGTTCATCTTGGTCCTCTCTTTTTTTTTCCCTATTTTTCCCTTTGATTACTTGTACTTTTCTAAAAAAAGTTGTTTTATATGACAAATCGAAAAAAGGATACATGATCATTACGCTGATCTTTTACAACATTTACATAGTATTTACTTTTCAAAAGCAAAATACAAGTATATAAACACTCTTATAATTGCTTTTTAAATTTCGTGTAGAAATGAAACTCATTGTGAGGAACATGTAAAATAAATAACTTCAGATTAACGAAAAAGTACTGCAACTACACAAATAAGTGTGTGAAAATATTTTACAAGTAATGGATATTATTCTTTCTCCCTTTTATTTGTGACTATATTCATGTCCAATTACTTGAATAAATGCTTGAAGATAAAAATATGTGATGGAGGGTTAAAGATAAAAAAAAATGTTAGCAAATATATTTTCTTTCTTTTAAAGTATGAGAGCATTCTTCTTCAGCAAATATATTTTCTTTCTTTTAAAGTAGGAGAGCATTCTTCTTCACGCTTGGAGAACTCAAGAGTTTATTATTTGTAAAACTATTTTGAGTATTTAATAGATGAATGAATTAATCTAAGTAATTGCTCACTTGATCACTTAAAATAAGCTGGCATAACATGGTATTAAAGTGTATAATTTATATATACACGCTAGAAAAAATAAACAGTATATTCAGCTGGTTATTTGTATAAAGATCCCTATTTAATCAGATTTCTATAATAGAGAGAAATTCAAAATTAGCCAGATTTACAAGTGGTCATTCAAAACTAGCCACAGTTTCAAAAGTAATCGAAATTTAGCCACTTTTCATGTAAAGATAAATCTGAACGAAAACACTGTTCACAATCCGAAAAATACTCCAGCCTAATATACTGGAGTTCCAGCATAAGTATACTGGAACTCCATCATATTATAATGGAGTTCCAGTATAATATACCAGTCCAGTATAATATGTTGGAAGTTCATACACAGGTGCTCCAATCTCCAGTATATTATGCTGGCACTTTCCGCGTGTTGGAGTTCCATCATAATATGCTAGAATTTCATACAGGTGCACCGATTTCTAGTATATTATGTTGGACCGGTCCCTGTTGCAACAAAATAGTGGCTATTTTTCAATGACTTTGTAACCGCTGACTATTTTTGAATGACCAGTCCGAAAATTGACTAGCCCGTATTATTTTAACTCTATAATACTCTCGTGACTTGGCAGTAAATCTGCAAATGTTTGATAGGTGATTTGCACGAATAGCTATTTGTGGCCTTGTATTTAGAAGTTAGCCCCTTTTCTCAAAATTAGATCGTGGTCTGAAATTCAATTCAAGATTTTTACATTCTTATACACTATATGAAATTATATTACCCTTCCTACTTAAGTTTTACTATAATTATATTTTATATACTCAGTTACCATTTACGTATATTTTAAGGGAATTAATGATAATAATTAGTGTCCTAAAATTACTCTAACATATCTTCCACTTCCCCACGTTTCTCTTTCCACATCCCATCCCTCTCTCCCACGTATCTTGCACCCATACACGATTCCACCATTGACAACCATTAAAAAGCTTTGAAGCTTTGAATTTGAATTTGGATTTTCAAAAAATATTATTTGTTTGAATTGGATGTTGTTGCAAAGAATTGAGAATTCTCTTTGTGTATGTATCTATCTCTCAATTCCTAATTTAAGTAATGTAAAGCAAAAGGAAAAGAGAGCAGCAATTCCATCATTGACATCCATTAAAAAGCTTTGAAGCTTTGAATTCGAATTTAGGTTTTCAAAAATTATTATTTGTTTGGATTGGGTGTTGTTGCAAATAATTGGAATATGATTCGGAGTTTATACCTCAATTTTGAGGGGTTTTGGCGAAGATTAGACTTGGTTTTGGCTGAATTTCAGATTGAAACTCGAAGAAGAAGAAGAAGAAGAAGACGAAGACGAAGACGAAGACGAAGACGACATGATATACATTATATTTACGAAATTGTAGTAAAATTATATTTTGTTGTTTATATATTTTTCTTTTATTTATTTAACTATTGTATGAAATTGAACAACATTGTATTAAAATTATACTTAAGTTGTATGATATTGTAGTTGTATATAACTGAGTAGATATAATGTATAAAAATTGTAGATAAGTTGTATAATATATAATTAGTTGTATGAAATTTATTTTTACTGTGTATAAATCAGATACAAAATATACAAAAGACCTATTATATAAATTTTGTATAAAATTTGTATTTAAGTTGTATGTTATTGTAGTTGTATTTAACTGGGTAGAAATAAAGTGTAAAAGTTGTAGATAAATTGTATAATATATAATTAGTTGTATGAAATTTATTTTTACTATGTATAAATCAGATACAGAATATACAAAAGACATATTTGTATAAATTTTGTATTAAATTTGTATTTAAGTGGTATGACATTGTAGTTATATATAATTTGGTAGAAATAATGTATGAATGTTGCAGATAAGTTGTAAACGCAACCAGTATAACATTTGCATAGAGAGTACATTGTGTACAACAGTGAATGTGTTATCATTAAACAATGGGATTTGGCAGCCCAAACTCTTCTTCAGACATGCTTAAAAGTTGCCTAATGATCTCATTGATTACTCAGTGATATATTATATTTTGCTGGTAAAAGAAAAACTCACATCAAGTTGTCTGCCTCGTTAGATAAATAGGAATTACTTAATAATTAGTTGCAAGATGTGGAATTGCTTTCTGTAGCCTCCTTGCAGTTAATCAATTTATAGTATTTTTTGGTCGAGTAGTAGGAAGATATTCAGTGCAAATTATTCCATCATTATAGGCTAACGCCAAGAGTAATATTTAAATACAGAAGTAAGTCCTAAAGAATTTCACTCGTGTTGGTTCAATTGAACTTTATCACAATCAGTAATAGATTAGCTATCACCATCTATCTCTTTTCTCCTGTTTATGTGAGGAATATATGTTTCCAACAAAAAGATATGTCACCGGCTCATACTAGACACAATTACTCGGAGTTCCTTCATGATTTTGTTTATCATTCAGGCACAGATGTTCTCGAGTCCATTTAGCAGGTAGCACTTGGGCAGTCAGTCTCCGATGAGATTAGACATGGTCTCCATAAGATTTTAATATTCTAGAGAGAAGAGGGGAGAGAGGAGAGAAAAAAGAAAAATTGTGTAACTAAATCCCTTGATTGAAGATCCTAATAATGGATTTGGAGCCCTTTAAAATGGAGTGCATATAATTTGTAAACAAAACTTATTTATGCTAGGTAATTAGCTAAACATGGACATTAAGGATAATAAAGTTTCAAATAGTGTATAGGAATAAAAAAATCCCAATTCAAAAATGATTGCTTAGTTTGAAAGTTTAAAATTCAAAACTAAAATTCAGACCACGAATCTAACTTTAAAAAAGTGGTCAATTTCTAATTACAATGTCACAAAAAATGACCACCTAGTGTAAATAATGCAATCTGGGATTTCATCATGGAGTCCTTACACAAATAGCCGGTTATAACGTTGTTTATTTTTTCTAGCTATATACATAGATTATACATTGATTATACACATATAATATATAAATTATACATATATTATACCTCCACTGACTATATTTAGTTTAAGGGATTGGGTGGACGGCTAGTTGGGCTTTTCTACTTTAGTATTTGGGCCTAGATCCAAAAACAAGCAATTGGGCTTGAATAAAGTCAAGTAGCCGAAGCCCACCTATTTGCTACCTCTACTTCTTCCCTCTGCTGAAAGAGGTGTGTAAAAAGATCGCACAAATTACGTCTTGTTTTCCAAGTCACTCGGATATACGCAGGCGAGTTATTGAGCAAATTCCGATGACGAGCGAGGGAGATGAGGCCGCCGCCCGCCGCCGTACGGCATATGCGGATTACCGGAAAAAGCTCCTTCAGCACAAGGAACTAAATGCTCGGGTTGGAACAGGTAAGATTCTCTAAAATCTCAAAACCCTATCTTTGATAAATTGAAGTCGATCGAGGATTTAAAGGCAGTGGATGCGTGTACATATGTGTTTATTTACGTAGCTATTTTCCTATATACACGTGTATAGAAAAGTTTGGGATTGAGGCGTAATTAGCTGATGTTTAAAGTTTCTATTTGTACGTGTGCATAAGCTGCTGTTATATTGCATCTGCCTCTGAACGATAATAGAATTTCTAAAAAATAATATCATTGTCCCATCAGAAAGAGTATTAAAATGCATATTTTTAGTTGATAATCATTTGCTTAGATGCACAAAATTTGTGGTCTCCGTTTTTAGGTTTCTGGAGGGTAAGGATAGATACTGTATGGTCTGTGGAGAGAGAGGAATTGCAGAATTCAAAAATCTAAAGTTTGTGAATGGATATAGAGGATTCATATAGCCGACATAAAATGTGATGATAGTTATGTAATGCAGCCATATTTTACTTGTATGTGGTTCCTGCTAAAGTCCTGATGTCGAGAATTACTGATGCTAGAAAAGCTTAGCTTATGTTGGAACCACCCCAACACTTGTTTCAGTGGTTGATCTGAGATTTTTGTTGCATTGCTAGGAATATTTCCTTGTGCTTATACTGTGATATTGCTTTGCGTAGGAATAAAACAACACTTAAAGATCAGTGGTAGAGCCATACTTTTCACTAAGGAGGTCAAAATATAAAGAAGTAAACACACAAAAAAGTCGAGGAGATTTAACATATAGTACATATACATAAAAAAGAATATTTTACCTAGCTACACAGTGTAATTTCTCGATGAAGGTCAATTTGTCACCCCTTAGCTAAAGGTCGCTCCACCAATGCGTAAGATAAGAAGGAAACAAATAGAAGATTATAGAATTGATTTAGAGCAATGCATAATGAGTGCCACTATAGTGTGAAGGTCTCTAGAGTTTCTATTTGTTTTTGACATTAGATGTTTGTCATCCAATGACCATGCTTTTCACTTTCTCCTGGTTAGCAAACTGATAATATCTTGCTACCTAGGTGTATAACAAAATTTAGAGCCTCTAATACCATGTGAAAAGAGAAAAAGCAGAAAGAATAATTCTTATTGAATTAGTTGTGATAATAGATAAGAGAGATTCTTTATATTGGAATCTTGATCTACTTACAATATCCGAAGCTATTATTCTCTGTGTACCAAAAGGCAAGTACTCAATCCATTCCTATTTATGCGAACTTATTTGATTGGGCACGAAGTTTAAGCAAAAAAAAGACTTTTGAAACGTGTAGTTTAAAACATTTCATAACATTTGGCTGGCTATAATGCTTTTGAAACTTGTAGTCTTACACGTGCTATTACATTTGTGTGGCTATACCAATGGAAAGTTTAAGATAAATTATTTTCAAATTTAAATAGGGGTCATTCTTTCTTCTTCACATAAATTGAAATAGAGGGAGTAATTACTTTCTTACTTTGATGTGCGTGGGCTACATGTCGTGAATCTACACATATTTTAACACATAATATCATTGATTTACTTGACTCGGAAGTTTGAACAATGAACTGAAGAAAGTGAGCACTGAGCTCTATTCTTGATCATACACAAGTCAATTTGAATTGTCAGTTTATGTGGTCTGTCTGGTCAACAATCATCATATAGCTACTAGCTTATAACAATAAGTTTCCTGAGCTCATTAGTGATTTCAACTAGAAAGATATCTCAATTGTTTGACTTATCCTTGTAATAAATAAGCTAATAATGGAAAGCTTTGTTCTTGTCCTACATCTTGCAAATCAATCTGAAGTGTAATTCTGTAACCTGTCACAGTCAGCACATAGCTTATTTTTTGTTTCCTGAAGAATCTTACAGGTCGGAAGCATTGCAACATGTTTTCCTTCTAAAAAAACGTCTTGCCTTTGTATGATGTGTAACGTAACATCACAACCTCTCAGAACTTCTTATAAATTCTTAAGAAAGTAATTCCTTCCTACAAATCATAGCTTTATTTTATCTTTCTGAAAGAATCATAATAATCTGAAATATTGCAGCATAGTTCTCTCGCCATTGGACACCAAATTCTTGTTTTGTTCTATAAAGCAACATCTTAAGTCAAAACCTTAGTAGTATATGGAAACAGTTGAATAGCTTACCCAGTGTTTCTTTTAGAGAGGAGGTAGCGAAGACTTTTCTTTATAATTCTCCACTGTAAAATTTCTGATAGGCCAATTATTCTGGTTTTGTCTGTATTTAGTGTGCGACTTCCGTATAATCAATGAGAGCTTTCATGCGCTTTAACCAGATATCATCAAATAACATCAGGAATTGAGATGAAAACTCAAAGCAGCGACTCTGCTTTGTTATGTTTAATGATACTGTATCATCATGTTCTCTTATTTTATCTATCTATTTGTTTATTTATTTATTTTTCTGTAAGATGCCAAGCAATTTATCATCCAAGTGCAAACAATCTTTATTCTATGTCTATTGTTTTTCGTGTTCCATGGTTGTATAACTGATGCTGGTTGTAAAATTGTACACAGTGAGAGAGAATTTGCGAGCTGCCAAAAAGGAATATGGTAAAACAGAAGATGATCTGAAGTCGCTTCAGAGTGTTGGGCAGATCATCGGAGAAGTGCTCCGACCTCTAGATAATGAACGCTGTAATACATTTTCTTCTTGTATTTCCTGTCTTCAATTTGAGATCTATTGATTTTAAGGAGTTTACTGTGCCCCCATCACCAAAATAAATGATGCTGAAGTGGGGCCCCGAATGCGAACTTTCATTTGTTCAACTAGAGAGTCTGCTTCTGAATGTAACATTGTGGTTTTGTGCATCAAAGATATCAGTGAGCCAGTGACAAGTGGTGCTATTCATTGGTTGAATCATGCTTACATTTTCTGTGTGTACTGCTTATTCGTTTTTGTTTCTATTCTCTTAGCTTTTGACCATGCATTAGCATATTCACTATTTGTTCATCTTCTTATTGCATTCTGTTCGGACTTCGGAATCAAACTATTGACCCGGCTTACTTCCTTTATTCTAACAAGTGGAAGAAATTTGTGAGACTAATTACAAGCATGTAATATCTTTCAGTGATTGTGAAAGCCAGTAGCGGTCCAAGGTATGTGGTTGGCTGTCGCAGTAAAGTGGACAAGGAAAAACTGACCTCAGGCACTAGAGTAGTTCTCGATATGACGACTCTTACAATCATGAGGGCACTCCCACGTGAAGTTAGTATATCTGTGCTAGTATTGGGAAATTTATAGAGATTATTACATTTTCCCCTCCCCAAATTCCTTATCTTGAGATTGGCTGACAGGTTGATCCTGTTGTATATAATATGCTTCATGAAGATCCTGGCAATATAAGCTACTCTGCTGTTGGCGGACTGTCAGATCAGATCAGAGAGCTGAGAGAATCAATAGAACTACCTTTAATGAACCCTGAGCTTTTCCTCCGTGTTGGAATTAAGCCTCCAAAGGTACCTTGTTTCATATAATTCAACCATATTCATGTCTCTGGTGCCTCCAAAGGTATCTTGTTTCATATAATTCAACCATATTCATGTCTCTGGTGTATTCTTCATGGTGTTGGCATGGATGAAATTGCTTCTGCTTTTCAAATCTCTTCTGATGCTACCAAGTTTATTTGTCTCAGGGTGTTCTTCTCTATGGGCCTCCTGGGACTGGCAAGACCTTGTTAGCCAGGGCAATTGCTAGCAACATTGACGCCAATTTCTTAAAGGTGAGTACTAGAGGTTTTGGCTATTTCCTCCTTTCTTAAAGTACTTTGTAAGATGGGTATTTATTCATAGTTGGTGAAAATGCAGGTAGTGTCAAGTGCCATTATTGATAAGTACATAGGTGAGAGTGCGAGATTAATCCGGGAAATGTTTAACTATGCTCGTGATCACCAAGTAAGGACTTCAAAGATATCCTCTCTGGGTATACTAAATCCAGTGAACCATTTTGGTACTGCTTTAAAATGTACTGACAAGTTTTGTCTTTGTTTGAAGCCTTGCATCATTTTCATGGATGAGATTGATGCAATTGGTGGACGTCGATTTAGTGAGGGAACAAGTGCAGACCGCGAAATTCAGAGAACGCTCATGGAGTTGCTTAATCAGTTGGATGGATTTGATCAGCTTGGAAAGGTCGTTGATCTTAGCTGTATATCCCTAAGTAGCTATATTGGGAATTTCTGTAGATTAAAGATCTGCAGTGTGCATAGTACATACTTTGTACTCCATACTTCCTGTTCCTGGTTCTCGGCTTCCAAAATAATAAAAGATATCCTGATAACTTGATTGCCTATCATATATAGACATACTAAACGGAGAATGTTGCTTAAATCAGGAAAGCGCATATGAGTTGTTTGCTTGAGTAGGCTTTTACTGTGGTGTTCCTCTGGTTTTCCACTTTATTTTTTTAAAATAAAGATTTCATTAAGGCTAGTAGGTGTGATTTTATTCTGCTTGCAGGTAAAAATGATTATGGCAACAAACAGGCCAGACGTTTTGGACCCAGCTCTTCTTCGTCCTGGTCGGTTAGATAGAAAGATAGAAATACCCTTGCCTAATGAACAATCAAGAATGGAGATCCTCAAGATTCATGCTGCTGGAATTGCCAAACATGGCGACATTGATTATGAAGCGGTTGTTAAGCTTGCTGAGGTGTGTACTAGTGATGCTATGAAAATTAGTTTGCTTGTGTTAGACGGAGTTATGACAATGTGTTTTTTCCTCAGGGTTTTAATGGGGCTGATCTTCGTAATGTGTGCACTGAAGCTGGTATGTGTGCCATACGTGCAGAGCGTGATTATGTCATCCATGAGGATTTCATGAAGGTATGTCTGATTCTTCTTTCCCGTGTTTTCAATTAGTAAGATGGTAATTGCCTAGTCTCAATGAGCTAAAAAATTTGTGAATCAATTGACCTCTTAGGGGTCGTTTGGTTGGAATAGGGCTTATGCCGGTATAAGTTATGTTGGGATTGTTGTTTATTCACTGTTTGGTATGTTGTATTAAGAATGACAATTGTATAATTTATAAGAAGAAGGTATAAGTTATACCGGTGGTAATTACCCCACCCTCTATAAGGTATAAGTTATCCCGGTGTTAAAATTAACACCGGGATAACTTATACCTAACCAAACAGAGTATTAAGGTGATATTAAATTTTTATACCACCGCTATACCTTCTTATACCTCATACCAAACGACCCTTTAGAGTTCGTCACTATAAGAAATGTACTGGTGGTGGTTGTCCTAAGGAAAATGTGCCTAATTGAACTTCTATACATGGATCAGAGATGTTAAGAAAAACTGCCTTAGAGAGGGTGCTCTAAATTTATCGCATGAAGGGATGCACTAAGAAAAATCTTCATGCGTCAATGTTCACTTTTTTGTACCTTGTTTAGGAGTATTCTGTTTTTCTTTTATTGAATTCATAGTTATTTCTGTTTTTTCAATTTTCTTTCCCTTTCCTCTTTCATTGCCTGAGATGAAGTTTCAATATTTCACTACAGGCTGTAAGGAAACTGAATGAAGCAAAGAAACTTGAATCAAGTGCGCACTACAGTGCTGATTTTGGCAAGGATTAAGGGGATTTCTGTGTCTCTGTGATATAACCCCAAGGAGCTATTAGACTGGCCGCAATCTTTGGCTGTGTTCTCGTCCTACAATTGTAGTTGAGTTTACTTGTATTGCCCATCTTCAAGAATTATGTAAAGCATTTTTCAAGAGAGCATCCCACACCCAGTCTATTTCTTTATTGAGCGCAGAACCTTTATTCAGATTTTTTTGTCCTTTGTGGTATTTAGTGGACGTTAAGATGAAGATTGGTCGGAATATATGCTTATACCTTGCTAGCTTGTGTTACTGAATTCTGATTCATATTAACTACCACATGCAACTTAACAAATGACTTTGAGGTGCAGTCAAAATTGGAGTTCTTGGTTGCTGAAGGTGATTTTGAGAATCACGAATTGAATTAAATAGTTTGTTGCCTTATTACTAGTTTGCAATACAATCGAGGTAAATGTGTAACAGCAGTCTAGGTTCATTTGACTGCTCTTGTTGTTTCATTTGTTAGAAGTTGATGTGAACGAAAGAAGCAAAAAGACAATTATTTGGTATAGAGGATAGAAGAAAGCCGCCTCTCTGTGTTTTTCACAATTTCCCAACTACATTTTCTCCATCAAATTTTTTGCCCCTTTAAGAGCGCTATCTGGATGTAATTGGATGAATTACACAGTTTGACCTGTTTCGTCTGGCTAAGTAATTACTTGATTTGATTGTATTGGATGTAATTAAGAGGGAGCAATACCAATGCTTTTAAGGTGTCATGACATTCAACGTAACAGCCCAACTTACTAGTGATATTGTCCGCTCTCGGCTTAGACCCTTACGGGTTTAAAACGCGTCACTAGGTCTAAGACTTGTTAACTTATATACTCAATATCCCTCGTGTATAAAGTCTAGTGTATTACATTCAAGGTTGTAGATAAAGTATTAAGCGCTCTGACTGAATGATAAATATGAAAAGAACCCAAAGAAACCTCTATAGGGACTGATTACTCATTCCTACTGTTAGGCAGGCGTCGAACACCAGACACCTGGTTGCCGTACAGGGAATAGAGATGGGCACTTTAAAGCAGATACAAATATTCAGGACAATGGCCTTGACATGGAAGAAATTCAAAAGAACGTACACTGTGAAAGAACTATTTTTCAAATTTGTATTTTCTCCTTTCCTATATGACAAATCAATCATCCAGCCTATATTGTTCCCATTTTTACAGTGTATACTTCAGAAGGTTACTTAAACCTGCCTGTGAATGCAGTTCCACCATCAAGATCATGACTGCTATCACGACTCTCTACTATCCAAAAAGGTAGCTGAGAGAACTTACCCATGGTATCTGCAAATATTAAAGCAATGTAAAACATTTAACAGACAGACGGAGAGCGAGGATGTAAACGGGATGGGAACTTCACAGGTCACAATATGACTGGGTAAAATTTATAAAAGAAGCTTACCTTTTATGTTCACAAAGAAGCCTACCCCTTGTTAGATCTTGTCCAGAGAAACCCCATTTTCCGAGTTGAAAGACTCTCAGAGTAGGATCTTGATCCCTTTGAACCAAAGGAGAAATAACGCCGTAGGAAAGGCTTCCTTGAAGAGCTCTTCATACTGGAACTGGAGCTCATCCTGGGACACCTTCCGTCATGTGGACTACTTTTCTGATGCTCAAACCGAGCAAGATTGCCACTAATATCACTGTCGACAATCCGATTCCGGAATCTCTTTCTAGCTCTCAAATCCATCTTAGCTTTTGCTTTTTCGTACATCTTCAAGGTCTGCTTCTCCCCAAAAGTACAGACAGGGCAAGCTGGGTCATACCTGTTGATTTCAGACGTCATATTCTCCAAGCACTCAGCATGGAAAACATGGCCGCAAACTAGAACAGCAACAACAAGTTCATTCAACAGCTTCGCACATACGGCACATGTCTGGAGATTGGAAGAAGGTGAACCAAAACTTTGACTAGTAACCCTTTCACGATGGAAACCAAAGGATTCACTATCAAATGACCACCTGTCTCTACGAGGATTTGACAGGTCAGCAAAGGCAGGAACTGACCAACCATCTGATGACCCACCATGAGAGCCCCTAGTTGAGTCATTACCCCAACCAGGGAGCACAAAGGAAGATGATTCTTCAGAAATTGAAAATGTAGGTGACTTCAGCCCCGGTACACGGCGATCAGGTACTTGTCGTCCCAGAAGGTTTGCTGAAGAATGGTGAGGCAAACTAGGAGTAAAGCTAGCAGGAAGCAGCTGACTACGCGATGATAAAGGAGATGTAGGTAAAGATGAAACAGAGGGAGCAGATGGAGATAGCTTTCCAGGAGAGGGGAATGAAAGTGCTGATGAACCGTCTGATTCTTTAACCTAATTAGCAAAAATAAAAGAAAGCAAGCATGTCAAGAACTTATAAATATGCCATGAAATTGTCTTCAGAAAGAAGTTAAACCGCTCTATTGTTACCTCAGTGGAAGTCCTCTCAACTAAGGGATCTGCAAAGGCAAGAATAATACTGTCATCTTACGATCAAACATATGATTCCACCCACAAAACTCTAGTTATATTTTCATATCATATAGAACCTAAGGGCAAGAAAATGAAAAAGTTCATGTTTTGTTGCTCTTGCATCTAAAAGATAGTCACAAGAAGAATAATGGTGATGGTTGCCAAAGCAACTTACACATCAAAATCATACAAAAATATTTTTCCTCATAACAATGGTATCATCAAGGCGCAAAACAGAAACAGAAAATAGAATATATAAAAGAACCACAATC
The DNA here is from genome assembly GCF_000715075.1 of Nicotiana tabacum. Classification (NCBI taxonomy): domain Eukaryota; kingdom Viridiplantae; phylum Streptophyta; class Magnoliopsida; order Solanales; family Solanaceae; genus Nicotiana; species Nicotiana tabacum. The sequence goes on from NC_134084.1 coordinate 157,666,510, forward strand.
TTTGGTAAATATGCAATAGGCCTCTAAATTAATACTTATTATGAGTCACTTAAAGATTCTACAACATGTTCTTGCCGCCAAAATATCATCACATCAAGGGGTCGGGAGAATTTTAAAAATAAGAGTGTCAATCACAAAAATAATAGAACAATGCCTTTGGAAGAATGAAACCACTTCAAGAAAAAGCATTAAAAACCAAGTCATCATGTCCATCCCGAGTACTGCCATCTATAAAAACAAAAACACTAGAGAATACGTTCCTAAAACGTTAAAGCTGAAGGGCAGCAAGTTCTTTTTCTCAGTATGATTCTTAGCATCTTTGAGGCGGTTTCTGGACTTCATAATTAATGTCTCGAAGAGCTTCTTGTTCTCTCAAGACATTGTTCCAACATGCGACAACTTATTGCAACACTGCCAACCTTCCCACTAAGTATCTGGATTACCCCTGGGAGAAAAATTCAGATCTATTTCTATTTGGGACGGCATTCAAGAAGCCAGAAAAAGGACTTCCAAATTGGAAACATCAATATTTTTCCTTGGCCAGCAGACTTAATTGTATCAATAGTGTACTCGATGCCCTATCTATGTACAGTATGTCCTGTTTCCTGCCCCCACTTTGGTCACTGACAAATTGAACAAGCTGAGAAGACAAATTGTCTTTGGCAAGGTAACAAACAAGAGAAGGGTAAAATGGAGCAAAGTCATCACAGATAAGAGATGGGGTGGTCCGGGAGTAATCGATTGAAAAAACACAAAGAAATTCTTCGTATGAAATGGTTGTGTTAGCAAAGATGACAGTGCTCTATGGAGGAAAGTTGTGACATAAATATTCTTTACTAGATCCCTGGATCACAAAACTTCAAAACTCTCCGCATAACACATGTTACTGGAAATTTATTAGATCCTTCTCGGGAACATTCTTCTCTAACAAGATCACTTTTGGGGATGACAAAAAGATTAGAGTTTGCAAAGGCAACTGGCTGGGAATTTCCCCTCTCAAGATTAATTTCCAGATCTGTACACTATTTCCTCTCAGTAATATGCTGCAGTTGATGATGTTAAACATGATCTAGGCTGGAACCCATATTAGAAGACATTTTTATGATTGAGAGATAGAGAATACATGTCTTTTGTCGTGACTTTTGAACAACACGTCTACAGCTGTGAACAAGTCTGACTCTGTAGAGTGGTTAAGACATTCCAAAGGCTTGTTTTCAGTCAAATCTGACTATAAGTGGGTAACAACTCCTAACACAAGTTTTATAGGAACAGGGCTCCATCCAAGGTGAATTGTTTTACTTGGGTTGTAGCCAATGATGCTTGCCTCACACAACGAAACACCAAAGAGGAAATTTCCACTATGTGAGGAATAATCGGAGGCTTCCAATCTTCTATTTCACACTGTAAAGTTACCACTCAAATCATGAGTTTTTTAGTAAACATCGTGGGAATTAGTTGGTCAATATGTAACTCGACAGTACAGTTTCTAAAATGTTGGAGAAGAAAAGGTCTCAACATTGACCCCTATACATAAAAAAAAGTTCCAAATCAAAGAAACATAGTCCAAATCAGCTTCGAGGTATGCAGCAAAACTTTACTGATCTCGCTTCTTGATTTAAAGAGGAAAGGTTGGCATTTCCTGAAGGTTAAGGAAAATAACTCTACGTTATTTTGAACAGGAAAATACCTCTAGTTAGCAAGAAAACGAAAAAAAACTCACAATGTTTTGCTTCAGTTCTGACACAAATACAGGTGCAAGTCATATATATGAAGAATACGAGAAAACTTGGAGATTGAGAATTCATTTGAGAACAAATATTTGAAAAACAACTTTTAGGAGTAGTAGAAGACGTCCCTAGAAAACCTATTATTTCTGTTTCCTAGAACACAAAGTATGGACCAACAGCCATTACCCTCTATTTAAGCAAGTGAAAACTTATTTTTTCTTTATCCTTAGATTAAGCAAGTGACAAGCAACACTTCATTTTAATGACAAATGTGCAACCAAATCTTTCAAATGCTCCCATGATATAAAAAATTGGTTATAGCAACACAAGAAGCATAAGAAACTAATTTTTCAGCTTAAACATCTTGCACCTCCCCAGTTGGACTATATGCAAATAATTGAGTCTACCCTCTCCTCTTTATATCATCATCAAGGGATAATATCCTCTTATCAAGACAGTAGCGATTAATCACCATTGACAGCAGCTCAATCTTCTCTATGACAAAAATGCTACAGTTTAAACATCTCAGATGCTAATAAGCCACTTGTATAGCATCTGACACCCAACAAGCTCATGATAAACAAGAAACTCATTGTACAATCTCAATAATTCACATCCGAGAAGCACACATATGCAACATCTTTTATTTCAGTTATCTATACCTCCTATTTTTACTTTAAAATCAACTCTAAACCTAGACTTCCCCTTCATCCAACCTTTCTCTACATTTCAACGTAAATGAACATTTATCACGTGAGAAAAGGACTCATGACGTTCCATAAACTTGTGACTCCACAATCCCCGCACAAAATCACAAAGCGTCCATAAGGTATCTCATAATACAAAGTGGTACATCCATATCTCGCACTCAGGAGAAAGAAAAACATGTAATTCACAAAGTTAATAAAAAAAAAAAAGGAAAAAAAAAAAGAGGCAATTCAGGCTCTTCATTTGCTATCAGAACCTCACATCCTTTTTCTCTTCAATTTGCATAATCACCTAGTTATCAGGTATTATCGTTTCCCTTCATACAAAAGCAAAAGCGAGAGGAGTGCAAGTATTTACCCAATAAAGGAAGTGACAAGTTTCGATTAGTTCCATCAGAAACTGGTGACTTTTGCCATGCAAGTGATCTGAAACTATCCAATGGACTACCCTCTTCAGATGCATGTACTGTTCCTACAGTTGTCCCAGATTTAAATTCTAATCTGTCATTGCCACCAATTCCATCAGAAGACCAATTCACTGATGTCTCCTCCCCAGCCACTCGTCTCCGATTATCCCACCGAAAGCTCCAAGTAGGCGAGTGGCAGACATTCCTCTGCAAATTTTCACTGCATGATTCATTTATAACAGCTCTATCTCTGGAAGCAACACAACAAGCGGAACCCATGCTTGCTTACACACAACACAGAAAGGCAGCTATCAGTCAGACCAATGACAATGCCAACATGTTCACTCCATGATCCAAATTTGAAAGTTCAATTTTCTGAAACAAAAAAGGGAATGAGGTCAAAACAATCAAAATCAAAGCAGATATGCATTTTGACTACCACAGCAAAATCTTTTTCGTACACAAGAATCCAAGCAAAAGTTATCCTTCACATAGTAGGATATTGAATGCATAAAGCATGCAAATGGTTTGAGACATAATGCTTTATATAAATGACCAGCTTGCTCGCACTTTATAACCCATTCAGGTTTTGCACCCAGAACGTAAGACAGCAATCTAGCCGTCACCAAATCATCCATAAAACTCCCCCGCCCAATAGAATAAGATTTATGCAGAAAGATGCTAATGCTGAGAATCCGGGGAGAGTTCTCTTAAAAGAGAGGAAAAAAAAAAGATTCATTCATACACCTACGTAACATTCCTAGAAAATAAAGTTCCATTTTTGAAAGCTCAATTTCAGCTCAAAATCAAACTGCGATTTCCAATTACATAAAATTCTATAGGTCTAAAATACTTCAACGACCAGGCATTTAAAGAGAATAATCCAATCATACTGAAACAAAGTTCTAGTGAAGAATTACAGTACAGTCAACACAAACATTACTACTACTACAACAACTATGCCTCAGTCCCACACAAGTTGCCAAGCTGACTATATGAATCCTCTCTGACCATATTTCTCCATTTAAGCACAACTCACGTCATCATCACACCAAACAAAACGGTCATTTTTCATGTTAATAATTACACAAAAGCACATATATTGAAAAACGCTTCATGTTGAAGAAGTACGGTATAGTCAACACAAACATTTCTGCTCAATAAATCAGCAAAGCTGATAAACATGTCATGATTCGTCCTAATAATTACACATTAAAGCACCGCGTGCAATAAACCCAACGCACAACATCCATTAAATCAAATTCCCGAACTAAGCCAAAGATTCATTTCCCCAGGTTAATTTTTTTTTTAAAAATGAAATAATACCTTTTAACTAACTAATTCAATTTCATCTTACACCACGGAGATCATAGAGATCCGAAAGTTAAGCCAAAAAAGCATTAATTTACTGCAGTCAAATTAAAAAATATATTTAAAAAATCACAAAAAGCTACCAAGTATCTCCCCAGCAATCTTAGAATGAGCATATTTCTCTTTTACTTAATCAATAGCCAGTCACATATGTCTAGTCATAAACAAATACAAATACAAATTCTATTGCTCTAAATAAGTATATACAAAAAAAAATTGAAAATATATGAATATATTACAATATTATCCTCACAATTATCAAGTCTCCTACCGTGAAATTCGCCGTCCGGCGACCGTCAAGCACAGAAAGTGAGGGGAGTAGTGAAGAGGGTGGGAGGGGGTGGGTATATATAGAGAGAGAAGGTAAAGGCTCTGATTCTTCCTCTTCTGAGTTGCGGGAAGAGTGGGGAGGGGGGTTAAGGTCGTTTTAGACGGCGATTTGCAGATCCGTTCCACTGTTGGGGTTAGAAATTCTACGACGAAGAATCGTTTGTTTTTAACGGCGTTAAGTGAGACTTGCTTTGTTTGTTATGTTGGTTAAAATTACCTCCTTTTCATCAATGCATCCAGATGGAAAGAAAAAGGACTTTCTTTTCCTTTTTGTTGCGAAATCATCGATATTTTTAATTACTTCTTCGTTTTAAAAAAGAATATCACGGTTTTTTTTAATTAATTCGTACAAAAAAATACTTTCTATTAAAAGATATTATTTGACTTAAACTTATCATTTACCTTGATAACTTGTTTGGATGGTTATTAATGATAAATTTCTATAGTTATATAAATATTATAATATATTTTAAGATCACAAGTTCTAAAACTATTATAGTTACAATTATGGCATATCATTTGAGATAACAAATTTTATATCTTTTATTTCTTTAATCTCGAGTCCAAGTCAAACTGCATCATACAAATTGAAACTGAAAGTATAATTTGCAAGAAGTAGAAGTCTTGGACTAATGCGATTTGAAGTTGTACACCATGAGTTAATATTAAACTATTGGAAAAACTATTTTTATATGTAACTTAAAAGAATTTTAAATTTTTATTTCTTTATATAGTTATGATCCACTAAGAGTTTTGAAGTAACGATAAAATTGACCTTGTGTGATCTATATGTCATGTGTTCGAGCCGTAAAAATAGTTACTAATACTTGTTTTAGAATAGACTGTCTACATTACACCCGTTAAAGTATAGTTTTTTTTGGAACCATACATAAATACAAAATGGTTTATGTATCGAGCGGCCTTTTTAAAAGTTATGGTCCACTAGACGTCTTTTAGTCAAACGGAACAGAAAGAAACGAAGGGCTATGAAGAAAATAGGAAGTAAGTGGGAGTGTGGGACGGTATTGATAGTAAGTTGAGTTTGAAAAGTCAGTCGACATTCGATGAAGGCTCAAATGGGAACACATCGCGCACAAAATCAAAAAAGAAACGAAATGGGAAGAAAAGTGCTGGTCAAAGCAATGCCACATGCTATATATATATTTGGAAAAGTTAGGCATATGTCAATAGTCATCTTGCAACAGCCAACATATCTTTTACATATTTTTTTCTTTTTTTCGCTAAAACTATTATATATCAATCAAAGTTTGAAAAACTAAGCTAAATAGCCGTTTACCTGATTATTTAAATTTAAAATAGCCGATAAATATTTAACATATATGTATAATATATGTATAACCGTGTATCGTTAGTATAAAATCTATGTATATTGACTAGAAAACATGACTTGTTGGAGAGTGTTTGACCAAAAATATAAATCTTTGATTAAACTAATTAAATTTATATAATGAGGGGTTAAACTTAGTTAATAATAATAATGACTTCATACCTATAAATGGTTAATAACAGTGAAGTAGAGTAGTGCTGGAAGAAGATTAAATGCAATATTTATTTAATGGTTCAAGACCATTAATGAGGAGGGAATGTCAAGAATTAAATAAAATTAAATGGCATTAAAGTAAATAAGGAGAACGATTAATCCAATATTGGATGAGGTGGATGATTCCTCCTCCTGACAATGATGGATGAAAGACAAATACGAGAATATTGGGATCCTTTTCGGATCTGGTGAAAAAGTTGTGGAATAATAGACAATCGAATCTTTTTAGAAATATAATGTTTGTATTCTATCTAGAGAGAAAGTCTACTTTTGAAGAATGTTCTTATCAGCGAATATTACATGTCTTTTACCTTATCTCTCTTTCTATTTATATGTGACATACCTCCAGTCAACCCTAAAAGTACAGGTACAAAGAATATTCACTAGAATATTCTTTTAAAGATCATATTACAAAACTAGCCGTTACTGCCGCCTTCGATGCTTGACCTCGGCCATTATCGACTGCTCAGTTATAACCTCCACTATTTAGGTCTCGACCTCGGCCATATTATTTTTCGCAATGCCACTTCATTTTAAATCTCTTGAAGGCAAATTTAGACCCATACAGTTAGTCCCCCCGCTTATTGAGGCCGACCCTGGATGACCTTGATAAGCGAACTCTGTTAGTTATGGTCGAGATATTTAGGCAGGCAGTTCGAGCAGCATCGTTCCAGTCGAGGTGGCTATGTTGCGCTGTGTGAGCCATAACCTATGGTTACATTAATTCGGAGTGACGTCATGACGTCATGCGTCATTATTACATGTTTTCCCGATTTCCCGTGCCTCTACCATTCTGATACCTGTGCTGGGCTTTGATGGTTCGTTTCCTCAATACTGATGCCCTGATTGTTATAAATAGAGAATTGAAACCCTTGACCTCACTCTTTACTTTCTCTAACCTTAAGAATTTCTATTTTCTTTTTTCTTCTCCATTCAGGGTTTGTGCTCCTGCTATTCTTACTCTCGTGCCTCTGTTTTCGCTGGTTTTGGTGACTTCTGCTACTCACGGTCCTTTTGTTCTTATATCATCTTCAAATATAAACCAACAAAAATGGTTAATACATCTTCCGGTTCTGGGAGGGCAAATGAACCTATTCCGTTGGCGGTGTGCCTACCTCCCTATGACGATAGGATTGATATTGCTGAGGATGATAGTTTTTCCACTGTGGAGGAAAATATTCCTCGTGCTGAGAAGGTTAGGTATGATTTTTCTAAGATGCCCGAGGATGACCCAGAGATCTCAGAGTTGTCGATGTATGAGGCGGGCCTTGCTGAGTTTAGAAATAAATTCAAAATTCTCGCTCATATAGACCTAGTTCATGTAGGGCACGATGTGGTGCAGATACACCGCCCTAGATACTGCGCTTTTTATGCGTACCCCTTCCACGTTGGTTATTCTTTCCCAAGTTAATCCGCATGATTTCAAAATATGCGGAGTTGGCCGGGGTCGAGGTGACTGTTCGACATCTGATGCACCTCTTCTCCCCTAGCTTTCATAGGGGGAAGATGATGCATCACCGTCACCGTGGTGGCAAATGCCTAGTAGTACAAATGGACGACAAGGCGAACCATATATCTCTGCTCAACTATTTCAACATCAAGACCGAGGACGTAGTGGCCAACACAAACGGGTTCCCCGAGGCTTGGAACTACGTTTGTGAGTATCTGATTCTCCCTCTCCCTGTTTGTATTTTGCGTTACTTCTAGTTTCTGTTATGTTGATACCTCATCTTTTTGGGTAGCCATGGTAGCACCGCCGCCTTTGGTCGAGGAATCCATGATTGGGTTAGCTGGGTCCTCTCTTATACAGTGGGGATCCGAGAATGGCTAGCCTTCCTAAAGAGGTTTAGTCCCGCTCCTTTTATGTCCGGTGAGTGCCTGTTTTAAATTCTGTCGTAGCCTTTTGGTCGCCTCTCCTCAATCGTTTTGAGGGGGTCGACCTCCTAATCTTTTCTCTCTTGCTTTCAGCCCAAGGATCCTCGAGAAGGTCGAGGACCCCCGCCCCTACGTTTTGCCAAAAATACCACTGTAACAGGATCCGCTCCTGAAGTGATCGTGGTCAGGTCTGCTTGACCCTCTACTTTTGTTCCCTTTCACGTGTCGGTTAGGTCAGCTCGTTCATCGATGACATCAGTTCCAATGACTTCGACCTCTCCAGTGCTGCATCTGATAGATGAGAATTCATCATCGAGCGAGGACGATTTGGTTCCTCGCAAAAAGGAGGTCGGTGGACATTGGAGATGGGGTAATCAGGGCGGTAGACTCTACCCAAGATGATCGTGAGTCGACCGTAGCCGCATTTGAAGATCAGGCAAACCCATCATTTGAGGTCCTGCCATTAGCGGGGACCGTGGGGCATATTTTTGCCAGATGTCAAGGTTGGAATTGGCGGGCTGCCTGTGGAAGTTTCAGGTACCGTGCTTCAAGAAAGGCCATCATCTTTGAGGTCGGTAGATGTTCCCACTACGTCTACCAACGAGGGAGGTGGATTAGCGAGGGCGGCTGTGAGATGCGGTCTGACCTTGATCCTGACGAGGTTTAGATGCTGAGTGAGAGGTTTACTCGCGTTAAAGTCAGGTTGGATGGTTCCTCGAGGACCACCGTGGTTCCTATGGATCGGGACCTACTGGTGAATACAAAGGGCGTAATCCCCTCCTTAGGTCCCCTTGGCTACGACGTTGAGGGCAGGACCCTCGAAACATTGAATGACGCCGCCATATCATTGGGCATAGCCGGCCTCACCCTTAGGGTAAGTTTTCTACCCTCTCTCATTTCCGTGCCTCGCACTCTACTCTTTGGTTTTGACTGATTTTCTTCTTTTCCTTTTTATTTCTAGATCATCACTTTGGATATTGAAAGTGCCCATCGAGCGGAGAGGCATAAAATATTTTTAAGAAGATAGAGAAAAATACCATGAGTACCGCAATAAGCACCGCGAGATTTGTAGGCAGTTTGGTGAGAGGGGCAACTTCCAAGCCATCAGGAATGAGCTGAAGCAGAAGGATGATGAGTTAGTGAGGGTCATCGGCAAGTGCAACATCCTTGAAGGGGCGTTGAGGGACAAAGAAGAGGAGCTTAAGGTGAGCCGGGGAGCCAAGGCCCAAGTGATATCTTTGCAATCCTAGCTTGAGTGATGTTTGGTTAGGGCTGATGTCCTAAGTGGTGAGGTTGCCGAGAAGGCGTCAGACTTGGAGGTCAAATTGTTTCGGTCGGCGGCTTCAATGAAAGTGGAGGCTTTGAAAGCTGTGATGTGCGTTTCTCTAATCTGAGCAGGCAAGCAATTTGGAGACGACCAAACTCAGAGAGGAGCGGCTCAAAGAGCGAATATGGGGGCTAGAAAAGAGGTTTCGAGTCTTGGTGACCAGATCGTCATTCTCGACGCCGAGAAGACGCAATTTCTGGCTCGGCCGTTCTCCTCTTACACTTCTGCTAATCCTGACATTCCGCAGGATTTATATGAGAAGTGGATCCACGCGGAGTCTCAGCTAGATATATTCAGGGAATTGATGACGGCGAGAAAAGTTCTTGAGATCGATTTTGAGGATGCTCATGCGAAGGCGCGTGTAGCTCGGGCTGCCTATGGTTATGATCCTGCTATTAGGGACCGATAATGGCGAGGAGGATTTGGATGGGATTGAGCAAGAAGCCTGGTACGAAGACGAGTATCCTGATGGTGATGGTGGAGATGGCGCTGTTGGGACAAGTAGCGAGTGATTATTCTTCTGTTTGTAATTTTTTGTGGGCGTCTATGCTAGCCCTTGTAATTATTTTGAAGTATGGAATATTATTTTTGTTGTTCGTACTTGATCTATCTTCTCTCGGCTTGTATGCTTTTGTGCTTTGTTTCTCCATTTGATCGCCTTGATCATAAGAATTTTGGTTTTGGCCATGGCCACGACCGAAAGGTATTAATTCGAACAACGTTGAGTGCGAGTTCAAGCGAGGTCGAATGTTAACTAATTCAAACGAGGTTGAATGTGAACTAATTCGAATGAGGTCGAATGTCTCTTTAATTAATTCGAATGAGGTCGAATGTAAACTAATTCGAACGAGATCGAATGTGAACTAATTCGAACGAGGTCGAATGTGAGTTAACTCGATTGAGGTCAAATGTAAGTTAATTCGAACGAGGTTGAGTGTCATTTTAACTAATTCAAACGAGGTCGAATGTAATTTTTTTTTGTTGTGACCGTAGGTCGAGTAGACACTGAGGCAATTTTGTTTTGGACACATGGGAGAATTTACATTTTTGCTTTTCTCATACTTGGGAAAAATTGACATGCTTTTCGGGTCGGCATTCCAGTCTCGGTCTATCTAGTACCTTCATTGAGCGACCTGGAGATGTGTCGAGAGGTTGGCCGATAAACTGACTGTCCCGTGCCTTTTCCATCCGTACTTTGACTTGGGGTATCCCTCTTATTGCCTCGTTAAAAACCTCCTTAAAAAAACCCAGTTGGGACAAAAATCAAGCGAGGGAAAAAGAGTACGACATGGAGGAAGCTTGTTCTTAAAAGTTGAAGTACTTGAGGCGTGCGACATTCTAGTTGTTCGGTAGTAGTTTTCCTTCCATTGTTTCTAGTTGAAACGACCCTTTATTTGCTGCTGTTGTAATATTATACGGGCCGTCCAAATTTGATCCCAATTTGCCCTTCCGCGGGTCTTTACTTGTTTGGTTTTGGCCTTGAGCACGTAGTCCCTGACTTTGAGAGGTCTGACCTTAGCTTTTTTTGTTATAATATCATTCTGCCTGTTGTTTTTGGGCGATCATCCTTACGTAGACCATGTCTCTCCATTCTTCAGCTTTGTCGAGGTCCTGCCTTCTGCTTTCATCGTTCCTCGACCTGCTCTCACTGAGAGTATCTCAAACTTGGTTCTCTAACCTCGACTAGTTTTACTGCATCAGTCCCATAGACTAATGAGTAGGGTGTCTCTCCTGTGCTCATTTTTGGCGTTGTGTGGTATGCCCATAGCACGTTTGGCAGTAGTTTTGGCCATAGTCCCGTGGCGTTCTTGAACTTTTTCTTCATGATGTTCAGTATTGATTTATTGGAGGACTCCGCTTGCCCATTTCCTACGGGATGGTATGAGGTGGAGAGTATTCTTTTGATATGATACTTCTCGATGAACTCGACGACCTTTTTCCCGGTGAATTGGGGTCCATTGTCACAACTGGTCTCTTTGGGGAGGCCGAAGCGGCACACAATATTTTTCCATATGAAGGTGATCAGTTCTTGTTCGCGTATCTGGGCGAATGCTCCTGGTTCTACCCATTTAGAAAAATAGTCAGTTAAAACTAAAAGAAATCGTACGTTATCTCGCCTTGTAGGGAGGGGCCGACGATATCCATCCCCCACTTGATGAAAGGCCATGGGAAGGTGACTGAGTGGAGGTGCTCACTTGCTTGGTAGATCATAAAAGAATATTTTTGGCATTCCTTACATTTTCTCACGAAGTCAGCGGCCTCTTTTTTCATGATGGGCCAGTAGTAGCCTGCTCGTATGAGATATCTGACCAGAGCCCGATTGCCGGAATGAGCTCTACAATGTCCTTCGTGGACTTCTTCTAGAACACATCGTGTCTGATTTGGGACTAAGCAGTTTGCTGGGGGGATGCCATACGTCCTTTTGTATAGGTCGTTGTCGATGATGTTGTACCTGGCCGCTTGCACTCGAAGCTTCTTGGCTTCTTTTTTATCGTCTGGGAGCACGCCGTCCTGCAAGTATGTAACAATACAGTTGCACCAGTTCCAAGTTAGGTTTATAGTCCTTACCTCGATTTGATCGATCGATGAGTGGAGAAGGGTGACCATGTTTCCTTCTTCGGTTATCATTTTAGTGGCTGCCGCTAGTTTGGCGAGGCCGTCTGCTTCAATATTTTGCGCTCGATGGATCTGGTTGAGTTGGAATTCATCAAATTCGGGAAGCAACTTGTAGATCTCGGCCTGATATTTTTGTAACCTTTACTCTTTGATCTGGAAAGTTCTTGTGACTTGGTTGACGACGAGTTGAGAGTCGCAGCGTAGGACGACCCGCCTCGCTCGATACTTGAGTGCCAGCCTTAATCTTGCAATCACGACCTCATAATCAACCTCATTGTTAGTCATGTGCGGGCATCTTATGGACTGGCGAATTACTTCGCCTGTCAGGACCTCGAGTATGAGTCCTAGATCGGACCTTAATGCATTAGAGGCACTATCGGTGTACAAAATCCACAGATCCTATATTTGAGGAGAGGTGTGGGTGGCTTCTCTTTCGATTTCAGGCTGAAGTCGGCGATGAAGTTAGGAAGTACTTGCAACTTTATCGCCGTTTGTGGTTGATATGTGATATTATGTTCGCTCAATTCTATGGCCCATTTGGCCAATCTGCCCGATAGCTTGGGCTTATGCAAAATACTTCTCAAGGGAAAAGTCGTGACTATCGAGATGGGGTGGCACTAGAAGTAGGGTCTAAGCTTTCGTGAAGCTACGACCAAGGCCAGGGCCAATTTTTCAAGGAGGGGGTACCTCGTCTCTGCGTCGACTAAGTTTTTGCTAATATAATAGATGAGATATTGCTTACCTTTATTTTCTCGCACCAGGACTGCACTTGCCGCCACTTTAGAGACGAATAGGTAGACGAGGAAGCATTCTCCAGGCTCCGCTTTGGAAAGCAGTGGCGGTGATGATAGGTAAGCCTTTAAATCCTTCAGGGCTTAGGTGCTCTCGGAGGTCCATTGGAAGCCGTTGTCTTTCTTGAGTACATAAAAAAACTTGTGCCATCTATTGGATGACTGCGAGATGAATCTAGACAGGACGGCTATACGGCCGGTCAGTCTCTGAACCTATCTTTTGTTGGTTAAGTTCTCTGGTATCCCCTCTATAGCTTTGATTTGGTCAGGGTTGACTTCGATGCCTCGTTGCGATACTAGGAAACTAGGAATTTTCCTGAGGTCACGTCGAATGCGCATTTTTCAGGATTTAGTTTCATTTCATATCACTTTAGTATATCGAAGGCTTCCTTCAGCTGGTCGATGTGATCTTCTTTCCTTTTGGACTTGACCAACATATCATCTATGTAGACTTCCATGGTCTTGCCGAATTGATCTTTCAACATTTTCGTGACCAACCGTTGGTATGTCGCCCCCGCATTTTTCAGTCTGAAAGGCATAACTCTATAGCAGTATGTTACTTGGTGGGTGATTAAAGTAGTCTTCTCTTGGTCTTCCTCTTCCATGAGGATTTGATTGTAACCTGAGTAAGCATCTAAGAAGCTCAGAAGTTCATGCCCGACAGTTGCATCGATGAACTGGTCGATATGGGGTTACGGGAATGAATCTTTGAGGAATGCTTTATTTAAATCTATAAAGTCCATGCACATCCTCCATTTTTCGTTCTTCTTCTTCATCATGACCACATTGGCCACCCATTGAGGGTATTTTGATTCGCTAATGGAACCGTTCTACAATAACTTTTCAACCTCCTTTTGGACTGCATCGTTTATTGCAGAATTGAACTTTCGCCTGACCTGTCTCACCGGGGGTGGAGTGGGTCGACGTTGAATTTGTGGGTGTTTATTTCGGGATATCTGGCATATCTGCATAGGAAAAAGCAAACAAGTTTGTGTTAGCGGTTAGGAATTGACGGAATTTACTTGGTTCCTGAAGCTTGCAGCAGATGTAAGCTTTCTTGTTGTGGTCGTTGTCGTCAAGTTGGATGGGGTCGAGATCTTCCACAGTTGACCCCGCGACCTCTACTATTTTGAGATCCCTGATGGCGTCTTCCTTTTCATTATAGCTCGACCTCGACCCTGCTAATTATTATGCCTCTTTTGCTTTGCCCTTTATTTGTTAGGTAGTCGTACAGTCTAAGGCGATGCGATAGCATTCTCGAGATGTGAGTTGTTCTCTTCGTATGCTGGACATTCCCTATGGGATACAAAATTTGATAATTTGGTATAAGCTCGAAAGAATGGCCCTCATGGCGTGTATCCAAGGTCATCTTATTATGGTATTGTACGTCGTATCCTGATCCATGATGTGGAACGTGGTTTCCAGGGTGATGCTGGCCAAGACGGGGAGTGTGATTTCTCCAGATGTTCGTTCAACTGCATTGCTAAAACCAGTTAGCATGATGCAACATGGCACTACCTTATCCTCGAGTTTTATCTGTGCAAGTACTCGAGGATGGATAATGCACGCGCCGCTCCCATCGTCCACCATAATGCGTCGTACATCTGTATCTAATTGTCGTAAAGTTATAACAAGGGCATCATAGTGAGGGAAAACCAAACTGTGGATATCCGACTTATTGAAGATGATACTTTCTTCAAGTTCGTCATACCGTTCATGAGTGATCGACCGTTTGAGTTTGTGGGTCATGGTGAACTTTACGCTATTGATTGACGCATCGCCGTTGCCTTCGATGATCATTTGGATGGTATGAGTTGTTGAAGGTGGTTTTGGCGGCCCCTGGTGTTGTTCACGTCCTCGGGCAAAGTTGGCCCTTCCTCGATCGCTCAAGAGCTCTTTCAAGAGTCCTTGGTGAAGCATGTTCACTACTGTAGGCATCTAAATTTTATTGGATTTATTTCCATAAAATTATTTGGACTACATTATTTTAAATTCAAGATATATTTTATGGGCTAATATAATTAAGTTATATAAGTCTAATATATATGGACTAAATAAATAATTCCAAAGTTATTGGGCTAGCCCCTACAATTGGGCTACAAATGATGAGCCCACTTTATTAGACCCAATATATCATCTTCCTAGAGGCCCGGTTTGGTGCCACCTGTCAAATGACATGGCATGCCACGTCAAATGGAAGAGGCAATAGGACCATGCCACATGTCAAAATGACAAGGCATGCCAAGTCACATTAAAAGGCCAATGAAATCGTGCCACGTGTGTAAGTGACATGTTCTGGCCAATCAAATGCAGCCATGTCATGCTTCAATTTGATTGGTCGGAAAGAGTTTATTCTTATCACAACTCCTCCCTTCCACAACTATAAATAGGGGTCTTCATAACTTAGAAAAGACACCAGAAGTTATAACAAAAAGCAAGAAAGAGCTCGTGGATCAAACGCTGCAAAATCCTCCACAAGTTTCAAGCTTCAAGTTCAATTTCAAGAAATCAAGTTCAAGCTCAAGAACGAAGAACAAATCAAGTAGTACGAGTTCAAATCAATGTCCGTGCTAGTTGAATTCGAGATCATCATTCGTGGCAACAACTACATATTCAAGATGAAGCTCAAAGGCACTTGAATATATTTACTATTGAGAAGAAGAATCAGAGGATTCATAGATATTGTACACTCATATTATTTAAAATCTAATACTATGATTGTTGCAATATTTTTTGTCTTGATTTTATTTCTCGACGCAATTTATTATCTACAAATACCTCCTACCTTAGAGCGATGCAAGCCTCTATTTTATGACCTCGCTCTTGGTGGAATTCATAGAGGGCGTTGGATTTCCTGGTGCTTGGATTGGACCTCATCTTTTGCGGCCACTTCACTTTTGGGTCGTGCTTCTCTAACGTGTACACTATTTCTGAAGGTGACACACTAAAATTGTGAGCGGATAGTAAATGGTCCATACCTCTCTCGCTCCGGTGAGTCCCTGTCCTTGTCCTAGATGGACCTTCTGCATGACGGGAGCGGGGCATGATGGCACCCCGGATATATGGTTGATGCCTTTCTCGGTTGGGTCGTAGAGTTGCTATATCTCTTCTGCCATCATTTCTTCGATCTTTCCTGGACTCGGCCTGTATCGGGGTTAACCATTGGGTCGGTTCATTTAGGTCGTCTTAATTAGCACAGACTTCGGCATAGTAGGAATTGTGTATTTCATCCTAAGTGGTTGGGGGATATTTTATAAGCCGACTCATCAATTTTCTAGTCGCCTTTGACCCATTTCTGTTCAGCCCATTTTGGAAAGCTTCTACAACTATGCCTTCTGATATATTTGGTAAGGTCATCCTCACACGGTTGAATCGAGCGAGGAATTCTCTCAGTCCCTCTCCAGGTGATTTTCTGATAGCAAATATATTGTTCACTCTTGCCTCTGCCTTTTTGGCTCCGGCATGGACCGTTACAAATTTGTCGGCCATCTTCTCGAAGGTTTCAATGGAGCGCGCTGGCAGCTGCGAATACCAAGTTAATTCGCCTCCAGTGAGGGTTTCACCAAACTATTTAACAGGATGGAGGGTACTTGTTCTTTGGCGAGGTCGTTGCCCTTTACCGCAGTGACATAGTGATTCACATGATCTTTAGGGTCGGTCATGCCGTTGTATATTTTTAGGTAGGGTAGCATTTTGATGGTCTTGGGTATGGCATGTGTTAATACCCAATTTTTCCCTCATTATTTTAAATATGCATACATATCTTCAAAATCATGCACATACATTATTATTAGATTTTCAATGCATGCACAAATGTTTTTATAAATTTTCTACAATTTTAAAGGCTTTAAATCCATTTATTTCTACATTTTCTATTATATCCACTAAATTACCCCCCATATTATTTTTATGATGATTTAACCATCTAAATTCATCATTTATGCTCATATAGTGCTTAAATATTTTAATTATATTTTTATAATTACATTTGCATTTTTAAGGCTAGAATTGCACATTTTGCAATAATCTCTCTCTCTCTCTCTCTCTCTCTCTCTCTCTCATATATATATATATATATATATATATATATATATGCATAATTACATTATCTATATAGAAAATGACTTCTTATATTTTTATAATATTAAGTAATTATTTTAAATTATTTTCAGGCACAAATGATATTTTTGTTATTTATTAATTATTTTTATAAATTATTTACTAATTTAATTGGGTATTTAAAATCTTGCCCCTTTCTAATTAATTTTCGGACCTAGCACAATTGTATATACTAGCCTAATACCCAATTACCTCAACCCAATTAAACCATCCGACTTGGAAGCCCTTTAAATCAGGACCGTTAATCTCTAAGATCAACGGTCTACATTACCCCAGCCCTTTCAATTAACCCAACCCATCTAAACCCTAATCACTTCTCACCAAACACCTCCCTTGAATTCTTTAAATCTCCTCTCTTTCACTCTCAAACCCTAAGAGCTGTTACCCCAAATCCCCACAAAATCCCGTTTGATTCCAACCAGATATGGAATTATCTGGTGATTTCTGACCTTATTTGTCCCCCCTTTCTCTACTGGCTACTCAGTTACGGTGTTATTTAGTAGCTTTCCCGACATGGCAAGCTAATCTCCCTATTTTTCGAACTAAATCTGGTTCGAATATTTATCTCTTTCCATCTATGTTCTTTCTCTGTCTCCTTATGGTTTGAATCTCTGAGATTTTGCTCATTCCTTATTTTACCCTAAAACTAGGGTTTAGATCCTTTGAAATATACTGAGATTTGGTACTTATTTTTCGTTAAAAACTATATCTATATTTTTGCATGACTATCTGTGAATCTTTTCATGATTTCGTTAAAAAGGTTTTCCGCCTAATTTTACTCACCCTAAAATTAGGGCCCAGATCTTTTCATATCTGTTAGGGTTCCTTAATTTTGAGTATTTTCTCTTTAATTTTTTCTTATAGCTATGTGTATTTATGTTATTCCTATAGTTATTTTTGATTAATTTACTCACCCTAAAATTAGGGTTTCAGATCTTCTCTAGTTCGATTCTTTGTGCTTTTCGAACAAATCTCTTGTCTATGTTCATTGTACACATTGTGTGATTATTTCGTCCTTGTTTCTCTGTTGGCTTTATGGTTTACCCAAAAAATTAGGGTTTTGAAATCCTTTACTGAGATTTTAATCTTTCCTTTTCTGTACGATACTGATATTTCCTTGACAGATGTTTACCTATTCTTTCCTTACGTGTGATTGATAATTGGTACTACTTTCCTTAATTTTTTTGCTAGCCTGATTTCTGTACTTTGATTATTAGAACCGACTTTTAATTGATCTCTGGACTTACTACTTACTTTATTTAGAACTCAATCTTGACTGCTGATTTATTTCGTGTTAATTTAAGTGATACTTCTGTGATTCTACTTAATAATTATTTCCTGTTAGTCCTAATTGACTGATTAACCGATCTCTTTGCCTTATTTGTGTGCCATTGATTCTCCTACCTTATTTGATTTTACTCTACTGTATGCAATAAAAACCTTTCATTACTCTGATTTTAGAACATGCTCACACTTACAGACTCACACTCACACTTACACACTCTTACAATTTCTTTACTTTACAACTTAAAAGCTTTCTGCTTTTCCTGAAAAAAATTAAGTTCTCTCTTTGCGCGATTACTCTGATTTCTGCATTGTTTAGCTTGCTAGAAGCCAAGGCTAAACCCTTTGGATCCAAATTGCTATTACATTCCTATTTACTTTCTTTCTAACTAGTATGTGTTAACTTCTATTATCCTATTCTGTTCCCTATGCTTATGTGGTTAGTTTATTTCAAACCTCAACATGTTTCTGTGTGATCTATGATTCCTGTTTACTCCTTTCTCAATTGGCATGTTTTAGTTCCTATTATCTTATTTTGCCTTGTAATTTATTTCGACCTCAACATGTTTTTTGTTGCTGCCTTCTCACTGGCATGCTTTAGTGTCTGTTACCCTATTTAATCCTATGTGCTTAATTTGAGGGTTCATCATGCTTCTGTTTGCTTTATGCCAATATGATTTCACCCAGTGACAAGATTAATTTGGTTATCTCTAGTAATAGGAAACTCTGTATAATCAGTTGTATGTTCCCTGTTTTGCAAACATGTAATATGTTGTCAACTTTGTCTATTAGTTCAAGTATCATGGTTCTTTTGTGATTGCTCAGATGCTAGTACAGTGTCCATGTCTGAATCATACCAATTTGTTTGAACTATTTACTAAATAGGGATTCTGTTTGTTCTAGGTGAAAATTTGTTTGCAGTCCTATAATTTGATTCTATTTGCTCCTAAAAATCAAACTGTTTTCTAAAATTGTTCCCCTTTGCCCTCTATGTACTAG
Organism: Nicotiana tabacum; assembly: GCF_000715075.1. Classification (NCBI taxonomy): domain Eukaryota; kingdom Viridiplantae; phylum Streptophyta; class Magnoliopsida; order Solanales; family Solanaceae; genus Nicotiana; species Nicotiana tabacum. Next base: position 157,685,624 of record NC_134084.1, read on the forward strand.
ATTTCAAACTTTTACTCATAGTTATCTAGGTTCCTACCACGCCTAATGTGAGTACTGCCTTGGGTCCCTGAAACTCCTTTGAACTCTAACACATTGGGGCTGGTTTCCCAATCTCTTATGAATTTTGTGTTGAAATATGTGGTTCTAGTGTGAGCATTGTCCAGGGTCCTTGAGGCTCTTTAGGAATTTTGACACACTGGAAGCCTGGTTTAAGATGTTGTGGATCTCTGCTATTGTTTCAGAGCTATTGTGTTTGAATGCCTGGATCCTAGGTTTATATTGGGCCTGCTAAGGCTCCCTATAGTGTAATGAATTTAGTTCTATAATTTATTTATTCCGGGCTGTAATAATCTCTGTAATAAACAGATCTAGGGTTTAATAGTTAAAGTTGGGGGGGGGGGGGTTCTATATCTTTGTTTGAAACCCGGGTAGAAATCCTGCCTATAGGTTTATTGGTGATTATGTGAATATTATTACTTGTTTAGAGATCATGCCTATAGGATTTTCTGATTGCTTTGTTTTGTATTTCACTCACATGCTAGAAATCCTGTTTATAGGCTCCCTTACATTAGAAATCCTATCCATAGGATCCATACATATTTTTAACTTACATGCATTAGTAACCATGTCTGTAGGATTCTGTCTGTTTAAATAATAACCTTTCCTGGCAACGTGCTTAAAATTCTGCCCACATGTGATTAATAGATATCATGTCTATAGGTAAAATTAGTTTCAACTTAGATACCATGCCTATAGGAATAAAGGGAATCAGTTCACACCTAGAAATCATGTCTATAGGAGTTAGTTAATTCTACTAATTAGAAAGCATGCCTATAGGAGCTAAAAGGGATAAAACCTGTCTTTATGAGTTAAAAATCAGTAATTTTCTTAGAAATCATGTTATAGGTCTTTAATCAACCTTTAGATATCATGCCTATAGGATTCTGTTCTGGTTATCAGTGGGCAAACCTGTAGGTTTATTAAGAATCCTGGGCCAAAAACTGTGATCTCGTGCTACTTCAAACATGCCTAGATTCAGAACTTAATCAAATAAGTAGGCAAGCCCGTAGGTCCCAATGCTCGTTTTTAATAAGCAGCATGGTCCGAAGTATACCGCCGTTATTGTTGGACTGGTGGGAAAATCTTTTGCCAAGCGATAAAAACCATGTGAAAAGGGTTCTTGGAAATTTACCTTTCTTAGGGGACATTCAACCAACAACATGCTGATCGAAGCTGCTACTATGTTCTGGGACGGAGAAAGTGTTGTATTCCATCTTGGTGATATAGATATGACTCCCCTCTTGGAGGAAATCAGACGGTTCACTGGATTACCATGGGATAGTCCCGGTTTACTAGTACCAAAAAACTGCAATACTATGGGGTTTCTGAAAATGATGGGCCTGAGAAAGAATAAGGATTTGGAGTGCCTGAAGAAGTCTTACATACCCTTTGACTTCCTCTATGAATGATACGGACATAGTAAATCTTACCGTATCTTTCATGATGAATTCTCCATCACTTCCCTAAGTTGGACTCATCGCAGGGTTTTTGTATTTATCGACTGCTTTTTGGGTATGATAGTGTTCCAAAGCCAAGGGGACAAAATTCACACCAGGTTGGCCATGGTAACCAAAGCTTTAATGGAGGGAATTGAGGGACAAACCTATACTAATGTCTTGATGACTGCAGCAGACATATACCAGGCTCTGGATCGTTGCAAGAAGTGATTCAAACACTTTGAGGGTTGTAATTTGTTACTACAGATTTGGTTGTTAGAACATCTCTAGAGGGGTCAGTACCGCTAAGAGTTTCCACGGAGACCATGGAATGATCACATCGCTTTCCACCATCCTAAAAGAATGACCTTTATCCCAGACAGATTTGCACAGCCAGAAAATGCCACAGAATGGGCATAGTTCTTCAACAATTTAACCGAGGACCAGGTTCACTGGATGTTCGAGTGGTTCCCTACCGATGAATTCATCATTTGATCTAGGGACGTTCCGCATTTATTTGGGAATATATCCATACGTTCCTATCAGTGTTATGAGACAAGTTGGTAGAAAACAAGTCATATCACGAGTCTCCAAAATGAGTCATCATAGAGCCAATTTTCAGGGTGACACCATTCCATACAAATGTCAGTCCCAGCACATGTGGCAATTGAAGATTATCATGGAAAAAGTTACCATCGAGCCAGATCGATATCATGCCGGTCATGTGTATTTCTACCCCTCATGGCTAGAAGATAACATAGCAGAAATATTTGAGCCAAGGGTTGGTCAAGGAAATAGGGTCATAGATGAAGTCACTAAATCACAAGTGAAGTATGAGAGGCTACGCAAGAGGATCCTTGAATCCGAAGCCAAGCATCTGGAGAAACACAAGTTCGACATGGAATCAATCAACGAGTGCAATGAAATGGCTACAAGGTCGGCAAAAAAATTGGAGAACTTGGAGCAGGGTCTAATGGAATTGGAAGGGAAGATGAGGAAAAGGGTCATAGATTGCTAGAATGCAGAAGGCAACGATGGAGGACATCTAGCAAGGGCATACCTGCTACTGGACATGCACGACCTGCGGAATCTGATTGATGGATCCAAGAGGTCCAAATATGGAGAAGGTTCTTCCAGGACCAAGTAGATTTGGTTTATCTGTTTTGAGTCATTTTGGAATTCAAATGTAATAAGGCAAATACCATTAGTAACTCATTTATTTATCATCGTTTTAGGTTCGTCCTACTTATTACATTAATGAAATGAGGCATTTGTCAGCATTAAATCTCTCCAAATCTATTTGTCGCTAGGCCTACCTCTGGCACAACAAGGTTCCCCAAATTAGGATGCGAATTTACATTTGTTTAAATCCTGTAAACACTTTTCAGAATCCTTACTGACTTGTCTACCTTTTATTTTTTTCTTTATTTTGATTATTCCCATCCTCTAAGGTTGGTTCGCACATACTGGCATCATCAGCATATCACACCAGATCTAGAGGCCCTCCACCACCTCCTCCTCCGAGTAATCCAAAAAGGAGAGGAAAAACTAAGATGGATGATCTGAGTAGTATTTGAAAAGAAAATGCTGAGAATATTGAAACTTCAGACGGTCGGAGTTCTCCGGCCCAAAATGATTTGGTCCTACGATAGGAACAAAAAATACTGGAGTTGCAAGGAGAACTTGAGCAGGTATGCAACTTGGCAAACCTCTCCCTCACCCTAAACGTTCCAGACGTCAACCAACAAAATGCTCAAAACCCAGACCCTCCTTAAAACACACCAAACCAACGTCCACAAAATCCTCCTGCACCCCATCAATATGCAACTCCTCCCCAAAATCCTAATCCTCCACCAGTACCCACTCCTCCTCAACACCAACATCTTCCTACTCAGTACCTACAAACCACTTACCATACTCCCCAGAATATCTTGCAACCTATCCCTAATCTGCCAAATTCTACTAACGATCACCACTGCACTCCAACCCCTATATCCACCAAAACAATCCCATATACGTGTAAACCTTACCTCACTCTACTCAACCAATATCATACACTCCAGAATTTGCTGAGAAGGACCTGCTCATTAAGAACATGGCCGAAGAGCTCAAGAAGCTCGCGAGCCGAGTCTAGGGTGTCAAAGGAGGCAAAGGAATTGAAGGTCTGAATTATGAGGATATGTGCATTCAGCCGTACGTGGAACTTCTGGAAGGTTACAAACCTCCTAAGTTCGAAATGTTTGACAGAATAAGTGACCGAAAGTACATTTGAAAACATACTGTGATAAGCTCGTGGGTGTTGGAAAAGATGAAAGGATTCGCATGAAGCGGTTTATGAGGAGTCTCATTGGAGATGCCCTATATTGGTATATCAATCAGAATCCCAAGAAGTGAGTTAATTGGGTAAGCATGGTGTCGGACTTCATGGATCGATTCAGGTTTAACACAGAGAGTGCACCGGACGTCTTCTACATATAGAATCTAAAGAAGAAACTAACAGAGACTTTCCGCGAGTATGCTACTCGATGGAGGTCAGAAGCTGCAAAATTCAGGCCGGCATTAGAGGAAGAGCAGATGAACAAATTATTTGTTAGGGCCCAAGATGCCCAATACTATGAAAGGTTAATGGTCATCGAAAATCACAAGTTCTCTGACATCATCAAATTCGGAGAAAGGATTAAAGAAGGGATCAAGAGTGGGATGGTGACCAATTTTGAGGCAATGCAGGCCACGAACAAAGCATTGCAGTTAGGGGGTATATTAAAAAAGAAAGAAGTAGGGGCAGTAATGGTGGCCCAAGGTCCAAAATCTCCACTCACATACCAAACACCTCCACCTACATACCAACCCTCACCTCCCAGATATTCTCAACCCACTACCACCTATCACACTTATAACACCCAACCAGCCTATTACCATTCACCTCTAACCCATCAAAACTATCAAAAACCCAAACCCAATTTTGATCGCAGGCCGCCTAAACAATATACCCCTATTGCTGAACCCATTGACCAACTATATGAAAGATTGAAGTCTGGCGGATATGTCACCCCCATTCCTGCTGTCTCAATGGAAAACTCCTCCTAGTGGGTCAACCCAAACAAAACATGTGCATACTATTCTGGCATGAAAGGGCATACTATCGATGAATGCCGCACCCTAAGAGATAAGATTCAAATAGTGAGTGATACCAAAGTCATACAAGCAAAGGAAGCCGCACTAAAATGTCTGCAAAAATCCCCTCCCAGATCATAGGGGTGAAGGAGTAAATGTGATAGAAATTGATGAAGAATGAGACCTGAGGGATCGATTGGTCTTATTCGGGAAAGTGATAATTATAAACCTACAGTCACACTCACTCCTATTGTGGTACAGATACAACCGCCAGTCGAAGTTGAAGTAGCCGCATCAGTCTCGTTCGAAATTGAAGTAACAACATCTGCGGTCACACCAACTCCATTTAAAGTAGAAATATCCACACCCTTCACTGTGATAGTAGCACCCACACCTCCTTTCAAGTCCAATGCCATACCTTGGGATTACGTCGCCGAAGCTAGGAGAAAGGGAAAAACAAAGATGGAAGAATCTGGTGCCGCACAGGGGATGACCAGAACTTGAAGGATCTATGCACACAATAATTTGGGAGGAACAAGCAAGGATGCTTCTACCAAACAACACGTTATTGAAACTAGTACAGATGATCTTTGGAGGAAGGTACAGGAAAGAGAATACACTGTCATCGATCATTTGAACAAGACTCCCGCCCAGATACTCATCCTGTCGCTATTGCAAAATTCTGAGAAGCATAGGAGTTCTTTGATTAAGGTGTTGAACAAAGCCTATGTACCCAACAACATCACCAGTAGAGAGATGGCCAACATGGTAGGGCAAGTACTAAAGAGTCACAAGATCACCTTCCACGAGGATGAACTACCACCTAAAGGATTAGGTCACAATAGGGCATTACATATCACAATACAGTTTTAGGATAAATTCATCGCCAGGGTCTTAATACATGAGGGTTCAAGCCTCAACATTTGTCCATTGACTACTCTGAAAAGGTTGGGAAAAGATTTCCATGAGATACGAGCAGGAAGTATGAACGTGAAGGCATTTTATGGGTCTCAAAGGGCCACGATTAGGGAGATTAACCTTTGTCTGCAGATGAGCCTGACCTGGTTCGATGTTGAGTTCCAAGTACTAGATATATCTACTACATACAATCTTCTATTGGGACAACCGTGGATACATGCCGCTGGGGCTGTGACTTCCACACTACACTAGGCCATGAAATTCAAATGGAACCATCAGAAGGTAATCATTCACGGAGATGGGATTAACCCCATTTACAACAGTCAAACTGTTTCGGTTGTCGAGAATAGGAGAAGGCTGGGTGGAGAAACTTATCACCGCATTGAGCGTGTCAACGCAATTAAGAAAGACAAGTGGCGGAGTAATGAAATAGAAAGCATACTACATGGTCTGGGTATGAATCCGGCCGGGCTTGGGAAGAAACTCCAGGGCATTACCAAACCGATACAGTTGAAATGTCACGGAACAACTTTTGGGCTGGGATATCCGTACACCTGGCAAAAATATAATGATTGGTTGCCACCATGGCGTGATCCTTATTACTCTCTCGAGCAGCTAGTGCCACATCTGAGTCAGACTTTTCACTAGGCCGATACAATATGGGGATCCGTAGAGGAGGAAGCTTTAGCTGGGTTGAGGAACTTGTTCTTAGAAGACAAGAATATGGATTGCAATGTGATAGTTGAGGAGGAGGAGGAGGAATAAGGCCTCACCATTCAGACCGTGGAGAAGGGAGTTGTTCTCAAGAATTGGACTGCCACACCATCCCGGGCCTGCCAAGTTCCTAGGTAGCTTGGCAATTAGCCTGAATTGTTTTAATAGCCATGCTAGGAATTTAAGATATTTTTAGTATTTTGTATTAAAGATGCATTCTGTTTCGAAATAATTGCTCGAGTCGTTAAGCCATACCTGTTTTGGATATTTTCAAAATTTAATTAATGCATTGCTATTTAGTATTCATTATTATCTATTATATTTTTTCTTCTACAACATTATTATTACTTTTCTTGATGAACCATGACTGTAACATGTAATGAGACAACACAATATAAGGATAGTGACTTAGAAGAAGAGGACGAAATACCGGATGAAGTTGTTAGGGAAGTTGAGAATTTTGAGAACAAACCCAAGTCCAATCTGGACGAAACCGAGGCAATCAATTTGGAAGATTATGAAATCGTCAAAGAGACTCGCATAAGCATTCACCTATCACCATAAAAAAAGGAAGAATACACTTGTTTCCTGAAAGAATATGAGGATATTTTTGCATGGTCATATGATGACATGACCGGCCTGAGCATATCCATAGTGGCTCATAAGTTTCCTACCAATGGATCCGCCAGTGAAGCAGAAACTCAAAAATTACAAAATAGACATGAGACTAAAGATCAAGGAAGAAGTCACTAAGCAGATCAAAGCCAAAGTCCTTAGAGTAGTTGAGTACCCAACCTGGCTAGCCAATATCATACCAGTTCCAAAGAAAGATGGGAAGGTAAGGTGTTGGACTATTGGTATTTAAATAGAGCAAGTCCCAAGGACGATTTCCTTCTGCCAAATATACATATTTTGATCGAAAATTACGCCAAGCATGAACTCCAATCCTTTGTAGTTTTATGTTTGGGTCCCATGTGGTGAGTTTGGGTTGAGGAACTGTGGTGTTATAACAAGAAGACGTATCAAGTTGAGGGTAGATCACAAGGAACTTGGATATATGGGATAGCTGGGTAGTAGGCCGGATCAGAATGGTAAGGATATGATTAGTTCTTTAGGTGCTTACGAGGTAATGAGTTTCTACAGGTGTTTCGTGGCAATGCTCTTGGGTTTTAGTGGCCTGCGTAGCTTGGTTGAGCTAGAAGGATTCAGTCCTAATGGTTTAGTTTTGTGCAAATAGAATTCGGGGAGTTCTTGATGGTTTCTACCACGATTAGAGATGCATATATTTTTCTATGAGCGTGAGGAGCATGTGATGTATAGTGATTTTTCTTCTAGATGGGATCAGTGAGAAGCTCTTGGCTAGTTGAGTACGTAGTTGCTTGTGGATCGGAATGGATATGAAGTTCTCATGGTTACCCTAGGGTGGTATGGTAGATGCGGCATATTGTGTGGGATTGAGATTTGCATGTGTAAGGTTATATGTCAGTTTTGGAAGGGAAGTCACAAATTCTTAAGTAGCAGGGACAACTTTAGACGATTAAGGAAATGGTATTACTAATTTGTGTGACTTGATGAGGGTATACATTTAAAAAAAAGGGCAATGTGATTGAGTTGATGATACTTCATCAGTATTGCGACACTCTCTTATTGGATCGACTGCTGATATTCGAGTTTGCTTGATGGCACAGAAGAATTTTTAGAGGATCTCTCGTGAAATGATTGGGTATTAGAGATGTGTTGTATATTCAAACGGTAGAGTTGGGATCAGATATGGTGATTCATATGTTGTATGGATTTGGACACAGGGGGGTCTCATAAATAGGTTAGGTCATGGACCGCGTATATCAGTCTGGTGTGGTAACTATTGGGGTTTGGATACCGGAGTGGATTTTTGTTGCTTGGTATGTTAGATTTTGGATATGATATTAGGTATAGACTGGTTGTCTCAGTGTTGTGTTATTCTGGGCTATTGCGCTAAGGCGGCGACGTTGGCCATCCCGGGAATGCCACGGATTGAGTGGCGAGGTTCGACGGATTATGTTCCTAGTAGGGTGGTGTCATTTTGAAGACCCATTGGATGGCTGGGAAAGGTTACTCTTCTTATTTTGTCTTGTGACGGATGTTAGTATAGAGACTCCTACCAGTGATTCAGTTCCGGTGATGAGGGATTCTTTCGGATGTGTTTCCTGCTGCCGGACATGTTGCCGGACAGGGTGGTTGATTTCGGTATTGATTGGGTGCCGGGCACTATATCGTATGGAACTAGCGGAGTTAAATGAGTTGAGGGAACAACTTCAGGGACTCCTTTATAAAGGGTTCATTGGTAGCCCAATGTGGATGTGTTTTCTAACTTGAGTCAGCTTGGTTGACTCCAAGTTGTATTGTTGAGGGATGTGTTGATTCGATTGTTATTAAGCTTAGTAGTGATTTGGGGAGTTTTATGAGTTACCTTTACGTGTTACGAGGTATTGGAATTTGTTGGGTATAGACACATGTGGTGCAGTGTTATTAGTGTCTCTTAGTGGAATTCGAGCGGGAAGAGTATTGGGTATTTCTCGGCAAATGACGTATCGGTTGTGTGCTTTCGGGTTTGTGTAATGTTATGCCAATTGCTTTGCTATGGTTATGATGATTTGCTTTGGTTCTAGAAATCAAATTGCGCGTGGTTGTCTATTTTGAGCATAGTAACTTGAGGTGTTTCATGTGGACCAGTATTTGATAGGGTCGCGCATTGCAGCAAAGTTATGTGGAGATATGACCCTTCGGGTTAGATTCATGTGTTCTGTTTCTATGATGTGTGACGGGTTCTAACATTGTGTGTGGTGGTACTGGTGAGCTTGCAGTACAACTCTCTCATTTGAGTCATTTTTCATGATTTGAGTACATCCGGATTGTTGGGTGCGCGGGTTTAATGAGTTGTGGCTTTAGATCGTATTGATGTGTAATGTCAGCAGAATAGTTGTGTTGGATTAGATGAGATCGTCGGGACCTAGGAGGAATACAATCGGAATTGATTTCAGCGTGTTGGAAGGATAATATCGATGTCCGTCTCAGAAATTTGCTATGGTCCTTGCCAAAGGAGAAGTGGCTTCACGAATAGTTGATCTTAGGAATGGTTATGACTTTCTACGTGTTTCATTTATCATTGGCAGTATACAGAAGTGTTGGAATAGGGCTTTATTTGATAAGAGATTTATTATTGATATTTGGTTGTTCTGGGCAACTCCTGTGATTAGAAGTTATCGATACGAGTATTTGAGTTATGTGGTATGTCATGTAATTGCACCTGAGGTTACAGGTATGAGTTATTACATATGGTTCGGGCTTATCCAAAGTATAGATGTGAGATCCTGATTTGGTAAATGGTGTCAGAAGTGGAAATGTGGTTTTAAGGTCTGTGGGCTAGGTTGGATTGTGAAATTTCAGTTATATTGTGTTATCGGACCTATATGAGATAGGGTGACGTGGGATCACCCTCGGGTATGTGCATGGTAAGGTTTCACAGCGATTTGATGGTTTTTGAAACAACTCAGGGCACTTTCGAGGACTAACGTATGTTTAAGTGGGGGAGGATGTAACGACCCGACCGGTCATTTTCACCTTGAAATAGAGTGAAATAGATATGGAAGAATGGTTCTCACCTTGAAGATTTAAATTTGAAAGGTTTGACCAAGTTTTGACTTCTTAGTATTTGATATCGGATTTGAACTTCTATGATTTGAATAGCTCTGTTGGGTGATTTTGGACTTAGGAGCGTGTTCGGAATGTATTTTGGAGGTCCGTGGTAAATTTAGGTTTGAAATGACTAAAAACGGAAATTTAAGTTTAAAAGTTTGACCGAGGGGTTGACTTTTTGATATCGGGATCAAAACCCGATTCTGGATATTGGAATATCTCCATTATGTCAATTATGACTTGTGTGCAAAATTTGGGGTCAATCAGACTTGATTTGATAGGTTTCGGCGTTGTTTGTGGAATTTGAAAGTTCCTAAGTCTTAAGCTTGAATCCGAAGTCGATTTGGTGTTTTGATGTTGTTTTGAGTGATTCTAAGGCTCGACTAAGTGTTAATGATGTTATTTATGGGAGGTGTTGGTATGTTTGGGTTGAGGTCCGAGGGCCTCGAGTGTGTTTTGGGTGAGTTTTGAGCGAGTCCGGGCATTACTAGGACTCAGGCAATGGTTCTGGTGCTTAAATTTACAGTTGGGGTGGAAGTTTTACCGCTGGGCACGGTGGTTTATTGCAGTCATGGAAAATGGTCCGCGGTCCATGGTCATGAAGAATCCGTAGGTCGTTGGTCCAGCTTCAGAAGCCTATATCTTTTTATCTACAAGGAATTTTGAGATGATTCAAAAATGAAAGTTGTTGCCCTTCGTGTCTAGTTTTCAGAAAGCTAAAGAAATCACAATTTGGACATTGTAGAGAAAGTTATGGCCAAAATACTAAAGCATATCACTGCAGTCAACATTTTCTGTTGTAGTAATGTTTTTACCGCGGTCAGCAATGGTCACCGCGGTTAGCGGTGAAGGGGATCCGAAAGGTACTCTATAAATATATGATTTGGGGTTTTATTTCATAATTTGGCCTAGAGTGCTCAGGCTTTGACGATTTTTGGAGGGATTTTCAAGAAAACCATCGGGGTAAGTGATTCTAACTCAATTTTGGCTAAAATACATGATTATAACGTTAGATTCATCATTTGAGTAGAGATTTGGGATGTAATTTTGGGAAAAATTGTGGAACTTCATAAACTGAATTTTTGGGATTTGAAAGCCGATTTGAAGTCAGAATTGAGTGAAACTAGTATGGATAGTCTCGTAATTGAATGAGTTATCGGATTTTGATACATTGGTCAGATTTCGAGACGTGGTCACGGGGGCCGGGTTTGAGCAATTTCGGGATTCTTGAGTTAATTTGATTATTTTCGCCTGTATTTTGTTCCTTTAGCGTATATTGATGATAATATACTAATTTTGGTTAGATTTGGAGCATTTGGAGGCCGATTCGAGAGGCAAAGGCATCGCGGGATAGAGTTTGGACTGGTTTGAGGTGAGTAATGATTTTAAATGATGTTCTGAAGGTATGAAACCCCAGATTCCACATCGTTGTGCTATATTTAGGTGACGCACACACTTGATGACGAGCATGGGGTCATGCACTGTTAGGGATTGTGACTTAGTCCGTCCCGAATGATTATTTTACCGCGTATTTGACTGAAATCTATTTGCTATCATCATGATTTAGGCTGAATGCCATATTTGGGCCTCGTGCCAACTATTTGAATCCTTCGGAAATTTTTATTGATATTTCCTCACCGTTTGACTTTATACTTGAACTCAGTCATGTTATATTCCACTATTTTCATACTTAGCCTTGTTTACTATGTTTTAACACTTAAATGATCTTTTAAATGATAATTGGGCTAAGAATCATGTTTTACTACTGCCGAGTGGCTTGTGAGAATTTTTGGCTGAGTAAGGCCGAGGGCCTATGTTGTGAGGAAACACTGACCATGATTATGAGGCCGATGACCTAAGATATGTACGCCACGAGGTGGCTTGTTGATATGAGGCCGAGAGCCTAGTGATGATGCCACGAAATGGCTTCATATTGCGCTTGGGCCGTAAGGGGCCTCTCCGGGAGTTTGCACACCCCAAGTGAGCGCGGGTACCCATTGTGATGTGAGATATATATAGCTCGAGGGGCTGGTATTATTCTAAGATATTGCCCAAAGGGTGAATTTGATGATACTGTGCCCGAGGAGCGAACCTTTATGTATTTATCTTTCTTAATTGCCTGTCATTTACCTGCTTAATTGTTGAAAAGGCTTTTCATGAAGTTTAAGTTGAACTAAAATGACTTTCACATGTCTTTACTGATTTATTGTTTTTACTGCTTCATTATAGACTGTAATGTGCCTTACGTGATTTCCTACTTTCAGTCTTTATTTATGATTATTACTCACTGAGTTGGACTACTCACTTTATTCCCTGCACCCCGTGTGCAGATTCAGGCGTATCTGGTCCCGCTCCCGAGTGTTGATCTTTCCAGCTCAAGCGGATCCAAAGATTCTCTAGGTAGCTGCGAGTGTTCGCATCCCAGAGCTTCTTCCCTATCTTATTTCTCATTGTTTTAGTTTTGTATTAAACTCTGTAGTCTTTTCTTGATTATTCCAGATTTTTAGATGCTCATGACTAGTGACACCCCGATATCAGGCTGTGTTGGGTTGTTCTTCCGCATATTGTATTGTCGGCTGCTTAAATGTTGGATTATTTATCATGTTTTAGACTTAATTCTCATTGTTAACTGCTTAAAAACTGAAATGGGTAAGTGTCGACTGACCTTGTCTTCACGAGAGACGTCATCACCATTGGGTCCGGGTTTAGGGACGTGACAAGTTGGTATCAGAGCCTAGGTTACATAAGTCTCACGAGTCATGAGAAGGTTTAGTAGAGTCAAGCGGATCAGTACGTAGACGTCTGTACTTATCCTCGGGAGGCTGTAGAACCTTTAGGAAAAATTTCACATTCTTGAATTCTTATCGTGCGTCCTTGATTCAGCTTGGAATGTAACTCTTTGAATTCCTTCCACGCGTTCATATGCGTGAATGAGCACTCCATATCAGATATGCATCGATGGCTTGTGATTCCATGATCGAGGGGCTAGACGTGATCTCTGTGTGCGAATGTTGGGCCAGTCTGGAGGACTTGAGGCCGGATTTTTGCTTACAACTTGAGCACTGAGGTGTTGATTGTGTGAGTACATGCTTGTGGATTTGTATGTCCAGTAGTGTCCCTATTAGTGGGAATGACGGATGGTTGACTGTGTGATGAGTATGATATGACTGCGAGATGTATTCATATGATTTGAATGAGACGAGAGGGGTCTGCTTGAGGATAGAAGAACTTTTTGGTGTTTGATTTCCATTTTGATTTGATGTATAGCCCCGAGTTATGGGAGTATGAAGAATCTTTTCATGTTTTCTAGTTGGAGAGTGAAGTAATTTTCTTGTTGTGCTATGAGTTCAGACTCAGGAAGATTAAGTGACTGCGAAATGTTTATGATGGTGGGAGGGCATAAATAGATGTTAGTTTGAGGCAAAGTAGGTGGGTTATCTCCTGCAGATTGTTCTGAAGTTTGCGTGATCCTTTATGTCGTTTATTGGAAGATCTATGTTACCAGTGGATGATATGTGTTGCAATTTGAATTTGGGTCGCCTAAGAGAGTGGGCTTGACTGTTATGAGGGTGAATGCGAGATTTACAGAAGGTTTAAAGTACTAGATGATTTGTGTTTCACGAGCTATGAAGTATAGAGCTTAATCTCACTTTTGTATTATGCAGTAATAGAGTATATACATTATGAGTTATTGTGTGTTTTGATCTATGACTTTGAGTCAAGTAGGGGAGTCTGCTATTGATTGCGTGATTACATGATTATATGCTATGTTGGTTCCAGTTTGAGGCATATTGGTGAATCAATTATGGCTTACAGAGGTTGAGACCAATGATGGCTCGAGTAAAGGAAATCTCAATAAAGGTTATGTTATGCTTTACGGGTGTATAAGAGTCATGGAATGACTTAAGTTGTTATTGGCAAAGGATGCTCGGTGCATAGAACAGAGAGTTGCTTGGTTTCACTAAGGTGAGGTTACATTCTACAGTGTCGGAGTGCTAATGAGGTACAGGTTGTTCGGTTCATTTGATCAAACTATTTGCAGTTTGAGTAGAGAGTATGACTCTTGAGAATGGTTCTAGTGGATCCAAGATTTCACATGTAAAAATTAGAAATTTTCAAGTGTATAATTTGGCTAGAAACTAAGGTTTGCATTGGAGGGTGTCAAGACTTGTGTCATTTCTATATCAATTATGGGATTCTATATATCAGTGCTAGGAAGGTAATGGTTCCGGATTCACAGAAGTTTCTTCAGGGTAGGTATTTTGAATGTGGTGCTTTTGGGAATATTAAAGAGAGTTTTCAGCGGCTTATGAGCCTTAGACGGTGCGGTTTTATGCTTGGGGTCCCGTGTGGTGAGTCTGGGTTGAGGAACTGTGGTATTATAACAAGAAGAAGTATCAAGTTGAGGGTAGATCAGAAGGAACTTGGATATATGGGATAGCTGGGTAGTAGGCCGAATCAACATGGTAAGGATATGATTAGTTCTTTGGGTGCTTATGAGGTAATGAGTTTCTACAGGTGTTTCATGGCAATGCTCTTGAGTTTTATTGGCCTGCGTAGCTTGGTTGAGTTAGAAGGATTCAGTCCTAACAGTTTAGTTTTGCGCAAATAGAATTTAGAGAGTTCTTGATGGTTTCTACCACGGTTAGTGATGCGTATATTTTCTATGAGCGTGAGGAGCATGGGATGTATAGTGATTTTTCTTCTAGATGGGATCCATAAGAAACTCTTGGCTAGTTGAGTATGTAGTTACTATTGGCTTGAATGGATATGAAGTTCTCATGGTTACCCTAGGGTGGTACGGTAGATGCAGCATGTTGTGTGAGATTGAGATTTGCATGTGTAAGGTCACAAGTCAGTTTTGGAAGGAAGGTCACAAATTCTTAAGTAGTAGGGACAACTTCAAATGATTAAGGAAATGGTATTACTAATTGGTGTGACTTGACGAGGGTATACGATTAAGAAAAAGGGCAATGTGATTGAGTTGATGATACTTCATTAGTATTGCGACACTCTCTTGTTGGATCGACTACTGATATTCGAGTTTGCTTGATGGCGCAAAAGAATTTTTAGAGTGCCTCTCGTGGAATGATTGGGGATTAGAGGTGTGTTGTATATTCAGACGACGGAGTTTGGATCAGATATGCTAATTCACGTGCTATATGGATTTGGAGACTGGGAGTTCTCATAAACAGGTTAGGTCGTGGTTGTGGACCGCGTATATCGGTCTTGTGTGGTAACTATTGGAGATTTAGAGACCCGAGTGGATCCTTGTTGCTTAGTATGCTAGATTTTGGTGTGATATTGGGTATAGACTGGTTTTCTCAGTATTGTGTTATTATAGGTTGTTGCGATAAGGCGGCGACGTTGGCCATGTCGGGAATGCCATGGATTGAGTGGCGAGGTTCGACGGATTATGTTCCCAGTAGGGTGGTGTCATTTTGAAGACCCAACGGATGGCTGGGAAAGGTTGCTCTTCTTATTTGGTCTTGTGACGGATGTCAGTGTAGAGATTCCTACCAGTGATTCAGTTCCGGTGATGAGGAATTCTTCTAGATATGTTTCCTACTACCATACATGTCGTCGGATATGGTGGCTGATTTTGGTATTGATTGGGTGCTGGGCACTGTATCGTATGGCACCAACGGAGTTAAAGGAGTTGAGGGAACTTCAGGGACTCCTTGATAAGGGGTTCATTGGTAGCCCAATGTGGATGTGTTTTCTAACTTGAGTCGGCTTGGTTGACTCCGAGTTGTATTGTTGAGGGATGTGTTGATTCGATTATTATTAAGCTTAGTAGTGATTTGGGGAGTTCTATGAGTTACTTTACGTGTTGCGAGGTGTTAGAATTTGCTGGGTATAGGCAAATGTGGTGCGGTGTTATTGGGGTCTCTTAGTGGAATTCAAGCGGGAAGAGTATTGGGTATTGCTCGACGGATGGAGTATCGGTTGTGTCTTTTCGGGTTTGTGTAATGTTATGTCAATTTGCTTCGCCATAGTTATGATGATTTGCTTTGGTTCTAGAAATCAAATTGCACGTGGTTGTCGATTTTGAGCATAGTGACTTGAGGTGTTTCATGTGAACCAGTGTTTGGATAGGGTCGCGCATTGCAACGAAGTTATGTGGAGGTATGACCCTTTTTGTTAGATTCATGTGTTCTATTTCTATGATGTGTGACGAGTTCTCAGCATTGTGTGTGGTGGTACTGGTAAGATTGCGGTACAACTTTCTCATAGTCATTTTTCATGATTTGAGTACGTCCGGATTGTTGCTTAGTGGTGCGCGAGTTGCACGAGTTGTGGCTTTAGATCGTATTGATGTGTAATGTCAGCAGAATAGTTGTGTTGGATTAGATAAGATCGTCGAGACCTAGGAAGAATACAATCGGATTTGGTTTCAGCGTGTTGGAAGGATAATATCGATGTTCGGCTCAGAAATTTGCTATAGTCCTTGCCAAAGGAGAAGTGGCTTCACGAATAGTTGATCTTAGGAATGATTATGACTTTCTACGTGTTTCATTTATCATTGGCAGTATACAAAAGTGTTGGAATGGGGCTTTATTTGATAAGAGGTTTATTATCGATATTTGGTTGTTCTGGGCAACTCCTGTGATTAGAAGTTATC
The DNA here is from genome assembly GCF_000715075.1 of Nicotiana tabacum. NCBI lineage: Eukaryota > Viridiplantae > Streptophyta > Magnoliopsida > Solanales > Solanaceae > Nicotiana > Nicotiana tabacum. Next base: position 157,702,166 of record NC_134084.1, read on the forward strand.
GATACGAGTGTTTGAGTTATGTGGTATGTCAGGTAATTGCACCTGAGGTTGCAGGTATGAGTTATTACATCTGGTTCGGGCTTATCCAGAGTATAGATGTGAGATCCTGATTTGGTAAATGGTGTCAGAAGTGGAAATATGGTTCTAAGGTCTGTGGGCTAGGTTGGATTGTGAAATTTCAGTTATATTGTGTTATCGGACCTATATGAGATAGGGTGACGTGGGATCACCCCCGGGTATGTGCATGGTAAGGTTTCACAGCGATTTGATGATTTTCGGAACAACTCAAGGCACATTCGAGGACTAACGTATGTTTAAGTGGGGGAGGATGTAACGACCCGACCGGTCATTTTGAGCTTCTGCACTTTGCTCACCAGTTTTCGGGCATGACTAGCCCCGTGTGATGTATTATGACTTATGTAAATCGTCGGGTGATTTTGGATTTGATATCGGATTTGAATTTCTATAATTTGATTAGCTCTGTTGGGTGATTTTGGACTTAGGAGCGTGTTCGGAATGTATTTTGGAGGTCCGTGGTAAATTTAGGTTTGAAATGACTAAAACGGAAATTTAAGTTTAAAAGTTTGACCGAGGGGTTGACTTTTTGATATCAGGATCAAAACCCGATTCTGGAAATTGGAATAGCTCCATTATGTCAATTATGACTTGTGTGCAAAATTTGGGGTCAATCAGACTTGATTTGATAGGTTTCGGCGTTGTTTGTGGAATTTGAAAGTTCCTAAGTCTTAAACTTGAATCCGAAGTTGATTTGGTGTTTTGATGTTGTTTTGAGTGATTCGAAGGCTCGACTAAGTGTTAATGATGTTATTTATGGGAGGTGTTGGTATGTTTGGGTTGAGGTCCGAGAGCCTCGGGTGTGTTTTGGGTGAGTTTTGAGCGAGTCCGGGCATTACTGGGACTCAGGCATTGGTTCTGGTGCTTAAATTTACAGTTGGGGTGGAAGTTTTACCGCTGGGCGTGGTGGTTTATTGCGGTCATGGAAAATGGTCCGCGGGCCACGGTCATGAAGAATCCACAGGTCGTTGGTCCAGCTTCGGAAGCCTATATCTTTTGATCTACAAGGAATTTTGAGATGATTCAAAAATGAAAGTTGTTGCCCTTCGTGTCTAGTTTTCAGAAAGCTAAAGAAATCACAATTTGGACATTGTAGAGAAAGTTATGGCCAAAATACTAAAGCATATCACTGCAGTCAACATTTTCCGTTGTAGTAATATTTTTACCGCGGTCAGCAATGGTCACCGCGGTTAGCGGTGATGGGGATCCGAAAGGTACTCTATAAATACATGATTTGGGGTTTTGTTTCATAATTTGGCCTATAGTGATGGGGATCCAAAAGGTACTCTATAAAATACATGATTATAACGTTGGATTCATCATTTGAGTAGAGATTTGGGATGTAAATTTGGGAAAAATTGTGGAACTTCATAAACTGAATTTTTGGGATTTGAAAGATGATTTGATGTCAGAATTGAGTGAAACTAGTATGGATAGTCTCGTAATTGAATGGGTTATCGGATTTTGATACATTGGTCGGATTCCGAAACGTGGTCACGGGGGCCAGGTTTGACCAATTTCGGGATTCTTGAGTTAATTTGATTATTTTCGCCTGTGTTTTGTTCCTTTAGCGTATATTGATGATAATATACTAATTTTTGTTAGATTTGGAGCATTTGGAGGCCGATTCGAGAGGCAAAGGCATCCCGGGCTAGAGTTTGGACTGGTTTGAGGTGAGTAATGATTTTAAATGATGTTCTGAGGGTATGGAACCCCAGATTGCACATCGTTGTGCTATATTTAGGTGACGCACACGCTTGATGACGAGCATGAGGTCGTGCACTATTAGGGATTGTGACTTAGTCCATCCCGAATGATTCTTTTATCACGTATTTGACTGAAATCTATTTGCTATCATCATGATTTAGGCTGAATGCCATATTTGGGCCTCGTGCCAACTATTTGAACCCTTCAGAAATTTTTATTGATATTTCCTCACCGTTTGACTTTATACTTGAACTCAGTCATGTTATATTCCACTATTTTCATACTCAGTCATGTTTACTATGTTTTAACACTTAAATGATCTTTTAAATGATAATTGGGCTAAGAATCATGTTTTACTACTGCCGAGTGGCTTGTGAGGATTTTTGGCTGAGTAAGGCCGAGGGCCTATGTTGTGAGGAAACACTGACCATGATTATGAGGCCGATGACCTAAGATATGTACGCCACGAGGTGGCTTGTTGATATGAGGCCGAGAGCCTAGTGATGATGCCACGAAATGGCTTCATATTGCACTTGGGCCGTAAGGGGCCTCTCCGGGAGTTTGCACACCCCAAGTGAGCGCGGGTACCCATTGTGATGTGAGATATATATAGCTCGAGGGGCTGGTATTATTCTAAGATATTGACCAAGGGGTGAATTTGATGATACTGTGCCCGAGGAGCGAACCTTTATGTGTTTATCTTTCTTAATTGCCTGTCATTTACCTGCTTAATTGTTGAAAAGGCTTTTCATGAAGTTTAAGTTGAACTAAAATGACTTTCACATGTCTTTACTGATTTACTGTTTTTACTGCTTCATTATAGACTGTAATGTGCCTTACGTGATTTCCTACTTTCTGTCTTTATTTATGATTATTACTCACTGAGTTGGACTACTCACTTTATTCCCTGCACCCCGTGTGCAGATTCAGGCGCATCTGGTCCCGCTCCCGAGTGTTGATCATTCCAGCTCAAGCGGATCCAAAGATTCTCTAGGTAGCTACGAGTGTTCGCATCCCAGAGCTTCTTCCCTATCTTATTTCTCATTGTTTTAGTTTTGTATTAAACTCTGTAGTCTTTTCTTGATTATTCCAGATTTTTAGATGCTCATGACTAGTGACACCCCGGTATCAGGCTGTGTTGGGTTGTTCTTCCGCATATTGTATTGTCGGCTGCTTAAATGTTGGATTATTTATCATGTTTTAGACTTAATTCTCATTGTTAACTGCTTAAAAACTGAAATGGGTAAGTGTCGGCTGGCCTTGTCTTGACGAGAGGCGCCATCACGAATGGGTTCGGGTTTAGGGTCGTGATAGCTGATATCTTAAACGTAACCTATTCTTATCAATTACTTGCCTTTACCCCATGACTGTTCAGATACCTTCCCTGTGGCACATCCGTTACACTTCAGACTCATAATCATGACTATGCATAAACCCATCTGATATAATCCTTCCAAAAAGAACTTTTTCTAAAACATATTACCAATCCTATAAAAATTCCATCGGTTTTCATTCGTCGTTCGGTCCAGAACTACACACGGCCTGATTCGTGTAAAACCAGGAATATGTAGGTAGCTCAGAGACCAGGGTACGGCCCATATTTTTCAAAAATACCCCATTCGGTCAAAATCGATCATCATTTCTTTACTTGACAACTCTTTCTTCCTTCTGGGGTAAAGAGGGGCAGCTGTTGATACCCAACGTTTCCCTCATTATTTTAAATATGCATACATATCTTCAAAAATCGTACATACATTATTATTAGACATTTTTTTAGCAAACAGGAAATAGATATATTAATAACTAAGGAACATCTAGTGCATAGTCAACATAAGATGCATCACGGAGGGCGCATTGGTTCCCTAAGTTTGCTAACAGTTGGCAAGCTTCATTACACAATTGTTTTTCATGGGTAGTGGATTCAAGTCTATCACTTTCCACAAAATCTATTACATCAAAAGGTGGTTCAACAAAAACTTTTTACTGGTTTCCTGTGCTTTACTTCCTCCTGCCACTCCAAAAACTTGATTGTCCCTATATAGGATCCCTTTTACTAGTTGATGGGAAATCCTACTCCTCTGCCTGAAAGTGTGCTGGAGAGTAACCCTCTGCTGGTGCATTAAGGACCTGCAATCATTAACAGTTTTGTTAAATAATTTATTACCAACTTGTATTGCGTGGATTACCTCTGAACTGTCTGTCTCTATCTCAAGTGGGAAGAGATTCCACTCCTTTGCTGTTCTTAGACCTTCTCGTAGAGCTTTTAATTCTGCTACTAGTAAGCTATTTGCATGTGTTAGTTTTGCAAAACCAATTACCTTTTGCATTTCTGAAAACACCACCTACATAATTTTGATTATCACTATGAAAACTGGCATCCACATTCAGTTTGAACCAACCCCTAGAGGGTTTGAACAAGTTGATTTTTATAAGAGTTTTGGGAGGGTTAATAGAGATTTTTCCCGTGAATAATTTAAATTCAATGGCCCTTTGCAAACTTTGATAACCACTGATTTGGTTGGCAGTGTTATTGTGGTTATTACTATTTCTATTAACCCAGATGTGCCAAATAATGAAGGGAAAGTGTTCCAGTTTATGAAGTCATGTTTGATAGAAAAATTGAAGTCCTTTATTTGGAGAAGCCAATATTTCCCATTTTGGTTAATAATGTAGTTCCCTTGAAGGTCAGACCAGAGTTTGCTAACAACTTTGCATTCGAGGAAGATGTGCTCTATTGATTCTTCATAAGGGCTTTTACAGATTTGACAGTTAGGGTCAATGTTTAGTCCAATCTGTAAAAGGTATTTCCTGCAAGGAATTCGATTATGAAGGCATTACCATAGGAAAAATCTGATTTTATTGGGACAGTCCAATTTCCAAATCCACTCAAAGTCTAAGTTAGTGTTATTAGGAGATTCCAGCAGTGTATAACAAGATTTAGTAGTAAAGACCCCCTTAGTGATGAGAGACCAAATAGGTAAGTTAATTGAGGGACCCTTTTGACGGATTTTTATTTTGGTGATATTAGCTATCAAATTCGGAGGGGGAGAGAAGGTTAAACAGTTTAAATTCCAATTGGTACCATCAAAGATATCACTAATTTTTGTGGAAAAATCTTTTGCTGAATGAGGGCCTATAACTAGGTCCCTTAGGTTATCAATATTTGGAATCCAATTGGCCTCCCATAGATTAAGATTGAATGGATGTGGGGGCACCATATGATGCCCTTGGAGAAGATGTCCCACTCTTTGCAAATACTTTTCCAAAGGAAGGAGGATCTATTCGTAGAGGAACTATTGTAATAGTAAGAGATGATAAACTTTGCCCAAGGAATTAGTGCATTTGTGAGAAGTCTCCAACTTAAACTAGCGAGAGTATAAAGGTTTTTATTAAGAGCATTATAGATACCTAATCCACCATATTTTTTGGGTTGGCATATAGTGGGCCAGTTCACCATGTGAATTTTCCTTTTCTCTATTGTACTACCCCATATAAAGTTCATTTGGACTTTGTCAATCTCTTTTAGGGTTTTCCTGGGGAGGAGGGTGTATTGCATGAAATGGTTTGGGATGGAATTAAGGCATGATGTCGCAAGGGTTGTTCTTCCTGCCAAACTAAAGAATTTCATTTTCCAAGATGCAAGTTTGGTTCTCATCTTATCAATGAGGAATTGGTAGTCCCTAGGTTTTGGGCTATAGTGAAGGATAGAGAAACCTAGGTATGTGCCAAAATTGTTACTCTTTTTAATACCTAACAAAGTGGTAATGTCACTGATGATTGAGTGGTTGCAATTTTTGGAAAAAAGTAATTTCGACTTAGTAGTGTTGATGCTTTGACCTGATAGAGAGCAAAATTGGTCAAGCCCATTTTTAATAGCTTGAAAAAATTTAGAATTAGCTCTAGCCATTAGAGTAAGGTCGTTAGCAAATAATAAGTGGGAGATTTTTGGACATTTATAACCTAAGGATATGGGGTCCCAATTTTTGATGTCCACTTGATGTTCTATGTATCTAGTGAGCATTTCTAGGTAGAGGATAAAGATATAGGGGGAGATGGGGTCGCCTTGCCTAATACCTCTACTTGGTTGAAAGTAATTTGTAACAGATCCGTTGACTAAGATTGCTATTTTACTGGTAGAAATGCAACTCAACAACAATTTGGAGAATTTTGGAGGGAAATTAAAGAAATCCAGGGTATGACGAACAAAAGACCATTCAAGACGATCAAAAGCCTTTTCCAAGTCGATTTTAAGAATCATATGGCCCTGCTTGCCTTTCAGTTTATTAAACTTAGAAATCATTTCCTGGATGATGATAACAGTATCAGATGCTCTTTTGTTTTTCATGAAGCTAGCCTGATACGGACTGATCAATTGATCTAGGAAAGTTTTAGACGGTTGGCTAGAATCTTGGTGATTATTTTATAGATAGTGTTGCATAAGACAATGGGTCTGAAATTTTTAATGTTGTTTGCATTATGGATTTTGGGAATGAGGCATAGAAATGTTTTGTTAATATCCAGATGTTCCTGATTGTTAAAAATATCATGACAAAGATTACTAACAGAATTCCTTATATGTTATCAATATTTTTGGAAAAAGAAAGGGTGTAGACCATCTGGACCAGAAGACTTGAAAGGTTTGAACGAGAAGACTGCTCTTTTAATCTCATTATCCTGAAGGGGGATATCCAGATTATCTAGGTTAATCTTATTACATATGGATTGTGGATTTAGGGGGTTAGCCCAGGTAGAGTGAGAATGAGAAGGGGTAAATGTAGAGGTAAATTAACTTTGAACATGAGACATAATGTGGCTATGATCATTTATCTAGTTACCAGCCTCATCTTTGAAATAAGTAATTTTGTTTCTTCTTTTCCTATTAGTGGTTGAGACATGGAAGAATTTTGTATTTGTGTTTCTATCATTAAGCCACATGATCCTAGACCTAAGTTTCCAGTAGTCTTCTTCTATTCTTAGAATATCATTGAACTCATTTTGAAGATCTAATTCTAATTTTTTAAGGAAAGAGCTGGTAGCATATCTATTAGAAGATTGGATGCCTTGGAGTCTAGCTAACAATTTTCTCTTCCTTCCCATGAAATTTCCAAATGTACTGTCTTTCCAAGGTTTAATCTTATCTATAAAATTGAGGCTAGCTTTAAAGTAATCACTATTATTCCCCAATTATTTTTAACAATAGTCTGAAATTTCGGATGTTTACACCAAAAAATTTCTAATCTAAAAGGAACCTTATGAGGAGACTTATTCCTTGGAATCAATTCTATGATGATAGGATTGTAGTCAGAGTGGGTTCTAGGCAAATGGATAATAGAGCTTATAGGAAATTGTTCAATCCATTCCTCATTTCCGAAGACTTTATCAAGTCTTTCTAAAATAAGACCCTTCTTGTTGCGTCTATTATTTGTCCAAGTATATTTGCTTCCCTTAAAGCCTAGATCAACCAAGTTGCACTTGTTTATTTTGGACCAAATGTGCCCGACTCTACTATCTTTAATGGGTTTTCCACCAAATTTCTAACTAGCGGTTAAAATGTCATTAAAATCACCACCTACTAACCAAAGTCCTTTATAAGTATTGCTAATACTTTCTAGGTGATCCCACATGATATTTCTATTATAAATACTAGTACTAGCATAAATGGAAGTAAAGAGCCAGTGTTTACGTATAAGAATTACCTCTATCGTTGCATGGATCTCCTGACCTCTTCTTACAGCATTTTGAACGTTGATTATGTCATCCTTCCACATCATAACCATACCACCTGACTGCCTCTCCGATGGAACTTCAATCATCTCAGAGAACCCATATTCATTAAGCATGGTTGCATAGTTGCCCATCCTTGTTTCCAACAAATTCACCAAACACGGCCTATGGGTGTCTAGCATCTACCGAAAATTTCTCCTGAAATTATCATTATTCCCTCCCCGTATATTCCATATTATGAAATTAGTGGGTTGATTCATGGATAAATTGGAATCAGTGTTGATCATCTACCCATTCTCCCTTATCCCCCCTGCTTGGACAGGGTTTCTCCTCATTGATGGAACTAGGATCATCGCCTTGTTGCCCACAGTTGGGTCATGTGGAGGATAAATATCCATCGAGCATTTTTATAGGGCCAACGGGCAGCTGAGAACATACCTCTTCTCGTGCCTCTTCGTGAAGAGATTGTTTTTTATTCCATCTAGGTTTGAGAGTTCTAGGGTTGGCCCTAAGTGTAGGTTTAGGGGGACATCGTCCTCTTCCATTTCTGCCTCCACTGGTCCTGGTATGAGGTAATCTTGTTGTTGAGGTGGGGGTACTAGAGGGGGTGGAGGGAGGGTACCATCCCTTGGTTCCCCAGATTGACATCCCAAGGGAGAAAAATGGGGTTTAGGTGAGTATACATCTCTGTTGGGAAGAAGGGAAGATCCAACGGGGCATTTTAAGGGTTTATGGGGTTGAACTGTGGTGGCATGCTCCATTGTTTTCTCATCGTTTGAGCCATTTGAGGGTTCAATGGTGGAGTTATCGGGTGGATAATGTTGTTGAGCCATACTTGGTTGAGATAATTTTTCATCACCAACCTCATTCCCTCCGTGATGAGTTGTGCTAGATATTGAGTGTTGTGTAGGATCACAATGGCCTCTTGACCATTGATCGGGACTGTGAAAGATAGTGCATGGCCCATGAAACCTAGTTCCATCCAACTCGAGGGTTGATAGTCTTGGGCTTGGGGTGGTTGAGCATAAATAATATGAGGTTGTTCCTGGGGATGGAGGGGGGAATGTTTTCCATATTGAGAGGACGGTATTGTCTTAGAATTTGGATTAGTCGAGTTCTTCTTCTTAGGGTTGAAGGAACTCTTGGCATCTTGGATAATGGAAGATGTATTTATTACACTGGAAGTTGGCGTGGGATTTTAGGTAGGAGAAGGGGTTATCCGATTGGGTGGAGAAACAATGATTGTTTATTTTAAGTTTATGTTTTTTGGTTGCCCTAGATCATGATTTATAGGACATTTAAAGGCTTTGTTTGAGTTTTCTATGGGAATGTCCATTTTGCTACTTTCTTCTATAGCCGTTGCCATTTGTCCAACATGCATGGAGGGGGGATCTTGCCATATCTTAAGGAAGGATCTTGTGGAGATCCTTTAGATAACAAAATATTTTGGGGAGATTTTTTATTAAGGGGAGGGTTTAGGGCAGTAGGGGTAGGATTAGAGGGAGGGGTAGAAATGTCCATGCTAGGGCCAATTTGCATGACATTGGTAGTATCTAAAGAGTTGGTAATACTTGATGCCACGTTGGAATCCTGCATGAAAGTGTCTTGTATGTCAAGAGCCAAGTCATCACTTAATTGATTGAATTTATGTTCACAAATAAAATTAGCATTATCCATAATAGTTTTTGGCAAAACCATTTGCCTCTTATCTAATTGGTGGTTTTTATCAAGGGAAGTGATTTGATCAATAGCCATGCTAGGATGGGTATTTACTGAAGAGTTATGGTTATTAGAGGGATAATTTTTAGTTTTGTATTGGAGAGTTTGAGTAACCAAGTATTTACCTGTGTTTGCATTGAATAATTTAACTGGAATACCTGGACCATGATTGTCTTTTTCTTGGATGGTGGCCAGTTGGTTAGGAATTCTTTTACCTTGGTTCTTCCTCTTGTTGAATGAAATAGTTTTCCATTTTGTTTCATTGTCTTCCTTTGTAGCTTCTTGTTGGTGTTCTTGTCCTGCATGGTGAGAATCTATACTTTGCTTCTTGATATAGGTGCACTGCCTTAGCGTGTGACCAAAATGACCACAGTTGTTACAGAGAAAATCTTCCCCTTCATAGTGTATATCTTGCTTGTGGTTTCCAACAAATAGGAAGGGTTGAACTGGGATTTCCAAAGGGATTTCAACACAGATCCTTGCATCGACCTCTTAGTGTTGTTGAGGTGCATGTGTCAATTTTCAGTAGGCGTCCTATTGCATTACTAATTTTTGCTAGGATTTTGCCAATATAAAATTTCGTTGGTAATTGAGGCAGCCTAATCCAAATTGCAGAGGTAGTTAATTTTTCATTTCTAGCCACAAAATTTGGTTTTCATTTGGAGATAGATAGAAAATGGCCATTAATGAACCATGGCCCTAGGTGGATAGCTTTATCCATGTTTCCTTTCTTTGTGAATTTTATGATGTAATAGTCCTCACCAAGATCAATTAATGAGAAGTCTTCCGTTGGTTTCCATAGATCTTGGATCTTCCTCTTTAGGTAATGATGCAACATACATTTACCTACTAACTTGATTATAATGGAGTATTTCCATGGTTCATAGATACGTTGTCTATCTTCTAATGAAAGAGAGATTTGTATGACATCTCCTGCAATAATTTTTGGATCATGCATTGTTTCCTTGGCTTCCATTACCCTTATTGTGTCGAGCATATCTTCATGTTCTATGAAAGGAGTGAAATCCATTGGGTTTGATTCCAATAGTTTATCCTTGAAGGATGTTAGTTTTTCCAAATCATTTTGTAAAGAAGTGTGGTGGACTAAGTCCGGTGGTTTTGGAGGAATAGTGTCTTGTTTCTCAAGGTGTTGGGAATGCATTCTAAAGAGAAGTTGGAGTTTCTCTTTCTCTAACTATTCACCATTGGCATGCCCCATTAGACTTTCAATGCATGCACAAGTATTTTTATAATTTTTCTACAATTTTAAAGGCTTTAAATTCATTTATTTCTGCACTTTCTATTATATCCACTAATTACCCCTCATATTATTTTTATGCTGATTTGATCATCAAAATTCATCATTTATGCCCATATAATGCTTAAATATTTTAATTACATTTTTACAATCACATTTGCATTTTTAGGGTAATTTGATTCATCGACTTATAACCTATATATATATATATATATATATATATATATATATATATATATATGCATAATTACATTATCTATACAGAAAATGAACTTTTATATTTTTATAATGTTAAGTAATTATTTTAAATTATTTTCATGGCACAAATGATATTTTTATTATTTATTAATTATTTTTATAAATTATTTCACTGATTTAATTGGTTATTTAAAATCTAGTCCCTTTCTAATTAATTTTTGGACCTAGCCCAATTGTATATACCAGCCCAATACCCAATTACCTCTATCCAATTAAACCACCTGACCTGGAAACCCCTTAAATTAGGACCGTTGATCTCATACCTTTTAATTAACCTAACTCGTCTAAACCCTAATCACTTCTCACTAAACGCCGCCCTTGAACTCTCTCAATCTCCCATCTTTCACTCTCAAACCCTAAGCGTCATCACCCTAAATCCCCACCAAATCCCCTTTGATTTCAACCAGATATAGAATCATCTAGTGATTTCTTACCTTATTTGACCCCTTTCTCTACTGGCTACTCGATTACAGTGTTATTTAGTAGCTTTCCCGACATGGCAAGTTAATCTCCCTACTTTTTGGACCAAATCTGGTTCGAATCTTTATCTCTTTCTATCTATGTTCTTTCTCCGTCTCCTTATAGTTTGAATCTCTGAGATTTTGCTCATTCCTTATTTTAAAGCTAGGGTTTAGATCCTTTGAAATCTTCTCAGATTTGGTACTTATTTTTCGTTAAAAATCATATCTATATTTCTGCATGACTATCTGTGAATCTTTCCATGATTTCGTTAAAAAGGTTTTCCGCCATTTTACTCACCCTAAAATTAGGGCCCACATCTTTTCAGATCTGTTAGGGTTCCTTAATTTTGAGTATTTTCTCTTTAATATTTTCGTGCATCTATGATATTCCTATAGTTGTTTTTGATTAATTTACTCACCCTAAAATTAGGGTTTCAGGTCTTCTCTAGCTCCATTCTTTATGCTTTTCGAATAAATCTCTTGTCTATATTCATTGTACACAGTGTGTGTTTATTTCGCCCTTGTTTCTTTGCCGACTTTATGGTTTACCCAAAAAATTAGGATTTTGAAATCCTTTACTGAGATTTTAATCTTTCCTTTCTTGTACAATACTGATATTTCCTTGACAGATTTTTACCTATTCTTTCCTTATGAGTGATTCATAATTGGTACTACTTTCCTTAATTCTTTTACTAGCCTGATTTCTATACTTTGATTATTATGACCGACTTTTAATTGATCCCTGGACTTACTACTTACTTTATTTAGACCTTAATCTTGACTGTTGATTTATTCTGTGTTAATTTAAGTAATACTTCCGTGTTTCTGCCTAATAATTATTTCCTGTTAGTCCTAATTGACTGATTAACTGATCTCTTTGCCTTATTTGTATGCCATTGATTCTCCTACCTTATTTGCTTTTACTCTACTATATGCTATAAAAATCTTTCATTACTCTGATTTTAAAATACGCTCATGCTTACAGACTTACACTCACACTTACACACTCTTACAATTTCTTTACTTTGCAACTCAAAAGCTCTCAGCTTTTCCTGAAAGAATTTAAGTTCTCTTTTTGCGCGACTACTCTGACTTCTGCACTGTTTAGCTTGCTGGAAGCTAAGTCTAAACCCTTTGGATCCAAATTGCCATTACAATCCTATTTACTTTCTTCCAAACATGTATGTGTTAACTCCTGTTATTCCATTTTGTTCCATGTGCTTATGTGGTCAGTTTATTTCAAACCTCAGCATGTTTCTGTGTGATCTATGATTCCTATTTACTCCTTTCTCAATTGGCATATTTTAGTTCCTGTTATCTATTCTGTCTTGTAGTTTATTTCGACCTCAGCATGTTTTCTGTTACTGCCTTCTCAACTGGCATGCTTTAGTCTTTGTTACCCTATTCAATCATATGTGCTTAATTTGAGGGTTCATCATGCTTCTATTTGCTATATGCCCATATGATTTGAACTCTAACACATTGGCGCTGGTTTTCGAATCTCTTATGAATTCTGTGGTGAATATATGGTTCTAGTGTGAGCATTGTCCGGGGTCCTTGAGGCTCTTTGGGAACTTTGACATACTGGAAGCCTGGTTTAAGGTATTGTGGATCCCTGTTATTGTTTCAGAGTTGTTGTGTTTGAAGGCCTGGCTCCTAGGTTTATATTGGGCCTACTAAGGCTCCCTATAGTGTAATGAATTTAGTTCTATAATTTATTTATTCCGGGCTGTAATAATCTCTGTAATAAACAGATCTAGGGTTTAATAGTTAAAGTTGGGGGGGGGGGGGTTCTATATCTTTGTTTGAAACCTGGGTAGAAATCCTGCCTATAGGTTTATTGGTGATTATGTGAATGTTATTACTTGTTTAGAGATCATGTCTATAGGATTTTTTGATTGCTTTGTTTTGTATTTCACTCGCATTCTAGAAATCCTGTTTATAGGCTCCCTTGCATTAGAAATCCTATCCATAGGATCCATGCATATTTTTAACTTACATGCATTAGTAACCATGTCTGTAGGATTCTATCTATTTAAATAATAACCTTACATGGCAACATGCTTAAAATTCTGCCCACATGTGATTCATAGATATCATGCCTATAGGTAAAATCAGTTTCAACTTAGATACCATACCTATAGGAATAAAGGGAATCAGTTTCACACCTAGAAATCATGTCTATAGGAGTTAATTAATTCTACTAATTAGAAAGCATGCCTTTAGGAGCTAAAAGGTATAAAACCTGTCTTTATGAGTTAAAAACCAGTAATTCGCTTAAAATCATGTTATAGGTCTTTAATCAACCTTTAGATATCATGCCTATAGGATTCTGTTCTGGTTATCAGTAGGCAAACCTGTAGGTTTATTAAGAATCCTAGGCCAAAAACTGTGATCTCGTGCTGCTTGAAACATGCCCAGATTCAGAACTTAATCAAATCAGTAGGCAAGCTCGTAGGTCCCAATGCTCATTTTTAATAAGCTACTTTCTTATATTCTTTTCTGCTCATCTAGATATCCTGCCAGTGGGATCCTAAATCAATAAAGTTGTCTGTTTAACTGCGTGCATTTGGTGTCTATTTGTGGAGGTTAAAATGAGCCCTTATTTGTTCCCTATCTGATAGTCCTATCTGATTTTTGTTTGTCGCCTAGATTTTTTCCATTTTAAGAAACATAGGTGATGTTTTATACTTCAATACCATGCAAGAGCGGGGGGGGGGGGGTGATTTATGTGGTACCCAATTTTTGCTTAACTTGATTATAGAAGGACATGGTTCTTCTATGTGTTCCAACTACTACTGTTTGCAGAATAATAATTAAAGAAAATAAAGAACAAATAGATTTTTACATGGAAAACACCTGGCTCAAAAGGTGAAAAAACCACGACCTACTACTCAATAGGATTTTCCCAAACTTCCACTAAAATCAGTGAGCCAAAAACTGCATTTACGAAAACTCTTTATAAACCTAGGATTAACTCTAATCCCGTTGTAGCACACAACCTCAACTATTGCGACAACTTCAAGTTAACTATAACTTGAACACTCTAAATACTTAATACAATTGCTTATATAAAAACTGAAAGGTACAATGTAAAATCACCTACTATAATTGAACTAGAATAAAAGATAGACACTTGGAATTGGTTCTTCTATCTCGTTCAAGTAGCTTCAGGATTACATGCTTGAATCACACATAAATTGATTGCAAAATTGCCTTGCTATTTTGCTCTCAATTCACGTTTAACTTTTGCTTATGTGCATTACCTGTAAAAGAGAACAACACTAATATTTAATGGGTTAGTAATTAGAGATTGACTGGGATACAAATGCTACTCTTCTATGGTAGAAGAGTTGTAGTTGATCTCATACTCTAACACTATCATCTTCCTAAACTGTGTTCTCTTCGTGTAAGGAGTCTTTCTCTCCTTATCCACTATGCAACCTTTTCGATCAGATCAGGAGATATTACTTCTGATAAGTTAGATTTATCTTCTTCACGTGCATCTCGCATGTTTGGGTTGATCACGACTGTGCTTCACAAGATGGACCTGGTCCAAGTCTAAGTTCCTTTTGTCAGTCATCAAAACTTCACATTTACTTGGGCTAACAAATTTCCCCTTTTTGATGATGACAAACTATGTGCTTTTTACTCACTTAGACCCTGTAAGAACTCAACTTTAACCATCAATACAAAGTTTAGAAAATTCACTTATCAACAAGAACCAAGTTAATTAGGTTATAAATATCACTTATTGAGAATATGTAAAGCACAATATCTCTTCCCTCTTTTGGCATCATCAAAAAGTTGCATAAAAAAAGTGTGAGTCCCAGATTTTAATAAGTACTCATGGCCACTGGGGCAACTGCAAGTGCAATCATGGATTAATCATCAGTAATCAAGCAAACATATTTAAACTATCAAGGAAATATTAGCATTCAACAAGAGCAAAAAATAGTAGATATCATTGATAGAAGATATGTTGCTATTACAATCTACAACCAGAAAGCAAAAACATTCAAAACATGAGCAAAAAGAAAGAAAAATCCCTAATCTGGGTCACTGAAGGTACTAGACAGGTTCAGGAGATAAAGGCTAGAATTCCTAAGGCTTGGGGGAGCTAGACGGTTGGTTTTGGGCTTGGAGAAGCTTCAGCATATTGTGAAGAAACCCATCATTCTTCTCCCTTTCCTTGGTAAGCTCAGTTCTGAGAGCATCCCTCTCAAATTCAACCTCTGCCAAACGAGCCTTTAGCCTAGCTATCTCCGCATTCTTGGCTTCACTTTCCTGAACAAGAGCCCTGACTTTACTGTTGATAGGTGTCTTCTTGGATGAACGAGGTTCATTTGGGATGGAATTGACTAAATAGTCACAAGCAAGTAGAGTATTAATGCCAAAGTACTCCTTGCTTGTGGCCATTTCTCATTTCTTCAGAGGCACATTGGACATATCTAGAACCGTAGTCAGAATAAAGCCATAGGGGTGGCATGATCCTTGGAGCCATTGATAACCCTGTCTAGTAGCTTGATGATGAATGCATGCTAGTTAATTTGCCTTCCACTTTCAAGGCACTCCATCAGAACTAAGTCCATATAATTTGCAATATGCCTTCTCTCTTGGCTGGGCAGTAGGCACTTGTTGACAAACTCAAAAATGACTTTGTGATGTGGCTTTATTTCACTCTTGTGCACAAACTTAGCCTCACTCACTTCTTCAACATCACAGAATCTCCTAGTGATTTCAAGGGCAGACGGAAGGGAATCCAGACTTGGCCATATCTATCTGGTGTAATTATCATATCCCTCAGCAGGGATGTCTAGAATCTCTCCCAGCTTATCTGCATCAAATATCACTTCAACTCCTTTGACTTTGCTGGTAACTCTGCCATCTTTAACCTCAGCATTCGCCATAAA
Organism: Nicotiana tabacum; assembly: GCF_000715075.1. NCBI lineage: Eukaryota > Viridiplantae > Streptophyta > Magnoliopsida > Solanales > Solanaceae > Nicotiana > Nicotiana tabacum. The sequence continues at coordinate 157,718,281 of NC_134084.1, forward strand.
TTCAATGATTTCATTTTTGGCCAATCTCCCATCCATTTGAAGGACCATGTCTTTCCAGCCCTGAGCAGCTAGGGTGTCAACCAAACAAACCATTACTGGTTCCATCAAATCTTTCAGCAATCTTCCATTCAAAATTTTCCTTTTGCCGAACTTAGCCAGCTTGTCTTGTTCACCATCAGACTCATTTTCTTCTTCACCACTCCATTCCTCATCTTCAGAAATTCTAACTTGTTTGCTTTTCACTGCAGACCTTGTCCTCTTGGCCAATGAAGTTTCAACAGCCTTAGACACAGATGAAGACTTCTTGGAAGAAGCCTTGGACTTTTTAGGCTTGGGGGTCTGAACCTCCATTGTTGTATGTTCCTCCTGATGGACCTGTTCCAACTCCTCAACATTAACAACTTCAGAGGACTCTGCAACCTTACTTTTTCTTTATCTATTTTTTCTTCTTACTTTCAGCCAAAGCCTTTTGAAGGTCACTCTCACTTTATTTCACCCTGCTTCTTGTGGATCTTCCCTTTGGCAAAGGAGTTTCCGTAGTTGTTGGGGAGGAATCCTTTCATTTCTTGGAAGGTTTAGCAGCACTTGGGGCTTTTGGTGTGGGAGTTTTCCTTTTCTTTGGATCGTAACTTGCACCTACCTTTTTCAGAAGATCTGCTAGGGTTTCTTCAATTGATGAACCAGGTTCATCTCCTTGTGAGCTTAGATTAACTAGCCCCTCAGCAACGTCCACTAAATCACTTCCCCCTGACTTCTTGCCACTTTCTTCAATAGTTTCCTGTGCAACCCCACAAATTGCAGGTACATGCAATTCAGCAGTGGGTGAGTAATCAGCCACTCCTTTCCCTTTGCCCCTCACATCAACACATTCACCCTCTCTCTTTTTCTTTTTCAAATTTCTTTTTACCTCCACTCCTTCTTAACTCAGGTAATTCCACATCCCTGATAGGCCCAACCAACACAAACCTATTTTTTACATTTTCAGTCAAAGAAGAACTTACCTTAGAAGGAGATTTTTGAACCTTCTCAGAGTTAGAAGACCCAGGTCCTCCCCCTCACTAGAAAATTTGAACGAATCATAATAAGAGTTAGAATCAGAATCTTGGGCCTGACTTGCCTTTAATTTCTCATTCAATTTCTTTGAAAGAGCATCAGATGCCACCGTTTTGCTAGCAAGTATTTTTACTCTCCTTGGCCTGAGTTGGGGAGTCGTGCTAGGTGGAGAGGGGTAGATAAATTAGAGGGAGTAGGCTGTGGAGAAGTTACAGGGTTGTCTTTGTGGGTTTGTCATTATAGCTGATTTCTTGAGAGAATTTGTGAGTTAAACCTTTGGAGAAGAAAGCAATTTAGAGTGAAAAAGGTTTTTAATGGTTTTGAATTAAGAGAGGTAGGAATTAATAATGAGTATTTAAAGGGAAAAATTCATTTAATGGATAATGGTAGCCTTAGCAATCAATTAAAGGTCTAATCAACCTGAAATTGCAGGTTGAACGAACGGTTAGGCTTCCCTAGATTTTAGGCATTTTTGTGGTTAGAATTCTAATGAGGACGAAACTGGTTCAAAAACAAACAAATAGAATTTTCTAATGTTTGAATAATGGTAGGACTCTGCTCATGATTTAAATATTTATATTTCCAATTATGCAGAATATAGAAAACATACCTTGACATTCAGATGAACTAATACTGATTAACCAGGTTCTTCATTTAAAATTCTCTTGATCATGCCTCAATTTACCATAATAGGAAATTTTTTTAGAGATCATTGAGTCATATTAACACATGTCATAGGAGTATACCATTTATAGTATGAAACTGAGTAAAAATTAATCTAAATATTTACACAAGTTCCAGATTTCCTAGCCAAATGTTTTTTCATTTTTTTAATATATATATTTTTTTCATTGTGCATTCTGAGCTGGTTTCATTAGGTGATCTTAATCATCCCTAATTCTAACATGTTCCTTTCAAAGCTTTATATACTCAGTGCTTTAGTAAATATGTCAACATTTGTTTTATCAGTAGCACATAATTCTATGGTAATCAATCCTTTCTCATAGTTGTCCCTTAAGAAGTGATGTCTAACATCTATGTGCTTAGTCCTCTTATGATGAACTAGGTTCTTTGTCATACTTATAGCACTAGTGTTATCATAAAAGATAGGAATGCGACCAACTTCAATGCAAAATCTATCAGCTGTTGTTTGATCCACAATAATTGAGCACAACAAGAGGCAACAACAACATATTCAGCCTCAGCAGTGGATAAGGCCACTGAATTATGCTTTTTAGTGGCCCATGATACAAGACATGAACCAAGAAAATGAGCCACACCCGAGGTACTATTCCTATCCACAAGGAAACCTGCATAGTCAGCATCAGCATACCCCACAATATTAAAATTACTACCTTTAGGGTACCAAAGATAAATATTAGTAGTGCCTTTCAAATATCTCAGTATCCTCTTGACAGCAGTCAAGTGAAATTCCTTAGGATTTGCTTGAAAATGAGCACAAAGCCCCACATTGAAAACCATGTCAGGTCTGCTAGTAGTAAGATAAAAAATTGAACCAATCATACCCCTATACAACTTCTGATCAACAGATGAACCAGGTTCATCTATGTCTAATTTAGTAGCTATTGCAATGGGTATATCTATTTCCTTTGATTCATCCATTTTAAACTTCTTAATCAACTTTTTTGCATATTTCTACTAATGGATCATGGTTCCATTTGAGTTTTGTTTGATCTGTAAGCCTAAGAAAAAGTTAAGCTCACCCATCATACTCATTTCAAACTTACTCCCCATTAATTTGGCAAAATCCTTACTTAGTTTGTCAGTGGTTGCCCTAAAAATTATGTCATCAACATATATTTGTACTACAAGAAGATCCTTACCTTTTCCCTTAGGAATAGAGTACTGCCAATTTTATCTCTCTTGTAGCCATGTTCAAGCAGAAATTTGGACAGTCGTTCATACCATGCTTTAGGAGCCTGCTTGAGTCCATAGAGAGCCTTGTCTAATTTGTACACATGTTCCGGACACTCCTTGATCTCAAACCCTGGAGGTTGTTTGACAAAAACTTCTTCTTTTAGGTAGCCATTCAGGAAGGCACTTTTGATGTCCATCTGATGAAGAGTGAATTCCATGTGTGCTGCAAAGGCTATGAGGAGTCTTATTGCCTCCAGTCTTGCAACTGGAGCAAAAGTCTCATCATAATCTATGCCCTCCTCTTGGCTATAACCGTGGACCACCAGTCTTGCCTTATTCCTTGTAACTGTTCCATCTTTATCAAGCTTGTTTCTGAAGACCCATTTAGTGCCAATTACTGATATGTCCTTGAGTCTTAGAACTAGATGCCAAACTTGACTTCTCTCAAACTGATTGAGTTCATCTTGCATTGTATTTACCCAATCTGTATCCTGCAAAGCCCCAACAATATTTTTAGGTTCAATAAGAGATAAGAAAGCATCAGAAGCACATAAATTCTTTAATTGTGATCTAGTTTTAACTCCAAATATTGGATCGGTAATTATGTTCTCAATGGGATGAGAACTTTGATACTTATAAGGTTTCACAACCAACTGGTTTCTGTTTGATGTTTCTTCCATGTTCTTTTGTTGAGGAACAAGGTTATGAACAGGTTCCATTAGGGGATTAGTTTCAATTCTTCTTTGTTCAGTTCCCCCTATCAGGTTGCCCTGGATGGAAGAACCTATTCCATCACTTGTTCCTTCATTTGGTGCATCTTTATCTTGAGCTGTGACTTCACTCAATTCTTTTACCAGCCCAATGGCTTCATTTTCATGTTTCTGTCTCTCAAAAAGAATGTTAGTTGCATCAAAAACTACATGTACACTTTCTTCTACACACAAAGTTCTTTTGTTGTACACTTTATAAGCTTTGCTATGTGAAGAATATCCCAAGAATACTCCCTCATCACTTCTTGGATCAAACTTACCTAGGGAGTCCTTTCCATTATTGTGCACAAAGTACTTGCATCCAAATGCCCTAAGATGATATATATTTGGTTTTCTCCCTTTAAGTAACTCATAGTGAGTCTTCTCTACAAGAAGTCTAGTCATGCATCTATTAATGATGTAACATGCAATATTTATAGCCTCTGCCCAGAAGCTATTGGGCAGTCTACTAGAAAGAACCATAGTCCTAGCCATATCTTCAAGAGTCCTATTCTTTCTTTCAACTACTCCATTTTGTTGAGGAGCCCTAGGGGCAGACAAATTATGATCTATACCATGCTCCTTACAAAATTCAGCAAACATAGCATTTTCAAATTCAGTTCCATGATTAGACCTGATTGATGCAAGTTGATTACCTATTTGTTTCTGAGTTTTTCTAACAAAGGCAATAAACATGCCAAATACTTCATCCTTAGATGTTAAAAATAGTACCCGAGTAAACCTAGAATAATCATCAACAAGTACCATCACATATTTCTTACCACCTCTGCTCAATGTTCTCATTGGACCATAGAGATCCATATGAACCAGTTCTATCGTCCTGGCTGTTCTTACCATTTTCTTGCTTTTAAAAGATGATCTTACCTACTTCCCCCTTGCACAAGCCTCACAAATTTTGTCTTCCTTAAACTTGATGTTGGTAACCCTATCACCAGGTCCTTGGAAACTAATTTGTTGAGTTGATGAAGACTTGCATTTGACCAAGTCTTTTGTGCCACATGAGGGGATCATTGTCCAACACACTCAAGCAAGTGAGTTCATTTTCTGAAAGAGTGAACAAATCTACAATGTAAATATTGTTAACTCTTTTTCCCTGCAAAACAATCTTGTTAATGGTAAGATTAATCACAAAGCATTTGGTAGAGGTAAAGCTATAAGGTTACCTCTGTCACACAGTTGTGATACATTGATTAGGCTATATTTCAAGCCATCTATCAAGTAGACATTCTCAATGGAATGTGAGTCTGTCTTACCTACCTTTCCAACCCCAATGATCTCACATTTCTTCCCATTTCCAAAGAAGACATTACCTCCTATTAGATACTCAAGTGAAAAGAACTGGTTCTTGCTTCCAGTCATATACTTTGAGCAGCCACTATCTATGTACCATATTTGGCTACTTCCCTTCACTTGGACCTGTAAAACGAAATCAGGGGTTAGTCTTAGGAACCCAAACTAGTTTGGGTCCCTTTATATAGGCAAAGGGGTGAATTAAATTTCTTTTGGCCCATCCAGACAACCTATTTTTCTCTTGAACAAAGGTTTTGTTCTTTTTACTGGCCTTTTCTTTTGCATTACATTCACTTTTATAATGACCAGTCTTGCCACAGTGTATGTAGATTTTGTTTTCAGGAAGTGTGATGTATTTACTTTTGGGATCCCACTTAGGTGTTGGGGTCCCATAGCCAAGTCCTCTCTTATTTCTACTGTGGTGCTCTTGTAGCCAGGATAATACATCAGAGAACTTGTTCCATTTGCAAGTTCTATCTAGTTCATGCTTCACCTTACCTAAATCTTCTTTTAGGACTCTTATCTGCTCATCTTTCATGTACAACTCATCCTTTATCTTTCCTAGATTTTCTTCTAGGTGTGATGTGTGTGATCAACTTTCTTCTTACCTCTTCCTAATTTTAGTTTTTTAATTTTCAGACCTAAGTTCTAAGACACTAGTGTAAAGTTCAAGAACCTGGTTCTTCAACTCATCATTTTTACTGTCACTCTCATTAGCCCTAGATTCTAGATTTTTGCACATGGCTTTTAAGATCACACACTCCCTAGACAGATGTTCCTTCTCATTGTTTATTACCTCAGACTCATCGATAAAGTCTAACAATAGTTCAGATAACCTTTCTTTAGACAAAAATTTAATCTTATCTTTGAGATGAATCACACTTACCTCTTGTTCATCATCTGATTCTCCAATGGCCATAAGTGATTGTTCATCTCTATCTTCATCTTCTAAATCCTCATCTGATGTTTCTCCCCAAGCAGCAACTATAGCCTTTGTTGATCCTTTGTTCCTTTTGGGTTAAACCTGTTCCTTCTTTCTGTTTCTTCGTTCAGACCTTTCCTTCTTCCATTCAATTTCCCGCCGAGGACAATTCTTTATCATGTGGTCATTCTTGCCACATTTGTAGCAGCCCTCATTGGTCTATTTCTTATGAGCCCTTGGTTTGTTGAAGGTTATACCTCTTGAATAACCCTTTTCTCTCATCAGGTACTTTTTGAAATCCCTTGTGATCATGGCCATTTCATCATCCTCTAGACTTGCACCTTCAGTTATTCTGAGAGCCAGACTCCTTTCCTTCTTGGGTATATCCATTTCCATGGTTTGTCTTCTTAGTTCACAGGCAGTGAGATTTCCAATCAGTTCATCCAACTTGAGAGTAGCAATGTTCTTTGATTCCTGAATAATAGTGATTTTGCTTTCCCAAGTTACTAGTAAGACCCTTGTCAAGATTTTCTCAACCTTGTCTTCTTCAAGGATAATTCTTCCAATAGATTTAAGTTCATTTGTTAGTGTTATGAACCTTGTGTACATCTCTTGGATAGTTTTCCCTTCCTTCATGGTGAAATTCTCATATTGAGAATATAACAGTGTTCCTCTTGATCTCTTTACTTGAGGAGTTCCTTCATGAGCCACTTGTAAAGTGTCCCGTATCTCTTTAGTAGTGGTACAACTTTGAATCCTGCTGTACTCATCTGGACCTAGTCCACACACAAACCATTTCTTGGCCTTGGCATTCTTTTCCCATTTCTTCAAATCTTCAGCAGTGCAGTCAGCTCTTGTCTTTGGCACGTCCACTCCTTCAGCATTTTTCTTTGTAGTAGCTAGGGGACCATCTGTGACTATATCCCAGAGTTCATAGTCTTCTCCTATGATGTGGTCTCTCATCCTGTTCTTCTACCAAGAATAGTATTGACCATTAAAGAGTGGGGGCCTAAGAGTGGATTGCCCTTCCCAGTTTCCATGTGGTGCACTCATCTTGATCTATTCCTAAGGTGTTAGCCTCTTCAAGGATAACCCGCTCTAATACCAATTGATGTTTTATACTTCAATACCACACAAAAGGGAGGGTGATTTGTGTGGTACCCAATTTTTGCTTAACTTGATTATAGAAGGACCTGGTTCTTCTATGTGTTCCAACTACTACTGTTTGCGGAATAATAAGTAAAGAAAATAACAAACAGGGGAATTTTTTACGTGGAAAACACCTGGCTCAAAAGGTGAAAAAACCACGACCTACTACTCATTAGGATTTTTCCAAACTTCCACTAAAATCACTGAGCCAAAAACTGCATTTACAAAAACTCTTTTGTAATCCTAGGATTAACTCTAATTCCGTTGTAGCACACAACCTCAACTGTTACAACAACTTCAAGTTAACTCTAACTTGAACACTCTAAGTACCTAATACAATTGCTTCTATAAAAGATGAAAGGTACAATATAAAATCACCTACTACAATTGAACTAGAATAAAAGATAGATACTTGGAACTGGTTCTTCTATCTGGTTCAAGTAGCTTTAGGATTGCACGCTTGAATCACACATAAATTGCTTGCAAAATTTCCTTGATATTTTGCTCTCAATTCACATTTAACTTCTGCTTATGTGCATTACCTGTAAAAGAGAACAACACTGATATTTAATGGGTTAGTAATTAGAGATTGACTGGGATACATATGCTACTCTTCTATGGTAGAAGAGTTCTAGTTGATCTCATACTCTAACACTATCATCTTTCTAAACTGTGTTCTCTTCGTGTAATGAGTCTTTCTCTCCTTATCCACTATGCAACCTTTTCAATCAGATTAGGAAATATTATTTCTGATAAGTTAGATTTATCTCCTTCACGTGCATCTCACATGTTTGGGTTGATCACGATTGTGCTTCACAAGATGGACCTGGTCCATGTCTGAGTTCCTTTTGTCAGTCTTCAAAACTTCACATTTACTTGGGCCAACAATAGGTAAGTGTAGAACTATCCAACATAGAGGCCCTAAATACCTCCAGGACCATAAGTAAGGGTGGGTAGTGCACGCATAAGGTACGAATTAGAAGCTGCTAGAATACTTAGGTAACAACTGAAAGATAGTAATTGGGTAGTAAAGGAAATGATAACCCGTACGCTAATTCTATGTGTAGCACCCCAACTTAGGGAAAGCGACCAAGTATTGCATGGAAATGATCCTATACGCTAAAAAACCTAGGACCCCTTTAAAATAATATCTATTTGTCTAAATTGTTTTATTTTCCATAAGGCTAATTCACTTAATTTAAGTTCGGCCAGGACCTACTATTGCGGACCTTGAGGGGTGCCTAACACCTTCCCCTCAAGGTAATTTCGAGCCCTTACCCGATCTCTGGTGATGTAAACTGGTTATGTGAGTTAATTGCCCTAGGTGCCCTAATGCATCTTAATCCGTTAGGTGACGACTCTTCAAATCCCTTACCCCATCCCAAAAGGAAAGGAGTTTTCCCAAAATGTCGAAACCCGGTTTCGTGAGAAAAAGGGGGCACGACAGCATGTGGGGCAGCTTCATCACTATAGGGTTGTTCCACGAACCGACCCGCATCTCTTTTTGGTAAGAGTTCTGGGGCACCAGGTATTTTGTCTACCATTTCCTGATGTTCCTTCATTTGGTCTTGCAACATTTTGTTCTCGTTTCCATTTCTTTCATCTTCTTCAAAATCTCTGTGAGGGTGTCATCACCTGTATTACTAACATTGTGAGTGATAACTGTTATTGGAGGGGGAGGGCCATGCTGCTCGGCCGCTATTGGTGCAACGCAGGTCCTCGCATTCTCTCTAGTTGCTTTTTGGGCGGGCATATCAAGGATGTTGGTCAGCGTGCTTGTCATCCAAACCTCAAGTAATTTCTTAACTGCTGGTGGTACCTCTTACGTTGTAGACGTGGAAGCTCTCTTACTGTGGGACGTTGTGATACTATCATGAGGGAGGGGCGATCCACTTCGCCTGGGAGAGGCGTCCGGCGTTACATCTTCACCCTCCATTTTTGAAACCTCGTTGATGGTATTTAAGAGATTGGTGGTGAGATCGGCCACTGCCTACATTCTTTCTTCTCTGTTACCTGCCATGTTAGGGCTGTGTGTACAAGAGAGTAGGGAATTTTGCGTTTTTTTTGTTGCCAGTTACAAATCTAGAAGAAACTAAAATTTTGACTAGAAAATCCCCACAGACTGCGCCAAATTGTTTGACCAAAAAATATAAATCTTTGATTAAACTTATTAAATTTATATAATGAGGGCTTAAACTTAGTTAATAATAATAACTTCAGATCTATAAACGGTTAATACGAGTGATGTAGAGTAGCGCTAGAAGAAGATTAAATACAACATGTATTTAATGGTTCAAGACCATTAATGAGGAGGGAATGTCAAGAAGTAAATAACAATAAATGGCATTAAAGTAAATAAGGAGAATAATTAACCCAATATTGAATGAGATGGATGATTGCTCCTCCTAACAATGATGGATGAAAAACAAATACGAGAATATTGGGATCCTTTTCGGATCTGGTGGAAAAGTTGTGGAATAATAGATAATCGAATCTCTTTAGAAAGATAGTGCTTGTATTCTATCTAGAGAGAAAGCCTGCTTTTTGAGAATGTTCTTATCAGAGAATATTAAATGCCTTTCACCTTATCTCTCTTTCTATTTATATGGGACATACCCCCAGTCAACCTTAAAAGTACAGGTACAAAGAATATTCACTAGAATATTCTTCTAAAGATCCTATTATAAAACTAGTCGTTACTACCGCCTTCGATGCTTGACCTCGGCCGTTGTCGACTGCTCGGCTATAACCTCCACTGTTTGGGTCTCGATCTCAGCCATATTACTTTTCGCAATGCCACTTTATTTTAACTACACGAAATTGAGCATATTTGTTATTTGTTATTTGTTAATACTTTAGCATATATATATCCTTACCGTCACATAGTTCGTCCATATAAGTCCTTGTACTATATAAAATTGAGCACATTTTGTCCATCGTTAATACTTTAGTTCATATATGCCTTTGATGTCAGATAGTTGGTCCATATATGCCCTTTTCGAAATGGAATCCATCTAAACTAATTCGTTCTTTCGTTAATTGTGCTAAAGTGCATTATAAACACTATTTCCTTTTTATAAGTACTTTTTTTTATTTACCTTTCTCTTTTCTTTATTCTTTTTTATTTTTTATTTTCTTACTTTTTCTTTCTTCCCATATCCGATTTCCTCCATTGCTGATGTCTTCTTCATTTTCGTCACCAATTTGACTTGACAAAACTCATAAATTCCTACTAATTTTACTATAAAAAATCCCACATGTTCTTCTGACTTGAATGAGATAAAAATTATCGGAGAAATTTTTTCGGTGGTGTTAATTGGGTGAAGGGAGTGTATGGTTATTCAGCTTTTGAAGGTGTTGTTCACTGTGGAGCTTCAAATATCTGAAGGAAAAAAGACCTTCAAAATCTGAATAACCACATACTCCATTCACACAATTAACAACGTTGAAAAAATTTCTCCGATAAATTTTATCTCATTCAGGTAAGAAGAACATGTGGGGTTTTTGATAGTAAAATTTATGAGTTTTGTCAAGTGAAATTGATGATGAAAATAGAGAAGACATCAGCAATGGAGAAAATCATATATGAGAGAAAGAAAAAGTAAAATATAAAAATAAAAATAAAAAGAAAAAAGAAAAGAGAAAGGTAAAGGAAAAAGTACTAATAAAAAGGAAATAGTGTTTGTAATGCACTTTAGTACAATTAACGAAAGAACTAATTAGTTTGGGTGGATTCCGTTTTGAAAAGGGCATATATGAGCTAAAGTATTAATAAAGGGCAAATATACTTAATTTCGTGTAGTACAAGAACATATATGGGCCAACTATGGACCAACTATCACTTGAAGGCAAATTTAGACCCATACAAAGGTTTACTGCATCTGAGCTTTTTTTCTTTTGGGTACAAGCTCTTTTAGAGTTTGTTAATTTTTCTTTTATTTTGTACAATGCCCCGAGCTCTCTCTTTTTGGAGCATTTATATCTTGGTGATCTTTTAATTTTTAATTTCGAACTAGACTTGGGGTAGTGTTGAAGTTGAGTAAAGACTTTAAAAAAATAACAACAGTAGAACTATCTGTGGAGCAATGATAAATTAGAAGTGACTTAAGACAGAGAACAAATATATAATTTGATCTTAAAATTAGTTCTCATTTTCAAAAAGAGGCAAACATAGTGAAAAGTATAGAGTAAAAGGTGACTCCCTTAAATCATTGTCACAAATAATGGGTTCTGTTTCATCAACATCATTTCTGGCCCAAAAACTTGGACAGGGCCTTTTTTGGATAAGTTACATATATGGCCGAGTAAAAATTGTGTGGGGTAGCCACTTTTAAAATGATATTTACTTTTTATCCAGGATTTTCAATGCTTAGCAATAGTAGCCATTAGTATATTAAAATTAATATGAAAAGACTGTGTTACTCTTTCTTCTATCTCTTTCATGTTAGGGAAAAGGACTGGGAGCCGCCGTCTGTGAGACAAAAGATATTTGGTTTTATCTTTTGTCAAAAGATATTCACAGATGACACTAACTTATTGCAAATAATATAACGTTTATTGTTAATATAACCAATAAATAGTAAGACAGTTATAGATCCATAAGTGGCAATATGTTTTTGTTAGTATATTCCAATTCTCTGCGTCATGACCATTATCAGAATTTCTACCCATAATGGAGTGGAATCGATTAAAAGATGGAGGAAAATAAATCTGAGAATGATAAAGTTGCCAATATTTTTGTCCACACCACAACTTAAGAGGAAAATAAAAAATGGGGGAAATAATGAAATATACATGAAACTAGATAGAAAGAGAGGAAACCATGGAATAATCTCCCAATCTAGTAGAGAACAGAACCTCTAGTACTGTGTTACCACTGGTTTTCTGCTACGTTATGGATCCTGAACTTACAGTTACAAGTTCAAAAATTAAGGACATTTGGTCCTGAACTTCGAGTTCAAGTTCAAAAGTTAAAGACACTTGGTCCTGAAGTTAGAATTACAAGTTTAAAAGTTAAAGACACTTGGTCCTCAATTTAGACTAACAAGCTCAAAAGTTAAGGACAATAGGTCCTGAACTTATAGTTACAAGTTCAGAAGTTAAGGACAATAGGTCATGAAGTCCTGAACTTAGACTAACAAGCTCAAAAGTTAAGAACAATAGATCCTGAACTTAGACTTACACATTCAAAAGTTAAGGACAAGTAGTCCTTAATTTAGAGTTACAAGCACAGAACTTAAGGACAGGTGGTCCTGAACTTCGAGTTCCAAGTCCAAAAGTTAAGGACATGCAGTCCTGAAGTCCTGAACTTAGAGTTGCAAGTTCAAAAGTTAAGGACACTTGGTCCTAAACTATTATGAGCAGAGGGGTGTTTTCGTCCGGGCAGGTAAAGTTTATTAGTGCAATGACTAAAGACTAAAGATATTTTAAACAGTGGCTTAAAAGTAAATACATGCGTTATTAGTGGCTAACCGTGAAGATTCAGGACATTTTTGTCCTGACAATTTGAACTGAAAAACTAAAATTCAGGATGTATGACTAATTCCTAAATAGCGGCCCTTTACAGTAGCTACCTGGTGTCATTTCTACTTCGGCCGATCGGCCAACACACACACACACACACATACACGTTTAATCGATCGGTAAAAAATATAAAATATATATATAAGAATTGTGTATAACATATGTATATTATACATTAATATATAAAAAAATATGTATTTTATCGGTTATTATTTTTTGAAGCGGCTATACAACATAGTTTTTCCTTCGGGGAGCAACGAGTCTTCTGTTCGTATAAATGTTTTAAAAGTCAGCGGCGTAAGATGGGACATTTTATTTTAACACAGGATAAGGCGTAAGCCCCGAGATTTATAAAGGGATTTTGTCTTGGTCATTTATGCGATGACTTTTCAGTTATATCACGACAATAACAATAAATATAGTATAATCTTACAGGTGAAGTCTGAGAAAGATATTGTATACGCAAACCTTACCTCTACAAGGTGAATATAGATGGGCTATTTCCTATAGACCATCGGCTCAAGAAAAGATGAAAAAAGATAGGAAAGAAAGAAATAATTTAAAATTTTGGAGTTGCATCTACTAAAGAGGGACTTGATTTATGATATGGTGTTGATTGATTATAATTACTTAGCCACAAGGATCAGGAGCGGAGGTACAGTAGTGGGTGCGGGTTTGGGCGAACCCAGTTACTTTTTCCGAAACCCTGTATTTGTATTGAAAAATTTACCACATCTATATAAATATATCATGCTGAACCCAGTAACAAAAGAAATCTAGGTTTAATGGTAAGAGTTGTGCGTTTGCTGGAAAAAGATGTGGGTTCAATTCCCGATTAAAGCAGATTTTTATTTCGTTTTTTTTAAATATTGTTTTCACAAATCAACTTAACGACAACGTTTTCTTCACTTTCCTCTCAACAGACACTAAATAACATTATTTAAAAATAAAATATAACGTGTTTCTTTCTAATAAACAAAGAACACAAGCTTCCCAACTTTAAACACAATTTTCTTCCAATTCCCAAATAAAAAAAAAACTAGGGTTCTGCTGCCTCTATCAACTTCGTTGCTAGTTGCTACTCTCTTGACACCACATCGAAATAGTTCGTCTCAAGTATCTGTCCATCTTTCCATCTCCTGTGAATCAAAATCCTTAACCCCTTTTCAATTGATTTTTGGGTATTGTTAAACTTAAAGTTAGTAAAAAAACCTTTTCTTTTAGAACACTCCTGATTTGAGGCAAATTATTTTAGTATTGGAATGAATAATCCCAAATAGAAATAGTGCAAAATTGTTACAAAGTAAGTCATACGGTTGATCCTAATTTGGTTTGAGATTAAGCTACTGATGATTGATTGTAAAAGGGGAATCGGCTAAATGTGCTAACAAGAGTAATGAATTAGTGTAATGAATTGTGCTATCACAAAGTATTACTCTAGTATCATTTATGAATAGATGATTAAAAGGATATTTACTTGATTATGAGGACATGAGTGACATTCTGAACTTATATTTGTTTATCTGTGTTCAATTTTTGTTGCATTTGCTCTTTATATTTTAGCACTGTGCATTCATGAGTTCTTATTGGTATATCTTATGGCACCTCGATTCTCTTTGTCAATTTATGGGAACTATCTAGCTAGACTAAGTTTTTAAATTTTTAGGAACAAATCATAGTATAGTTTACAAATTGAACTATGTCAAAGGAGATAAAGAATAGTTTGTTATAGCATTTTGAAACATACAACTTCAAGTGAATTTTTGTTTTGTGATTTTTAGGTTTTTCTAGCAAAAGTCGATATGATCACGAGTTTTTACAAAACTCAAGCTTCTGCAGCTTCTTCTAGATCTCCTTTGACAAGTTCTCCATGTCCAGTTATTAATAACAATATTAATCCTTCCCAAGCATCGAATAAAATGTATGATTATGAGCCCGATCCTGCTAAAAGAAAACCAATTTCAGAATATCCTCCTAATTTACGTGACCGTGTAAGGAGAAATTATATACAAAATGGAGCTTGTCAACCTCGTGGTTTTGTCTTTCCAAAAAGAGATTTTGGGGGAATAATGCGTCACTTTAATCCGGAATGGTTTAAAACTTCATGTTCTCAATGGTTAGAATATAACATTAAACAAGATGCAATATTTTATTTTTGTTGTTACTTGTTTAAAAATGAGGTTGGAGGATATGGAAAAAATATAGGTGATGCTTTCACAACAGATAGTTTTAGAGGTTGGAATAAAGGTTTAAAAAGACTTAAATCACATGTGGGTGACGTGAGTAGTGTTCATAATCGATGTTTCAAGATGATGCTAGATTTAATGAACCAAGCACAATCCATTCTAACTTCTTTGGACAAGCAATTTGAGAAAATTAAAAGTGAACATCGAGTTTGTTTGAATGCTTCAATTGATGTGATAAGGTATCTTTTGTAAGAAGGAATTCCTTTTCGGGGCCATGATGAGAGTGTAACTTCTACTAGAAGAGGCCAATTTTTAGATCTCTTAAAATGGTATGCAGATAGGAAGGAAGATGTGAAAAATATGGTATTAGAAAAAGCTCCAAAAAATAACACCATGACTTCTCCTAATATTCAGAAAGATATTGTGAATTCTTGTGCAAAAGAAACGGTGAAAGCAATTATTGAAAATTTGAATGAGAATTTTTTTGGGATATTAGTTGATGAGTCTAAGGATGTCTCTCATAAGGAACAAATGGCTCTTGTTCTACGCTATGTCAATAAAGAGGGTGAACTTATTGAGCGATTCCTTGGTCTTGTCCATGTTAAAGGTACAACTGCGCACGCATTACAAAAAGAAATATATTCTTTGCTTTTACAACATTCATTGAGTTCATCTCTAATACGGGGACAGGGGTATGATGGAGCTAGTAACATGCAAGGACACATCAACTTTGATTCTGAAAAATAATCCTTCGGCACATTGCATACATTGCTTTCCTCATCAGTTGCAATTGACTCTTGTAGCTGTTGCAAAAAAAAAAAAATACCATGATGTAAATAATTTTCTTGACATTCTTGCTAATGTTTTGAATGTTGTTGGAGGTTCTTATAAGCGTAGGGAGATGCTTAGAGATGATCAAGCTGAAAAATTAGATGAGTTATTAGTGCTTGGTGAAGTTCATCCAGGAAGTGGATTAAATCAAGAACTTGGGCTTCAAAGACCAGGTGATACTCGTTGAGATCTCACTTTAAGACATTACGTAACTTTATTTCTTTATTCTCTTCGATTGTTCATATACTTGGAGTTCTTGCAAATGAGGGTTCAAATTATCAGGAGAAAGCATTAGCCAAAAGTCTAGTGGAAGATATAAGATCTTATGAGTTCGTTTGTATATTACATTTGATGTTAAAACTATTGGCAATTACATATGCTTTGAATATGGCCCTACAAAAAAAGATCAAGATATTGTTAGTGCAATAAAACTTGTTGATTTCACAAAGAGGCAATTGCAAACAATGAGAGAATCTAAATGGAATTCTTTGATAGAAGATGTCTCTTCGTTTTGTGATAAGAATGGTATTGTAATCCCAAAAATGGATGAGAAGTATGCACTTGGAAAGTCGAAGCGTAAAAGCTCAATTGTTACATATTTCCATCATTTGTACGTAGAGGTTTTTTGTGCTACTATTGATTTGCAACTTTCGGAGCTTAACAGTCGTTTTAGTAAAGTGAATACTTCTCTGCTTCTTGGTATGGCTAGTTTAAGTCCCGATGATTCTTTTGCGAATTATGATAAAAATAAGATTATGAAACTTGCTATATATTATCCAAATGAGTTCACTGCTTCTAAGCTTGAAGATCTTAGTTATGAGCTTGACAGTTATATGGACTATGTGCGAGAAATGGACAATGCATTCTCTAACTTGAAAGGGTTTGGTGATCTGTCGAAGACATTGGTTAAAACAAATATTCACAAGACATGGAGACTTATTTATTTGCTTGTGAAGCTGAGTTTGATATTACCTGTGGCTACTGCAATGGTTGAAAGGACTTTTTCTTCAATGAAGTTTATTAAAAATGATTTGCGAAGCAGGATTGGTGATGACTTTTTGAATGATTGTTTAGTTTGTTTTATAGAGGATGAAGTATTTGAAAGTGTATCTAATGATGCGATCATTGATCGTTTTCAAAACATGACAACTCGTCGAATGCAATTGAAATGATAATGTTTATATTCATATATTGTGTTTGCCTTTCGTTACTTTTTAAATATATATTAAATATCGATACTCATTCTTTAGTCAGTTTGATATTGTATATTAGTTTTAGGTCATAGTCTTATTTTAAATTTTAGAACCCACACACTCCAAATCCTAGCTCCACCTCTGACAGGAATGAAGCTACCCTTGTATAAAGGGAGTCAACTGACACCTATTCGTCGAAAAATTACATTGTATAAATACATTAGTTTTTTTAATTGTATATATACTACATGTTAGGTGTGGAAGCCATGCAAATTTTGGGTACCAATTTGATCTCTTGGAATGTGTAATCTAGTAGAAAATTAGTATTATCCACCACTGCCTACAAGTTTATAGTTTTCACGTCAACGAGGTAATCGAGTTGTGAACAGAATTTTCTCTTATCACTAAAAGAATGGTTATCACACATAAGAATATTGAGAGAATAGAAATCCAGGCTGCAAAGAAAGGCTAAAACTCAGTGTGAGTTTTCAAATGGCGGCCTGTCTTCTTTCGGTTGACATAATATTATTATTTTGAAGCATAATATATTATCGTCTATACCCGCATGGCCATATAACAATCATTCGCTATAAAAATTAAGTTTTTTATAGAACTAATTTTTATATTATATTATAATATATATTTTCTGTAACGTACGTCATTACAATAATAATAAAAAATCAAAACAAATAAAGTTGTTATAGAAAGATTTGACTGTCCTGGTATTCTTAGAGTCAATGGATTGCTTTAATTTGCTTTACCAGATTCTAGAAAAAATATGGACCAGAAAGGCTAATATAATATCTATATATTGTGGTCTGTTCCTTTTCATTAAAAGGTGAGGTCCGTGGTGTTTAGTGAAAAAGAAAGGCACCTAATTCCTCTTGTTGTAAGAATGGCAAGCAAGCTTCTTGAATTATTCCATAATACTTTCTGCAACCCAAGTAGATGGACAAATATTTAAAGATATTTGAAAATATATTGGATATATAAGAATAATGATATTATGTGCTTGATTTTCCTCTGAAAATGGTGCTTTCCACGTCCTCTATGTTATAAGAACTCCCTTAGAGAGGAATATTAAAGAACGACAAACCTTAGAGTAATGGTAAAGTTGTCTTAATGTGATTCATGGGTTATGAGTTTGAACCGTGGAATCAATTATCAAAGGCGGCCCGACGAATTTTGTGGTCTAAAGCCAAATTTACGAGGCGCCTTATTTTCTTTAAATAATTTTTTAATTTGAAGTCCATTTTTCTAGTTCTTTTTATATGCAAAGTTATTAATAATTTTTTTATAATTAATTTTTTTTCTAATAATTCTATCTTAATTGACAATATAGTTAATCCATTTAACCTCTCTTGAGACATTATTGAGCTTAGTTAAGATTTTATCAATTTTAATTTCGAAAAAACTTTTTTTTGCTGAAGTAGCGGTAACATGAGTTGTTAACATTATTTTATAACCAATATAGACATTTGGAAAGAATCAAATTTTTTTATTTGATTGAGCATATCAATCAAACCGTTATCTTCCAATTGTACTATTTTTCCTAACACTTTTAATTTAGAAAATAAATCTAAACCATCAATATTAGATTGATTATTATGCTTCAAGAAACACTCAAGATTAGGCGGTATTTTTCAAAATTTCCATCATCTAGTGATCTCAATTTTTTACATTAAATAAAAAACAAAAATATTTTCATATGCTTTGAAAATCTATTCTGAAATGGAAAAAATAGTCTTATCTAATATGTATAAAAAGTAATTAACTCTTAAGGACTCTTCGAGAGATTTTGAGATTTCAAATCAATATTCTCTTAAAATTATTCGGGGTAGGGGTAGGGGTAAGGTCTGCGTACACACTATCCTCCCCAGATTTCAGTAGTGGGATTTTACTGGATTGTTGTTGTTGTTGTTGTTGTTGTTGTTGTATTCTCTTAAAATTATTTTTTTTCTATATATCACAAATTTCTTACGAAGTTCGGGTTTAATTTTCATTTCAGATGCAATTTCCTTGGCAGAAATCATACTAGTTGCAAATCCTTTTACCCCTTAAGTTTTTAAGACCACAAGTTTTAAAAGTCTTTTTTTTTTCTTAAACTCCGTGGCGAGTCAAACAACCTCATCTAAATTGAAACATATGGAGTATATAATATATTAGGTGTAATAAAAAAAATGGGCCCCCCATAAATGTGGGGCCTAAAGCAGTTGCTTTACCTGCTTTATGATAGGGTCACCCCTATCAGTTACAGATATTTGCATTAGGGTAGGCTACCTGCATTATACCCAATAGGGTATGACCCTTTCACATGTCCTGCATAAACGTGAAATACTTCGTACATCGGAGTGACTTTTTAGAGAGGAATATTAATATTATATTCTGTCCTATGAGATCTATGATTTTCACTAGTGAAAAGACAAAATTTCAAATCTTTTTGATAACATAATATAAACGTGAGAAGTTGTAGATCCAGCTATTGCAGAAGTAATATCCACATATAGTACTATAATAGAACTTTATGAAATCCGGTAACTTTTGCATAGACGCGGTATTTCTAATAAGAAACTCACTAAATATTTATAAATATCTAATTGTGAACCCAGTTATTATTGCATATTAATTTAAAATTACGATAGGAACCCATAAGTCTCAAATCCTGAATCCGCCTCTATTTCTAATCATGACAATAAGAAAAGACTTCCTTTCCCAAAAGGAATCGTAGATATTAGGCGGCAATTTTGATTTCACATTGAAATCACAAATTTCAATGGTATTGTCTTATCGTATAAATAATTTATATATTCTCAACGCATACAACTTAGACTCTTACCGGTAAGGGTAAGGGAATCTTCTTTCTCTCCTCTTGAACCATTATGAACTTTTGTTTGGCTTTCATAGGCGCAAATGTCTTATCATATGACCTGCAGAGTAGATGCCATTCCCTATCAAGTAAAGGTGTTTAACAGGCTGGGTTGACCCGTAACCGGACCGGTCCAGACCGGTTAAAACCGGAACCGGACCGGCCCGGTACATAGGGGGCCAGGTGGGCTGGGTAGGAGGGGTAGAGGGGGTTGGTCCATTTAAATTTTGGTAATGGTTAACCGGACCGGTCAAACCCGATCCACGTGAACAGTACTGTGTACCGGTTAAACCGGCCCGGCCCGGTACAATCTTTTTTTTTTTGTTTTTTTTTTAATTTTTTGAATTAAGTGGGGCCCACTAACCGTTGGCAACGGTAAGACCTGGCAGGGATCCGTTGCCCAACGGGTTAATTGCATTTATAGCCTCTTTTTTCTTTAAAATTTAACCTTTTTTCAATTTACAAAATTAATCTTCTCTAAAACTATAAATACACCCCCTCTTCTTCATTTCTTCACTCAACTCTTATTTCTCAATCTCAATTTCTCTCATTCTCCAATTTTCAAGATTTCAAGTCTCAATCTCAAATTCTCAATTCCCAATTCTCAAATCTCAATTCAATTTAAATCATGCCTCGTACTTCTAGAGTGCGCTCATATGTTTGGCAACACTTTGAGGTGGTAGAAGAAAATGAAGAAGGTCAGAAAGTAAAGTGCAAGAACTGTGGTCAAGTCTTAAATTTTCGTTCAGAGTCTGGCACAGGCAGTTTAAGGAGGCATATCAAGTATTGTCTTGAGCGTCCTCCGGAAATTCGTATTTAAGATTTTAAGATAATTTGTGTTATTTTAAAATTATTAGACGTATTTATGCTTAATGTTTTAGTTTGTTAGATTAATTTGAAGTATTGTTAATTTATTATGCATGAAAATTTAGTTTTAAAATGCAAACTTTAATTTTGAATTTTAAAATAAATGTAGCACTTGCAATTTATATTAATACTTTTGTATTAATATAATTTATAATCTTTAAATTAATACAAAGTATTAATATAACTTACAATAGTTATACAAAATACAAAAAAATTAAAAAATACACTAAACCCGGCCCGGCCCGACCTCTTCAACCCGTATGGTTCAATTTTTATCCGGATGAACCCGAACCCGTTAAACCCGTTAAGCCCCAACCCGTAACCGGCCCGGACCGTAACCCGTACGGGTCCAAAAAATAGCAACCCAGCCCGGCCCGACCCACCCGTTTAACACCTTTACTATCAAGGCACTTATATCAGTCGTATACTTATCATTGAATAAATGAAAGAGACCGGAACCAAAATGTGGTTGTTTTGGACTTAAAGAACAAAGATATGTGGACAAAAAACTTACTGACCAAAATATATATAGCGTTTTTAGGAACCACGCTATATTTTAGCGGCCATTTGACCAGTTAAGTATAGCGTTTTTCCAAAAAATGCCATATATATATATAGCGTTCTTTACTAAAACACTATACATATTAAGTGAGCCATAAATAATTCTTCTATGCTTAATTGATATAACAATAACTCAACTAGGCATAGCATTTTCTTAAAAGACGCTATACCTCAAATAATTGAACCCCCGGGCTGGTTTTTGCCTTATTTAAAGAGGTGAAAAATTTTGTAAAAATCCATTCATAAACATCTTCAAGTGTTCTGAAAATTTTCTTTGTTAAGTTGTTTTGCATTTTATCATAATGCTTGAAGAGCGAAAAATTAGGGTTTCATTATATTGGGGGTGATGTTGTGGTGGCGAATAACTCAGTAAGCTATAGTTTATTTGCACAGTCTCATGTTAAGTTTTCACTTACAATGGAGTACGATAAATTGGTATCGTTGATATGTAAAAAAAAATGAGTGTGAGCAAACGTTCAGTGAATCTTAAAATAACCGAAAGATATCCGTATTCTATGACTCCGCAAGGGGTTGCTTGTTATGCTGAGTTTAACATCTAAGATGATAAAACTCTAAGAGATTTTTTGGGGACTCCGGATGAATACAGGGAGTTTATTGTGATAAAACTGTTGGAAATATACGTAAAGGCTGAAGACGTTTGCAATAATGAGGTTGCACAAAGTAGGGAAATCCCTCAATCATCGGGTGGTTATTTTGGAGCAGTTTTAGCCGAACAGGTTCCGGCTGAAAGAGTTTGGCCGGATCTAAACTTATCTCTATGGGCGAAGGAGGAGCGAGGAAATAATTTTCCCCCTAGTATACATAATCCACAAGCCGAGTGGTAAACTTCAATTTTTCTTTGTGTTACGATGTATATTTTTGTGTATTGTATGTGTATTAACATTCATATATTCCACAAGGGGTACCGACAAGATATGAATTTTATAAGTTATGAACCGAGGCCAGTTGGAATATGCCTATTTTGGCGTGTTGGATCATGGTGGTCCATCAGGGAGTCAACATCAACAAGATAATGTGCATCATGGGATATCAACACATTATGATTATAAGTGAATATATGAAGTTATATGTATTGTTTGGACCAATTTCAGCAACTCATTATTTCTTTGGTTGTGCAGTGAAAACGAGCAACTTGATGGTCCTGTCCTCGCTCAATTGCCTGAAGACGATAGCGATCTAGCAGATGCGCAGAGCCATAAAGAGAATAATGATTATGACAACAACGCCGATGACTCTGGAGATGACACACCCTTCCTTGATGAGGGTGATAATGAGGAGGAAGAGAATTTCGAACCTGATTTGACGAGGGAGCATGTTCCACCTCCCGTTAGACCAAGAGTGTACAAGTCCCACGTGCCATTTCATTTAAGGCATATTCCCTACCTTGATCATTTTCCAAATATTCCAGAGGTGGATGCCCTCACAAAGGATCCTAACGACATTCGGACAGCAATATGGGATGAATCTAGACCAACGGTGTTGTCAAAGGGCATGCTTTTTCCTAATAAGGCGCGCCTAAGCAGTGCGCTGAAAATGTACAGTGTAAAAGAGTGCCGTGAGATGACGGTATGTGAGTCTTCTCCGGATATTTATAAGTGTGATGATCCAAAAGGTCATCTCTTATTTTAGAAGTCAAATTCGTGTTTTGAGGCCTTAAAAACCTCCTTTTATCTCTTATCGATTTGCGTGCGCAGTCCGCGCGCGATACCGGAATGTTTTTATGTGAAAAAATAAGAAATAATAATTTTTGTCTTAAAAAGATAATTTTCGTTGACTCTGGTCAACCTTTTGGGTAAACGGACCCGGACCCGTATTCCGATGGTCCCGGAGGGTCCGTAGAAAAATATGGGTCCTGGGCATATGCCCGGAATTGAATTCCGACGTCCCTAACCCAAGAAATGAATTTTTGAAGAAAATTGATAAGACTAAAAATGTAATAATTTAAAATATTTGATCTTGTTGGAATCGAGCCCGTATTTTGGTTCCGGATTCCAGTACAGGTCCGTTATAATATTTAAACTTTATCTGTGAAATTTGGTGGAAAAAGGAAGTGATTGGATGTAATTCGGACCATTGGTTGAGAAAATATGAGTTTTGAATTATCTTGAAAAAATTTCATGAGTTTTGGTGTTGAATTCATAGTTCTAGATGTTATTTTGGCGATTTGACCGCGCGAGCAAGTTCGTATGATGTTTTAAGAAGACTGAACATATATATATGTTGTTATGCCCTGTCGTAGCCTTGTCACTAACTCATCGAGGTTAGGCTCGGCACTTACCAATACATGGGGTTAGTTGTACTGATACTGTACTCTGCACTCTTGTGCAGATTTTGGAGCGAGTGGCTGATCGAGATGTTGGTTGCTGTTACTGCATTCCGGAGACCCAAGATAGTCTTGCAGACGTCCGCAGGCCCTGACGTCCCCTTCTATCTTACTTCGTTTCTATTTTATTTACTTTCGAGACAGATGTAATCTTTTCTTTTAGACCAATATTTTTAGTAATCTATTGAAAGTTCGTGAGTTGTGGCACCAGTTTCTGGGTGGTATTGACTTATGTTTTCGTTAAAAATATAAGAGTAAATAGTTGGATTATATACTTCCACTTTCATTTTTCCGTTGATTTAATTCTGTTAAACTTTAATTATAAAAGGATAACGGAAAAAGGTGTAATATTTGTAAGCACGTGATTTTTGCCCTATATGAGAAATACTCCCAAAAAATGCAAAATAAAATGATTTTCCTTGGTGTGCAATTTTGAGTACTTTTGTGATATTTTAGATAATTATTTGTATTTGTCTGTGTTTGCTTATTTGTTAAAATTAATAAAAAATACAAAAATATGTCGCATTTTGCATGTAGGATTTAATTCTACAATTGTTAGTAATTAAATTAGTTTTACAAAAATTAAAAATTACAAAAAATAGGCATCTTTTGCATTTTTAGCATTTAATGTCCAAATATACAATTTTAGGCTTAATTATTACTTAATTGTGCGTTAATTGTTATTGGGAGTTAATTTTCGCTTTTATAACTTAATTTAGTTCTAAATAATAATTTAAGTATTTTCATAATTTAGTTTTAGAAAATAAAAGAAGAAAAGAGAACAAAAATACAAAGAAAAATCGGATTGGGCCACTTCTTCAATTTTCAAACCATAGGCCCAAATAATTGCCTAATCTTTTCCATGACCCAGTCCACTTCAGACCGGGTCGACCCGGTCCGCCCCATTAACCCATTAACCCAAGACCCACTCTTCATTTTTGTCCTAACACAAAACAAAACAAAACACAAACAAAAAAAAAAACCCTAAAAACCTAAACTAAACTATCCGCCCCCCACCCTCTCTTCTTCTTCTCCAAGATACCAAACACACCAAGCATCCATGGCAGCACTTCCGTCTCCTCCGGCTCACAACCACCACCATCGTCCAGCCCCGTCGCTACTGCCCCATCTTCTTCGCGACGTCCTTCACCTCCGGCGACCATGGCTGCCCGTTCCGTGCTTTGCTTTCGTCGGAATAGCCTCTCCTGTTTCACGTCCAAACATACGCCATTGCTACTGCGCTGCTTTCTGCTTCATCGTCCCTCTGTCCCAGCCATCAGCCTCGTCGTCCCGTCGTCACTGCCCAAATGATCCTCCATTAAATCCGACGAACACTGCTGCTTAGCCTTCGTCGTCACTGCCCGTCGTCACAGCCCCCACTCCCTCACGTCCAAACGCCATAACCAGCCCGACTCCCTCCATGGCTAACCCCTTCACCTCCATGGCTGACCCCGTCTTCATCGAGCTCTAACCCACGTTACTATCTTCCTCCTCACGTCGCACGAGCACCCTACCAGTCGTCGCTGTTTCGTCTTCTTCGTTGCTGCGTACTGCCGTCGATGACCCCATGAGTCTGTTGTTTGGTTGCTCACCATCGTACTGTTGTTGACGACGCAAGGCAGTCCGGTTAAAGTCCGGCAAAGGTCGAGGGTTTTTGGTCGATGTCGTCGATCACTGTCCGAGTTCATCATTGGTTGGTCGTTGTTCGTCGTTTCATTTCCGGTTGGTTGGTTTTTGAATCTCATTTATCGTCCATATTTTTGTTTGGTATTTTTTTGGATCCAAAATCGATAAATGATTCAATTCTTGTTTGGTTTGTTCTTCGTTGAAATAATTTTCTAGTTTGTTCATTATTTGGTGAATTTTTCATGTTTATTTCATATTTGTTTTATTGTTTAGGTAAATGTTGTTAGTTTAATGTTAGTTAGATACAAATTAAAGTTTAACTAATTGTTTCCTCAATTTGTTTTATGTATTTTATGTATTTTCCAAAAATGGTCAATATTGTTAAAGTTCAAGTTTAAATTCATAATTGTTTCTTCTTAGGTTTTGTTTTGTTATTTGCCTAAAAGAATTTAGTTGTGATAGAGAAGTATGTTGGTTTAATCATTTGAATCCGTCATGTTGTTTTTGTTCAAAATAAATTTAATTTATGTCCATACTTTGTTTAATTGTTCTTGAATCCGAATTTTGTATAGTTTGATTTCTTGTTTATCATTTATGATTATTTCTTGAATTTGTCTCATAATCTTGTTTAAAGTTTAATATAGGAATTGTTTGTTGTAATGTTGTTAGAGTTGATTTTAAGTTCAATATTATTGAATTTAGAAATCTAAATATACTTGTTTGTTGTTGTTGTTGAATCCGAAAATAGGATTGTTTGTTGCTAAAATATTATTTAATCAAATTTTAGTTGTTATTTATTGTTCAATTTGTGTTCATGTGATTTGTTGTTGAAATGTTGGAGAAATCATGTTCATATGATTTGTTGTTGAAATGTTGAAGAATTCATGTTCATGAAATTTGTTGTTTGAACATTGTTAGAAATTAATCATATTGTCTATATTTTGGTTAAGTTTGATTAATTGATGTGTTATAGCTGATTGGTAGTTTGGTAATTTATAGTACTTTCGGGGGTAAAATAGTAATTTGCAATAGGGTCGGAGGGGTAGTTTAGGAATTGTACATTTTGTAATTGTTTATTTGAAGCATGGGGGACAAAATGAAATGGGGTGGGTTGTGATATGGTTATTTAATATAAAGGGGGGACAAGACAAAATTTAGTGGGGGGAATCTTGCATTATTTTATGTTAGGCATGGAGGACAAAATATAATGGGGTGGTGTGATATGTTTATTTAATGTAATGGGGATGAGTGAGAAGATAATGGGTTTGGTAGAGAAAATGGGTTGATTTTAATTGATTAAAAGATTTATGGGATGAGATATAAGTAGAAGTCTTGAAATCAGATATAGGGACACATATACGAGAAAATACAGAAGAGAAAGAACGAACACTTATTCCGAAAAAACATTGAAACTCTCAAGAAAAGAAAAAACATACAAAGAAAAATAAAAAAAAAGTTGAAAATTAGAAGAGAAAGTAGTACACACCTGATAAATATTCTGGTATACAGGTGTAGAAATTAAGGGTTGAAGATTAACTAGCCTTTCAAAAATCTGAAAATTTCCCTTGGTTTCTGTCCGTTATTTTCGGCATTCCTGGATTTTATTTTGAATTTTTCAAATCTGTCACTGGGATTTTCGTTGACTGGTTATTGCTGGTTATTGTTGCTGTTGCTGTGTTACGTATTACGTTGCTGACTTTCTTCTTCTTATATTGACAATATCAGGTACACAACTGTAATTTTGGCATTTTGTAAGCTGAAATGAAGAATGGAGTGTTAAATTTTTAATTTAGTTTAATTTTTTTTTGTATTGTATTTAGGTTATTCATGTATTATTATTCTGTAAATCACTGTCATTTGGCATAACTAGGCATATTATAGCGACATATTAAATAACGCCTTAACCAGATTATTAGGAAATATATTTAAGCCTGATTACTAATTAAAACTGTTTAATAATAAAAAAATAGAAGAAATAACGTAAAAAATGGCGTTATTGAATCAGTTTGGCAAAAATTGACTAAGTTCTTTATTCATAAGGTTTTTCGTCAACAATAAGTTAATCGGAATCATGTAGTTAATTTCAGTTAAAACATGAATTAGTTTGCGAATCAAGTATTAGGATATGATGTGAATTAAAACAAAGTTAGTTAAGGTTAAATCTTTTAATTTTTTAGAAATATGGTTTAGTAATCAAGTTTTTTTTTTCTTTAAATTTTTAGTATTTGTAAATAATTAGTTTCAATAAGCTTAAGTCTTACTAACAATTTGAATTTTAATCCAACTATGGGATAATTGTTTTTTTTTATTTTATTTTTTGACAATTCCATGTTGTATTTATGATTATAATTTTTATTACTTTCTGTTAATATTTGTTTTTCTCTTCTATTTAATATGTTATTTTCAAGAATGTAGATATTGATTTTATATTTATAGACAAACTTAGTAATAATAAAAAGGTAGTCATTAAAGGATATTCTTAAAATAAGGAAGGATTTCGCTAAAAATAAATAGATGTAAATAATACAAAAATTTACAGGATTCTCCAATCTCATTTATTTATTTAATTTTTTTTAAAAAAAATTACTTAGAATTTGGGATGGATTGTTTAGTGAATTTCACTTCCTTCCCCAAAGATAATGACGCGCTAGACTCTTTATGCGCGATTTAATTAATTTTACCTTCTTAAATTCGGATGCGCATTTCATGCGACCCAAATCTAAATCCTAAAACATTGAATAAAAATATGTTCCGGATTGCGGGTGCATTTCATGTGACGTAATCCAAAGACATGTTTTAAACGATGTTCACAATTTTTTTTAAAAAAATATAATAATAATAAAGTGGTAAAAAGTTAAAATTGGCACATCGGTTCATAATTGTATTAAAATCAGATAAATAAGCCAAATATGACAATTGAGTGACCGTGCTAGAACCACGGAACTCGGGAATGCCTAACACCTTCTCCCGGGTTAACAGAATTCCTTATCCGGATTTCTGGTACGCAGACTGTAATATGGAGTCATTCTTTTCCTCGATTCGGGATTAAAATTGGTGACTTGGGACACCCTAAATCTCCCAAGTTGCGACTCTGAAATAAATAAATAAATCCCGTTTCGATTGTCCTTTAATTGGAAAAAATTCCTACGCCCTTCGCGGGGTCGGAAAAAGGAGGTGTGACAGCTCTGGCGACTTTGCTGGGGAACAACCCAGAATCTCTGGTTCAGGGTTCAGAATTCGAGCTTGGAATAATTGTTGTATTTGGCTTCGTTTGATTTTGTTACATGATCTGTGCTTAATGTGCTAATTAACTGCTTTTACCGCTTTGATCTTATGTGAACTGTATATAAGCTGTGCCGAAACCCATCTCCTCTCTGAGTCTTCTAAATCATGAAGAAGGGTGCACTTCGTGTGACTTCTTTTCTGTATAGTGTCTAAATTCCCAATTTAGAACGAGGTTGGATAAGTTGCAAAGCCGGTGAAACTTCTGTATTCCCGGTACGCTGCCTCCCCCTCGGCTCGAGCTGTCCGCTTGGGTAAGCCAGGTCTAGAACAAACAC
Organism: Nicotiana tabacum; assembly: GCF_000715075.1. NCBI lineage: Eukaryota > Viridiplantae > Streptophyta > Magnoliopsida > Solanales > Solanaceae > Nicotiana > Nicotiana tabacum. The sequence goes on from NC_134084.1 coordinate 157,746,900, forward strand.
CCAAGTTCTGAACCTAAAATAACTCAGTTTCATGCCGGATCCCTAATAGGAACGCTTATTTGCATCATGTGCATTTTGACTTAGGGGACTCAACACAGGGGTTGAGTCCGTCTAGGGCTAGCAACCTGAAATAAAGACCATCCTGATGCATCTTATTTGTTTTATGTGCATTTATTTGCTCGGTCTTGCATGTTGACCGGCTTCTGAGTCTCGGGAGTGTAAAATAATAATAATAATAATTTAAAATAAAATAAAATAAAAATAGCAAGTGGAGAGTTAGATGATTAATTTAGAAAAATCAGTGTCCAAGTACTGTCGAAATGCTGCCGAAATTTTGAAAAAAAAACATATATATTTTTACTTTTAGAATTGTTTGTTTGCCTAGAAAGCAGAAAGTGTGTAGGAATAAGTCTTTTATTTTAATTTGCAAAAAAAATAAAAAAAAAAAAAATGAAAAAGGAAAATAGTTTTTTTGCTATAAAAGAAAAAGGAAAAAATTTGTTTGTTTTCAAAAATTAGTTAGTTTATAGCCTGAACTACGCGGGTCTGATTCTCACCGGATGTGAGATCAGAGGCAAACCTCTTTGGTTTCGGCTCACCGTATTCAAAAAAAAAATCCAAAAATATTTAACATTACTCACTTCTTTAGAAAGTTTTTCTTTTAGACGTCAATTTTTTTTTTAAAAAAAATAATAATATTTCCTTTTAATCTCAAAATCCCAATTATTTGTTTAAAAGATATTCAAAAGAAAATTCAAAAATATTTTTTTCTGTAGTATTTCTTTCATAAATTCAGAATAATAGTTCAAAAATATTTCCTTTCTCCTTAAAAGTTTTTTCAAAAAAAAAAAATTAAAATCCAAAAAATATTTCTTTAGAATATAGATAGTTTTTAAGTCAAATAAAAGTTTTTCCTTCTTTAATCACTATAATAAATGTGCAGGATGAGCACAAGTCAAAATGAACCATTCTCAGTCTATAGTGAGGTCCCTTTGCAACTCCACATGTGGTGGAATGATATGGAAAAAGATAATGGAAAGAGTTTTGGGAGGTTTTGTCGATCTGTTGAATATCAAGCCAAGGACAGATATCATCGAGGCTCTAATACCGTTCTGGGACCCAACCCGCAACGTATTCCATTTTGCTGACTTTGAACTTTCACCTACACTAGAGGAAGTCGCCGGATATGCGGGGTTGAATGGGAAACTAAGAGGGCAATATTTACTTTCACCAAGACCAGTATCTCCGCACGCGTTCTTAGATTTGCTAAGCATTAGTCGGAAGGTGCAGAATGATGATTTGTCGAAGGGATATTGTACTCTCCAATTCTTGTATCAACGGCATGGAATTCCTCAGGGTTTGGAAGAACCAAACCTCGGATTAATTCACACTGGGAACAGAATCAAGTGGGAAGCAAGACGTACTTTGGCATTTATCACAACATTTCTGGGAGTTGTGGTCTGTCCCCGCAAAGATAAAAAAATAGAGATATGCCTTGTAGGGATGGCCGATGTTGCAATCAAAAGAACCGACAGTACTGTGGTTCCTTTGATTTTGTCCGAAATCTACCGAGCTTTAACTATATGCCGAGAAGGAGGCAAGTTCTTTCAGGGATGCAATCTGTTACTCCAGCTGTGGATGCAAGAACACCTCCATCACCGAGTGGGATACATGAACCACGGGTTGACTGAGAGAAACTGCATTAGCGGCTTTGAGAAACGAATGACAGGCGTCATATTTCCCGAAGGCGTCGAAGCATGGCTTGCACAATTGAGGTCAACAACAGCCGACCAAGTTGAATGGGCATTTGGGTGGTTGAATGATACTGAGGTAATATACATGGCGGCCGAGGAATGTCATGTTCTTTTGATGGGACTTCGTAGCATCCAGCCATATGCTCCTCATCGGGTACTGCGCCAACTAGGAAGATTTCAGGTAATTCCTACTGATGAGGATCTAAGCAAGCACGCCATTGAGTTGAGTCCAGGAGTCGTGTTCCCCGAAGGAAAAATTAGAAAGTTGTGGCACGAATGTAGATTCCTCGAACCCAAGACTATGGTTCGAGAGCTGGCTAAGGGTGAGGTAGACCCAAAATACGATGTTTGGTTCGGGAAAAGGTTCTAGATTCGTCGGAGGCCTGCTAAACGAGCTCACGTCCAACAATTTACGGATGATTCGCAAGAACAGTGGGGCTGGTTAGTGAGAGAGGAAGGCTACCGGGTTGAAATCGGGAAGCTGAACCGACAAATTGAAAGGCTTATGTTTGAAAACAACGTTCAAGTAGCCTCAGAGCAGGGTGAAAAGAACAAATTAGCCAAAGAAAACCAGGCACTGAAAGCCCGAATTTGCCAAGTCGGTAAGAGTGATAGCGACCGACAGAAACGTCTCTCTGATGAAAGGTTGATAGAGGAATTGAGAAATCAAGTCAGCAAAATCCGAGAAGACTTGGAGAGATCCAAGGCTTGTATAACAAGAATGCGGGTCAGGTGGGCCACAGTTACAACATCACGGAGAGAGCACCTATGGCAAGTAAAAAGGGACTACGAAATGAGTGTGGCGACATTGAGAGAGATAAACTCCATTCTCAATAATCGAGTCCTCAAACAAGCCCGGGATGCTAGAACAGATAGAGAACGCACGCTGCTATGAGTTGATAGCCCGGATGGAAGAACAAATGGAGAGGTTCCAAGAGCAGCTCATTGACAATACTCGAATATTGGTACTAAAGAATCAACGGATAGAACAGCTGTGCATAGAGAGGGATAAAATCAGGGGTAGGATCAATGAGATAGGGCGCTATATCACCACGAAGTGCCTAACATGTGAAGAGATGCCTCGTGATATCCTTTTTGCCTCAGTCATGGGTTATGTCCATCAGATCATGGAGGAACTAAAAAGCTTGCAAAGAAGCCTGGCCCCCAAGCCCGCGGAAAGGCCGAATGATGCCTCGCGGGAATCAAAATTCAAAGCTTTAATGTATCCCTAGTTCAATATTGCACTTGTTTGTTTTTCGAGTCTGTTGTCTACCCATATGTTATTTTCAAACATTCTCAAAAAAAATATGAAGTCTGTATTTTCGTTTGAAGTCTGTATTTTTTTTGTGATGGCTTGTAATAGCATTATTTTGAGTAATAAAAAAAATTTGGTCTTATGGCACGAACTACGCTTGGTCTGATTCGTGCGGGGTCACGATACGTAGGCAATCTCTATAAGATTCGACCGTAATTAAAAAAAAAGAAAAGAAAAAATATATATTTGTCAGAGCAAAAATAAGCCGGGATGATGCATGCGGTCAGAGCAAAAACATGTTAGAAATGATTAACTGCCTAGGAGCATTGCATCCCCCTAACGTGCAATTACAATATCTGTTAAGACTCTAACACTGACAAGTTTGTTGTTTTTCCAATCAATATCAGTTAGTTGTTAGAGCGTACTGGCACCGTACCATTATCAAACAAGATCAAAAGGTCCTATACCAGAAAGCATGACTGGGTCAGACAACAACGTTGAGTCAGAAAAAACGGCCAATCAGATGCTGAAGGAAGCCCTGGAGAAAATGGAAAAAATGAGGCTAGAAATGAATGAAATGCAGATAGCCTTAGCTAGAGCCCAGAAGGGTCAAGAACTACCCGTTACTCCTACCCTCCAACCAGTACACACACCGGAATGCCCCTCTCCCGGGCCTTCAACAAGTTTCCCAAGCCATCACTATTATCAGGGAAGAGAGGCTTATGATTCCCAAGCTCCACCACCCACTCAAAACCCTCCTCCACCAAATGTTCCCGTCTTTGTGGCACCTCCCCCAGCCCCATTGCACAGATCATCTAGTGAGCCACTGTTTCAGGCTCACGATACACAATATTACCCCCTTGAACTCACATTCAAAGCACCCGAGCCACATACCTATAATCCCCACTTTGAGGTCCCGGCGGAGATTGAAAAGCCGGCTAAGAGCCCAGAGCAGGACGAGGTGATGCGGAAATTTAAAAGCCTGGAGCAATCCTTCAGGAACATACACGGGTTAGGTAACCAGGTCAGCGTGGCTTACAAGGATTTATGCCCTTTCCCTGACGTTCAATTACCAATAGGGTTCAAGATGCCTAAGTTCGATTTATACGAAGGGCATGGCGATCCTATGGCACATCTACGGGGTTTTTGTAGCAAAATGAGAGGAGCAGGGGGCAAAGATGAGCTATTGATAGCATACTTTGGCCAGAGTTTGAGCGGATCGGCATTAGAGTGGTATACAAGACAAGATCCGAGCAGGTGGTACACCTGGGATGACTTGGCACAGGCTTTCGCAGGACATTTCCAATACAACCTTGAGATAGTCCCAGACCGTCTCACATTGCTAAAGCTCGAGAAGAAACCCAGAGAGAGCTTCCGGGAATTTGGGTTCCGATGGAGAGAACAGGCAGCCAGAGTTGATCCCCCAATGAGAGAAGGAGAAATGGTGGATTACTTCTTACAAACTCTCGAGCCAACTTACTTTGGTCACTTAGTGACGTCAGTTGGCAAATCATTTAATGAAGTGGTGAAAATGGGAGGTATGATAGAAGAGGGACTTAAGTCCAATAAGATCCTGAGTTATTCGGCAATTAAGGCAACAACTCAGGCCATTCAGAGCGGCACGGGAGGTGCGCTCGGGAAGAAAAGGAGAGAGGAGGTCACGACATTAGAGGCCGACAATTGGTCCAGATCTAGAGGTCCTTCCCCTCATTACCAACCCAGACCCCATCGTCTAAACTACCCACACATTCCAAATTACCCTCCACAACACTATTATCCACCACCAGAACCACACTTTTCTATTCACCATGCCCAGACCTACACTCAACCCCCAGTGCACTCGCAATGGCGTACACCAAGTCCCCAAAATACACAGCCACACCCACAAAACACCTATCCACCTCCCAGGGCTAACAGACCAGGAACCAGCTTCCGCCCAAACCAAGCTTTTAGAAATGAGAAGGCCCCAAACAAAAAAATATTTACTCCGCTGGGAGAATCTTACACTTCTCTCTTCCACAGATTGAAACAGTTGGGGATGCTGACCCCAGTTGAATCCAAAGCACCAAATCCTCTTCCCAGAAACCTGGACCACTTTGTTAGCTGCGAGTATTGCTTAGGGATGCCGGGGCACGATACTGAAAAATGTTGGAAGTTGAAAAACACAATCCAAGAGCTCATTGATAATCGTCGTATTGAGGTACAGGCTCCAGAGGCCCCGAACATCAACCAAAATCCGTTACCAGCGCATTTTGAGGCCAACATGATCGAACTGATACATAAGGGGGCAGAGCCTAAGAAACCTTCGCAGGTGGTTATGGTGATTCGTTCTACAGAAACCAAAGAAAAGACAGTGAGTGCAAGGCCAGTGGTTCAGTTAAAAACAATAAAAGACAAGCCAGTGCTAGTAATGGGAGAGGGACCATTTGCGGCCAAGAAAAAGCAGGAGCCAGTCAAGATAGTGGTACCAAGGTCAGTATCCGCGCCCGTGGTGGTTGTGAAGGGAGCCTATGTAGAACCGGTTGTCATAAAACCGGTAGTCCAGTTACCCATGGTTGATAGCAAAGCCGTACCCTGGAAATATGACAAGGTAGTGGTGACATACAAAGGAAAGGAAATTGAGGAAGAAAGTTGTGAAGCATAGGGACTACCCCGGTCGGGACGTTGTTTCGCCCCCGAAGAGTTGAGAAAAGCTAAAGGCGAAAAAGACAATCCAGTACCAGTTAAAAAAGCTGTAACAGAAGAAGAGGCAGAAGAGTTTCTGAAGAAGATGAAAGGACAAGATTATTCCATTGTTGAGCAACTGAGAAAAACACCGGCCCAAATCTCGTTGTTGTCATTATTAATTCACTCTGATGAGCATTGCCGAGCTTTAATGAAGATATTGAATGAGGCTCATGTGCCTGACAAAATTTCAGTAAACCATTTAGAGACAATTGCCAACAAGATCTTTGAAGTGAACAGGATAGCATTTTCTGATGATGAATTGCCTATGGAAGGCACAGAACACAACAAGGCTCTCTATTTGACGGTCAAATGTGAAGGTTCAATGGTTACTCGGGCACTGATCGATAACGGGTCGAGCGCTAATATTTGCACGTTATCCACATTGAACAAGTTAAAGATTGATGAGGATAGAATCCGCAAAAATAGCATTTGTGTTCGAGGGTTCGATGGAGGGGGAACAAACACGGTAGGAGATATTGTACTCGAATTGACTATTGGCCCAGTCGAGTTCATGATGGAATTTCAGGTGTTTGATGCTGCAGTATCCTATAATCTTTTGTTGGGTCGACCGTGGATTCATGCGGCAAAAGCCGTGCCCTCCACACTGCACCAAATGATCAAATTCGAGTGGGACAGACAAGAAATTGTGTTACATGGGGAAGATCCCACATGCACCGTGAATGATGCCATTGTACCCTTTATAGAGACCGAAGATGATAAGGGGACATGGGTGTATCAGATCCTCGACACGGTTCCGGTGAGCAGGGTGCCTGAGGGTAAAAGCATGCCATGTCCTAGGGTGTCAGCTGCGACCGTCATGGTAGTGTCAGAAATGTTGAATAACGGGTTCGTGCCCGGGAAGGGTTTGGGGGTTGAACTGCAGGGCATTACTCAACCTGTGTCTTTGCCCAAAAATCTGGACACCTTCGGGTTAGGGTTCACACCAACAGCGGCAGATGTCAGAAAGGCCCGTAAATTGAAGAAGAAAGCTTGAGTGCTCCTTAAACCAATTCCTCGATTGTCCAGGTCCTTCGTCAGGCCGAATATCAAGAAACAGTCATTGGCAAAGATATCGGGCTCGTTAATTGAGGCGGAGGGGAATTTGGATAAGGTGTTTGAGAAAGTCTTTGCTGAAGTAAACGTGGTTGAGGCCAGGGAAGGGTCAAGCAGAGCAGACATACAATACATCGGACCACGTGCTAACATCAACAATTGGGAAGCTACTCCTCTTCCAGTTCGGAGGGAGTCGTGGTAGTGGGTTTTGTTTTCCTTTTTGTCACCTGGATTATTCCAGGGTTTGTAATCCAGTTGTTATGTTCCGTCCGTTTGGATGAGTTAAAACCTTGTTGTCTTTACGTTTAATGAAATGCAATTCTCTTCGTCCCTAATTCTCTTTCCATTTTCTTTTCTTTTCTTTGTACAGTTCTTTTTATGCTGATATCAATGACATGACATGCATGAGGAATCTTCGGCCCAGTTTTAAAAGCCAATCTAGTTCAGAAGTAATAATACAAGAGATCGAGTGTGATGATGGGGTGGATTGTAATAATGATGAAGCTTATAAGGAAATTAGTAAAGAACTAAGTCACTTTGAAGAAAAACCCAAACCTAACCTAAATGACGCAGAAGCAGTTAATCTAGGGGACCAAGACAATGTACGGTAAACTAAAATAAGTGTTCATTTGGAGCCACAACTCAAGGAGGAGATAATTAAAGTATTGCATGAGTACAAAGACGTTTTTGCATGGTCATATGATGATATGCCGGGTCTAAACACCGATTTGGTGGTTCATAAATTGCCCACTGATCCAGCACTCCTCCCTGTCAAGCAGAAGTTGAGAAAGTTCAAAACAGACATAAGTGTGAAGATCAAAGAAGAGATCACCAAGCAGTTTGAGGCAAGGGTCATTCAGGTTACACGGTACCCCACTTGGTTAGCCAATGTCGTGCCTGTGCCAAAGAAAGATGGCAAGACCAGGGTGTGCGTCGATTATCGAGACCTTAACAAGGCAAGCCCAAAAGATAATTTTCCACTGCCCAACATCCATATACTGATCGACAATTGTGCCAAACATGATATTGGCTCTTTTGTGGATTGTTATGCGGGTTATCATCAGATTCTAATGGATAAGGAAGATGCAGAAAAGACGGCATTCATCATGCCGTGGGGAACGTATTGTTATCGGGTCATGCCGTTTAGTTTGAAAAATGCTGGGGCAACTTATATGAGGGCCATGACAACTATCTTCCATGATATGATACATAAAGAAATTGAGGTATACGTGGATGATGTGATCATTAAGTCTAGACAGCAATCTGACCATGTCAGAGATTTGAGAAAATTCTTTCAAAGGCTTCTCAGGTACAATCTTAAGCTCAATCCTGCGAAATGTGCTTTCGGGGTGCCATCTGGGAAGTTGTTGGGATTTATAGTTAGCCGGAGAGGTATTGAATTAGACCCGTCAAAGATCAAAGCTATTCAGGAGTTGCCACCTCCAAGAAACAAAACCGAGGTGATGAGTTTGTTGGGAAGACTGAACTATATCAGCAGGTTCATTGCTCAGCTCACGGCAACGTGTGAACCAATTTTCAAATTGTTAAAGGAAGATGCCGCGGTCAAATGGACTGATGAATGCCAGGAGGCTTTTGATAAGATAAAGGGGTATTTGTCAAACCCACCCGTGTTGGTCCCACCAGAACCAGAGAGGCCTTTGATTCTGTATCTGACAGTTATGGACAGTTCATTCGGCTGTGTACTGGGGCAGCATGATGTTACGGGCAGAAAGGAGCAGGCTATCTACTATCTCAGTAAGAAGTTCACATCTTACGAGGTCAAGTATACTCATCTGGAAAGGACATGTTGTGCCCTAACTTGGGTGGCACAGAAATTGAAACATTACTTGTCATCTTACACCACTTACCTTATATCTCGCTTGGACCCGTTGAAGTATATTTTCCAGAAACCCATGCCCACAGGAAGGCTTGCAAAGTGGCAGATCTTACTTACAGAGTTCGACATTGTCTATGTGACACGGACTGCCATGAAAGCACAGGCATTAGCCGATCACTTGGCTGAGAACCCCGTTGATGAAGATTATGAGCCTTTGAAAACTTATTTCCCTGATGAAGAGGTAATGCACATTGAAGAATTAGAACAAGATGAGAAGTCAGGATGGAAACTTTTCTTTGATGGGGCTGCAAATATGAAGGGTGTGGGAATAGGAGCAGTACTTATTTCGGAAAAAGGTCAGCATTACCCCGTTATAGCTCGGCTTCGTTTCTACTGTACAAACAACATGGCAGAATATGAGGCGTGTATATTGGGATTGAGATTAGCTGTGGATATGGGTGTACGGGAAGTCTTGGTCATGGGTGACTCGGACTTACTGGTACACCAGATTCAAGGGGAATGGGAAACACGGGACTTGAAGCTTATACCGTATCGACAGTGTCTGCATGAGCTTTGCCAGCGTTTTCAGGCCATAGAATTCAGACACATTCCAAGGATTCATAATGAGGTTGCTGACGCTTTGGCTACTTTGGCGTCAATGTTGCACCATCCAGATAAGGCCTATGTTGATCCATTGCAGATTCAAGTCCGTGATCAGCATGCTTACTGCAATGTGATAGAAGAGGAAATCGATGGAGAGCCGTGGTTCCATGATATCAAAGAGTACATCAAAGCGGGAGTGTATCCAACGCAGGCCACCGGTGATCAGAAAAGAACAATTCGACGGTTGGCAAGTGGGTTTTTCCTTAGTGGAGGAGTACTGTACAAAAGAACGCCAGAGCTTGGTTTGTTGAGATGTATAGATGCACGGCAGGCCACAACTATCATGACTGAGGTGCATTCCGGAGTTTGCGGACCGCATATGAGTGGGTATGTTCTAGCAAAGAAGATTCTCCGAGCAGGTTATTATTGGCTCACGATGGAGCGAGATTGTATCAGTTTTGTGCGTAAGTGTCATCAATGCCAAATACATGGAGATTTGATTCATGCTCCACCATCAGAATTACATACGATGTCCGCGCCATGGCCTTTTGTTGCATGGGGCATGGATGTTATTGGGCCAATTGATCCAACAGCATCAAATGGGCACAAGTTTATCTTGGTAGCTATAGATTATTTTACCAAATGGGTGGAAGCGAAGACATTCAAGTCTGTGACCAAGAAGGCTGTAGTTGACTTCGTGCATGCAAATATCATCTGTCGGTTTGGGATCCCAAAGGTAATCATTACAGATAATGGGGCTAATCTTAATAGTCATTTGATGAAGGAGATATGTGAGCAGTTTAAGATTGCTCACAGGCACTCTACTCTGTACCGTCCCAAGGCAAATGGTGCGGTTGAAGCGGCCAATAAGAACATAAAGAAAATACTCCAAAAGATGGTTGAAGGATCTAGACAATGGCACGAGAAATTGCCTTTTGCATTGTTAGGATATCGCACCACCGTGCATACCTCGGTAGGGGCGACTCCTTACTCATTGGTATACGGTACCGAGGCAGTAATACCCGCAGAAGTGGAAATCCCATCTCTGCGAATCATTGCAGAGGCTGAGATCGATGATGATGAATGGGTGAAAAGCCGTCTTGAGCAGTTGAGTTTGATCGATGAGAAAAGATTGGCATCAGTGTGTCATGGCCAACTGTACCAACGAAGAATGGCAAGAGCATACAACAAAAAGTACGTCCAAGGAAATTTGAAGTCGGGCAATTAGTACTGAGGCGGATCTTGCCTCATTGGGCTGAGGCAAAAGGAAAATTTGCCCCAAACTGGCAGGGACCATTTGTAGTAACCAGAGTGTTGTCTAATGGAGCATTGTATTTGACAGATGTGGAAGGAAAATGTGTAGAAATGACCATCAATTCCGATGCGGTCAAGAGATATTATGTATGATTTCTTTATTTTCTGAATGTATCTGTTCGTATTTGGCATATCTTAAAGATTGAAATGATGAAGGCATTTTGTTCTGCTATCCAAACACTCTTATCCCTTGTTATCCCCTTCGAGCCTTACTTATTTTTCATACACCTCTTTCGGAATCAGCGGCACCATAAGAGAACACATGTGACGAACATAAAGAAAAGAAGGAAAGAAAAGAAAAGAAAAAAAAGAAGAAAAGAAAAAAAAGAAGAAAAGAAGAAAAGGAAAAGAAAGAAAAGTGAAAAAAGGGAAAGAAGAGAAACATAACAACGTAGTCTCTATAAAGTGAACTACGTTTGACTTGATCCCGAAAGGGTACGTAGGCAGCCTTACTCCGAGGTTCAGTCATACCAAATAGAAATCCAAAAATCCCCAAGCAAGAAATTGGGGCAGAAGTGGTGATTGTTATGAAAGTTGGATTCCGAAAGTTGTAATTTGAACCCATTTGAATTGTTTTGAGCCTTTTATACCTTTCTTTCTAAATCAATCCAAAAGCCTACATTACGGACCGAAGAAAGACCTTATGATCAGTTTTGAGAAATGCCAAGATGAACAGGTAGGAATAACCCACGACAGGGGCAACACTCTGGTTCGAGCAAGAAGTAAAAAAATAAATGAGAGAGTCTTATGGGTGAAAACACTCACGGGCACCGTAAGGCGACGGGAGCTGAGAGAAAAATAAATGAGAGAGTCTTGTTGGTGAAAACCTTTACGGGCACCTCAAGGCGAAGGTGAGATAAGAAATGGAAAACTGAGAAAGGTCTGTTGATAGAAACCGTTTCGCGGTACCGCAGGGAAACAAGGTTAAGGTCTGGATAAATCAAACAAGTGATGGAAGTTCTGGGCAATGAGGTACGACAATTGAGAGTTTGTTTGGTTGAACAGATTGGGCTGATTAATCCAAAATGCATGTCATGACCATTGGTACTAGTTTGTCTCGCTCAGATAAGTTTCTTTTCCTTCTCCTTTCAAACAGTCATCTGGTTTTGGATTCTTCTTATCCTTAACTCAAGAATCATGGCATTTCATTTTCTTTTGAGGGTTTTATCTAGCTGAGATGTTTCAGTGCCAGTTTTGTTCAATGCAAGCAGAAAGGACTTCAAAGTTCACTACCAGCTTCTAGAATTGTAAAGCACAACGTGGTCAGAGCATGTCAAAAATAACTTGATGTCAAGTGGAATACAGGGAATTAACGGAAGTTTCATCGGTGAAATGATTGGGGAATGTCGTGGGAAAGGCGAAAGCTCAAACAAAAAGGTCAAAAAAGTGAAATAACAGTAGGAGTGTAAAACATTTAGGTTGCCAGAGGTTGGGAAATTTAAAAGTTGGTCAGAAAGTCAAGCGGTTCAGGGTCAGTGCGTGGAAATTAGTCAACACAAAGCAAGGCAGTGGAAGGATTTTTCAGCAAGAATGCCATCAACTAACCACCGTTTTAAACTAACAAAATTTTCTTTGATTGAGCAGGAGGAGAAAAGTTAGTTGTTGAAGAGGAATTCTCCAGGAGGGAAAAACAAGCACTAATCAGGATAAAATGCAAGTTATCAGGAGTCCGCCTGGAGAATAGAGACATTCATTTCAAATTTAGCAATCAGGAGTCCGCCTGGAGAACAGAGACATACTTTTCAAGTTTGACGTCAGGAGTACGCCTGAAGAACAGAGACATACAGTTTAAATTTCAAAAATCAGGAGTCCGCCTGGAGAACAGAGACATACTTTTCAAGTTTGACGTCAGGAGTCCGCCTGAAGAACAGAGACATACAGTTTAAATTTCAAAAATCAGGAGTCCGCCTGGAGAATAGAGACATTCAATTTCAAATTTAGCAATCAAGAGTCCGCCTGGAGAACAGAGACATACTTTTCAAGTTTGACGTCAGGAGTCTGCCTGAAGAACGGAGACATACAGTTTAAATTTCAAAAATCAGGAGTCCGCCTGGAGAATAGAGGCATTCAATTTCAAATTTAGCAATCAGGAGTCCGCCTGGAAGAACAGAGACATACTTTTCAAGTTTGATGTTAGGAGTCCGCCTGAAGAACAGAGACACACAGTTTAAATTTTAAAAGTCAGGAGTCTGCCTGGAGAATAGAGACATTCCATTTCAAAGTTAGCAATCAGGAGCCCACCTGGAGAATAAGGGAATACAATTCAAATTCTAAGTAGTCAGGAGCCCCCCTGAAGAATAGAATGGCGATTTATTGGTTGAAATCTCGCCAACCTAAAGAAAGGAGTGGCATTTTTAAAGTTGTTGTTGAAGTTGGGAGCCCGCCCAGATAACAGAGGCATACATTTCAGTCTTTACATTTCAAGTGTTGAAGTTGGGAGCCCGCCCAGATAACAGAGGCATACATTTCAGTCTTTACATTCCAAGCGTTGAAGTTGGGAGCCCGCCCAGATAACAGAGGCATACATTCAGTCTTTTCATTTCAAGCGTTGAAGTTGGGAGCCCGCCCAGATAACAGAGGCATACATTTCAGTCTTTATATTTCCAGAGTTGAAGTTGGGAGCCCGCCCATAATAACAGAGGAATACATTCAGTCTTTACTTTCAAGTGTTGAAATTGGGAGCCCGCCCATAATAACAGAGGAATACATTCAGTCTTTACTTTCAAGCGTTGAAGTTGGGAGCCCGCCCAGATAACAGAGGCATACATTTCAGTCTTTATATTTCCAGAGTTGAAGTTGGGAGCCCGCCCAGATAACAGAGGCATACATTCAGTCTTTTCATTTCAAGTGTTGAAGTTGGGAGCCCGCCCATAATAACAGAGGAATACATTCAGTCTTTACTTTCAAGCGTTGAAGTTGGGAGCCCGCCCAGATAACAGAGGCGTACATTCAGTCTTTACATTTCAAGTATTGAAGTTGGGAGCCCGCCCATACAACAGAGGCATACATTTCAAGATCAAGTCAGAAGACAATAAAACAGAGGGTTACAACAGGAATCCCCAACAGGAAACAATAAAAATCCCCAGCACCGGGAAGCAAAAGTTTGCAACAAGAGGTCCCAGCACAAACTCAAGTGCATGGGTCAAAAGGAAGAAAAGCATCGGAAGAAAAGCACCGGAGAAAACGCAAGCAGACAAGAAAGCAAGGCAACAAGAACAAATTTCAGTCTAGCCTAGATTCTTGGTTTATTTTTAAGCACGGTGTAATAAGGAGATCGGTAAGTAGTGATAACAGCATGCAACAGCAGTAACATTGCAGTCCCACGGTAGTCCCAGCTACCAAAACTTCCCGAACTACATTAACCTGATTCCCCTTTAGCCAGGGATATGTAGGAAACCTTCGAAGCAAAGGTTCGGTTAAATCTTTTTCGAAAAATGCTTCACATGGAGTACTCGGATGGGCAAAAATCGCTCGCTTTATCTTTGCGCGAAAACCCTTCGTGTCTTCGGGCAAAGAGGGGCAGCTGTAAGCACGTGATTTTTGCCCTATATGAGAAATACTCCCAAAAAATGCAAAATAAAATGATTTTCCTTGGTGTGCAATTTTGAGTACTTTTGTGATATTTTTAGATAATTATTTGTATTTGTCTGTGTTTGCTTATTTGTTAAAATTAATAAAAAATACAAAAATATGTCGAATTTTGCATGTAGGATTTAATTCTACAATTGTTAGTAATTAAACTAGTTTTATAAAAATTAAAAATTACAAAAAATAGGCATCTTTTGCATTTTTAGCATTTAATGTCCAAATATACAATTTTAGGCTTAATTATTACTTAATTGTGCGTTAATTATTATTGGGAGTTAATTTTCGCTTTTATAACTTAATTTAGTTCTAAATAATAATTTAAGTATTTTCATAATTTAGTTTTAGAAAATAAAAGAAGAAAAGAGAACAAAAATACAAAGAAAAATCGGATTGGGCCACTTCTTCAATTTTCAAACCATAGGCCCAAATAATTGCCCAATCTTTCCCATGACCCAGTCCACTTCAGACCGGGTCGACCCGGTCCGCCCCATTAACCCATTAACTCAAGACCCACTCTTCATTTTTGTCCTAACACAAAACAAAACAAAACACAAACAAAAAACCCTAAAAACCTAAACTAAACTATCCGCCCCCACCCTCTCTTCTTCTTCTCCAAGATACCAAACACACCAAGCATCCATGGCAGCACTTCCGTCTCCTCCGGCTCACAACCACCACCATCGTCCAGCCTCATCGCTACTGCCCCATCTTCTGCGCGACGTCCTTCACCTCCGGCGACCATGGCTGCCCGTTCCGTGCTTTGCTTTCGTCGGAATAGCCTCTCCTGTTTCACGTCCAAACATACGCCATTGCTACTGCGCTTCTTTCTGCTTCATCGTCCCTCTGTCCCAGCCACCAGCCTCGTCATCCCGTCGTCACTGCCCAAACGATCCTCTATTAAATCCGACGAACACTGCTGCTTAGCCTTCGTCGTCACTGCCCGTCGTCACAGCCCCCACTCCCTCACGTCCAAATGCCATAACCAGCCCGACTCCCTCCATGGCTAACCCCTTCACCTCCATGTCTGACCCCGCTTCATCGAGCTCTAACCCACGTTACTATCTTCCTCCTCACGTCGCACGAGCACCCTACCAGTCGCCGCTGTTTCGTCTTCTTCGCTGCTGCGTACTGCCGTCGACGACCCCATGAGTCTGTTGTTTGGTTGCTCACCATCGTACTATTGTTGACGACGCAAGGCAGTCCGGTTAAAGTCCGGCAAAGGTCGAGGGTTTTTGGTCGATGTCGTCGATCACTGTCCGAGTTCGTCGTTGGTTGGTCGTTGTTCGTCGTTTCATTTCCGGTTAGTTGGTTTTTGAATCTCATTTATCGTCCATATTTTTGTTTGGTATTTTTTTGGATCCAAAATCGATAAATGATTCAATTCTTGTTTGGTTTGTTCTTCGTTGAAATAATTTTCTAGTTTGTTCATTATTTGGTGAATTTTTCATGTTTATTTCATGTTTGTTTTATTGTTTAGGTAAATGTTGTTAGTTTAATGTTAGTTAGATACAAATTAAAGTTTAACTAATTGTTTTCTCAATTTGTTTTATGTATTTTATGTATTTTCCAAAAATGGTCAATATTGTTAAAGCTCAAGTTTAAATTCATAATTGTTTCTTCTTAGGTTTTGTTTTGTTATTTGCCTAAAAGAATTTAGTTGTGATAGAGAAGTATGTTGGTTTAATCATTTGAATCCGTCATGTTGTTTTTGTTCAAAATAAATTTAATTCATGTCCATACTTTGTTTAATTGTTCTTGAATCCGAATTTTGTATAGTTTGATTTCTTGTTTATCATTTAAGATTATTTCTTGAATTTGTCTCATAATCTTGTTTAAAGTTTAATATAGGAATTGTTTGTTGTAATGTTGTTAGAGTTGATTTTAAGTTCAATATTATTGAATTTAGAAATCTAAATATACTTGTTTGTTGTTGTTGTTGAATCCGAAAATAGGATTGTTTGTTGCTAAAATATTGTTTAATCAAATTTTAGTTGTCTTTATTGTTCAATTTGTGTTCATGTGATTTGTTGTTGAAATGTTGGAGAAATCATGTTCATATGATTTGTTGTTGAAATGTTGAAGAATTCATGTTCATGAAATTTGTTGTTTGAACATTGTTAGAAATTAATCATATTGTCTATATTTTGGTTAAGTTTGATTAATTGATGTGTTATAGCTGATGGGTAGTTTGGTAATTTATAGTACTTTCGGGGGTAAAATAGTAATTTGCAATAGGGTCGGAGGGGTAGTTTAGGAATTGTACATTTTGTAATTGTTTATTTGAAGCATGGGGGACAAAATGAAATGGGGTGGGTTGTGATATGGTTATTTAATATAAAGGGGGGACAAGACAAAATTTAGTGGGGGGAATCTTGCATTATTTTATGTTAGGCATGAGGGACAAAATATAATGGGGTGGTGTGATATGTTTATTTAATGTAATGGGGATGAGTGAGAAGATAATGGGTTTGGTAGAGAAAATGGGTTGATTTTAATTGATTAAAAGATTTATGGGATGGGATATAAGTAGAAGTCTTGAAATCAGAAATAGACAGACAGAAAAAGACAGAGAGATTAGAGAAAAAAAGGAGCTGAACATTTATTCCGAAAAAACATTGAAACTCTCAAGAAAAGAAAAAACCTACAAAGAAAAATAAAAAAAAAAGTTGAAAATTAGAAGAGAAAGTAGTACACACCTGATAAATATTCTGGTATACAGGTGTAGAAATTAAGGGTTGAAGATTAACTAGCCTTTCAAAAATCTGAAAATTTCCCTTGGTTTCTGTCCGTTATTTTCGGCATTCCTGGATTTTATTTTGAATTTTTCAAATCTGTCACTGGGATTTTCGTTGACTGGTTATTGCTGGTTATTGTTGTTGTTGCTGTGTTACGTATTACGTTGCTGACTTTCTTCTTCTTATATTGACAATATCAGGTACACAACTGTAATTTTGGCATTTTGTAAGCTGAAATGAAGAATGGAGTGTTAAATTTTTAAATTAGTTTAATTTTTTTTTGTATTGTATTTAGGTTATTCATGTATTATTATTCTGTAAATCACTGTCATTTAGCATAACTAGGCATATTATAGCAACATATTAAATAACGCCTTAACCAGATTATTAGGAAATATATTTAAGCCTAATTACTAATTAAAACTGTTTAATAATAAAAAAATAGAAGAAATAACGTAAAAAATGGCGTTATTGAATCAGTTTGGCAAAAATTGACTAAGTTCTTTATTCATAAGGTTTTTCGTCAACAATAAGTTAATCGGAATCATGTAGTTAATTTCAGTTAAAACATGAATTAGTTTGCGAATCAAGTATTAGGATATGATGTGAATTAAAACAAAGTTAGTTAAGGTTAAATCTTTTAATTTTTTAGAAATATGGTTTAGTAATCAAGTTTTTTTTTTCTTTAAATTTTTAGTATTTGTAAATAATTAGTTTCAATAAGCTTAAGTCTTACTAACAATTTGAATTTTAATCCAACTATGAGATAATTGGTTTTTATTTTATTTTATTTTTTGACAATTCCATGTTGTATTTATGATTATAATTTTTATTACTTTCTGTTAATATTTGTTTTTCTCTTCTATTTAATATGTTATTTTCAAGAATGTAGATATTGATTTTATATTTATAGACAAACTTAGTAATAATAAAAAGGTAGTCATTAAAGGATATTCTTAAAATAAGGAAGGATTTCGCTAAAAATAAATAGATGTAAATAATACAAAAATTTACAGGATTCTCCAATCTCATTTATTTATTTAATTTTTTTAAAAAAAATTACTTAGAATTTGGGATGGATTGTTTAATGAATTTCACTTCCTTCCCCAAAGATAATGGCGCGCTAGACTCTTTAGGCGCGACTTAATTAATTTTACCTTCTTAAACTCGGATGCGCATTTCATGCGACCCAAATCTAAATCCTAAAACATTGAATAAAAATGTGTTCCGGATTGCGGGTGCATTTCATGTGACGTAATCCAAAGACATGTTTTAAACGATGTTCACAATTTTTTTTAAAAAATAATAATAATAATAATAAAGTGGTAAAGAGTTAAAATTGGCACATCGGTTCATAATTGTATTAAAATCAGATAAATAAGCCAAATATGACAATTGAGCGATCGTGCTAGAACCACGGAACTCGGGAATGCCTAACACCTTCTCCCGGGTTAACAGAATTCCTTATCCGGATTTCTGGTACGCAGACTGTAATATGGAGTCATTCTTTTCCTCGATTAGGGATTAAAATTGGTGACTTGGGACACCCTAAATCTCCCAAGTGGCGACTCTGAAATAAATAAATAAATCCCGTTTTGATTGTCCTTTAATTGGAAAAAACTCCTACGCCCTTCGCGGGGTCGGAAAAAGGAGGTGTGACAATATTCTGTAACGTTGTCTTGCCTAACGGGTACAATGTTAGGAGCCATCACGGTCCCGGAGGTGGGAAATTTGGGTTGTGACAAGTTGGAATCAGAACTCTAGGTTGCTTAGGTCTCACAATTCACGGACAACCTTGGTAGAGTCTGAAGGATCGGTACGAAGATGTCTGTGCTTATCCCCCAAAGGCTACAGAGTTAGGAAAAATTTCACTTCTATTCATCTTTGTCGTACGGTTTAATATCTCAATGCTAATTGAACTCTCTACTTTGTTCTTTCGCAGATGGCGAGAACACGTATCGCTTTATCAGCTGATCAGTAGCCCGAGCCCCTAGTGGCAGCTCCTACGAGGGGTAGAGGATGAAGTTGAGGTCGTGCTACAGGCCGAGGCAGGGGTAGGGCTCAGCCTAGAGCTCGAGCGACAGCACCAGCAGTGGAGCCTCAGGTAGAGTTTGATGATGAGGTTTTGGCCCAGACCGTTCCAGCTGGGCCATCTCAGGTTCTAGAGGGGTTCATAGCCACCCCGGTACTTCAGGATGCTTTGGTCTGTCTAGTGGGCTTATGGAGAGTGTTAATTAGTCCAACATACTTCCTGTAGCACCAACCGTCTCTCGGGCTGAGGGAGGAGCACAAACTCTTGCTACTCACACTTCGGAACAGGTGGCTCCCCAGTTTCAGACTCCAGTAGCTCAGCCAGTTAGGATAGTTCCATCGGGTGTTGTAGCACAGACCGATGATGGATCGGCTATGTCTTCTGATGCTTTGTGGAGACTAGACAGGTTTACCAAGCTTTTCACTACTACCTATGGTGGTACATCTTTAGAGGATCCCCAGGACTATTTGGACAGTTGTCATGAGGTTCTACGGAACATGGGGATAGTGGAGACTAATGGGATCGACTTTGCTGCTTTTTGCTTATCAGGTTCCGCCAAGAAATAGTGGAGAGATTACTGTTTGGCCAGACCATGTGGGTCACCAACTCTCACTTGGGACCAGTTCTCGTAGCTATTCTTGGAGAAGTATCTTCCTATCACTCAGAGAGAGGACTATCAGAGGAGTTTGAGCACTTTCAACAGGGTTCAATGACCGTCATTCAGTACGAGACCAGATTTGTTGATTTGGCCCGTCATGCTATTCTTATACTTCCCACCGAGAGAAAGAGGGTGGGGAGGTTTACTAAAGGACTCGCTCAGCCTATCAGATTGCAGATGGCTAAGGAGACAAAGAGCGAGATTTCTTTCCAAGATGCAGCCAATGTGGCCAAACGAGTTGAGATGGTTTTAGCTTAGGGGAGTGGTCAGGGGTCTGACAAGAGACCTCGTCACTTCGGTGGATTCAATGGGGCCTCATCTAGAGGTCAGGGTACTTTTGTAAGAGTCCATCATCCCAGGCCATTTCATTCAGCACTTCAGACATCTCATGGAGCTTTAGGGGGTCGTGTACCTTATGTACCTCTTTTAGGACACTTCGGCTTATAGTGCACTGCCAACTCCTATCAGAGCACCTCCTCTTCAGAGTTTTTATTATGGCTAGCTAGCCCATCAGGGTCAGTCTCAGTTTCCTCAGCCGCAATATTTAGATGGATGTTTTGAGTGTGGTGAGTATGGGCATGTCCGAAGGAATTGTCCAAGATTAGTGGGTGTTTAGTCACAGCAGCAGAGTTCTCGTGCCATGATTCTGGCACCTCCTGCCCAGCCAGCAAGAGGTAGGGGTCAGGGAGCCAGAGGTAAGGGTCATTCTGCTAGAGGTGGAGGTCAGGTCGTTAGAGGTGGAGGCCAAGCCACTAGAGGTAGAGGCCAGCCAGTAGGGGACCGTCCTAGAGATATGGTTCAGAGTGGTGGGGACCAACCCCGATGTTATGCTTTCCCAGCCAGGCCTGAGGCTGAGTCCTCCGATGCAGTTATCATAGGTACTATCTAGTTTGTAGTAGAGATGTTTCAGTTCTATTTGATGAGGGTCTACATACTCCTATAAGTCTTCTTATTTTGCTTCATATTTGGTTGTGACTCGTGATTCTTTGAGTGCTCCCGTATATGTGTCCACGTCGGTGGGTGATTGCATTGTTGTAGATCGTGTCTATCATTCGTGTATGGTTGTTATTTGGGGTCTTGAGACTAGTGTAGATCTCCTACTTCTCGATATGGTGGATTTTGATGTCATTTTGGGGATGGATTGGTTGTCACCTTATCATGTCATATTGGATTGTCACGCCAAGACCGTGACCTTAGCCTTGTCGGGGTTGCCTCGATTGGAGTGGAGAGGGACTCCTGGTCATTCTACCAGTAGGGTTATCTCTTATATGAAGGCTCGGCGTATAGTCGAGAAGGGGTGTTTGGTATATTTGGCTTATGTTCGTGATTCTAGTGCTGAGGTTCCTTCAATGGATTCCATGCCAGTTGTTCAGGAGTTTCCCGAGGTATTTCCTGCAGATCTGGTGGGGATGCTATCCGACAGGAATATCAACTTTTGCATTGACTTGGCTCTGATCACTTAGCCCATTTTTGTCCCGCCATACCGCATGGCCCCGCCAGAGTTGAAAGAATTGAAGGAGCAGTTGCAAGATCTGCTTGATAAAGGCTTTATTAGACCTAGTGTCTCGCCCTGGGGTGTGTCAATGTTATTTGTGAAGAAGAAGGATGGTTCGATGAGGATGTGCATAGACTATTGGCAGTTGAACAAAGTCACAATCAAGAACAAGTAACCATGTGCGAGGATTGATGATTTATTTGATCAGCTTCAAGGTGCCAAAGTGTTTTCGAAGATTGATTTGAGATCTGGCTACCATCAGTTGAGGATTAGGGTATCCGATGTCCCTAAGACAGCTTTTAGGACTCGATATGGGCATTATGAGTTCTTAGTGATGCCATTTGGGTTGACAAATGCCCCAACAACATTTATGGATTTGATGAACTGGGTGTTCAAGCCCTATCTGGATTCCTTACTGATTTTCTTCGTTAACGATATCTTGATCTACTCCCGCAGCCGAGAGGAGCATGAGCAACATCTTCGAGTCGTTCTTCAGACTTTGAGAGATAGCCAATTGTATGCTATGTTTTTGAAATGTGAGTTTTGGTTGAGTTCAGTTGCATTCCTGGCTCACGTCGTATCAGCAGAGGATATTCAGGTGGATCCTAAGAAGATTGAGGCAGTCAAGGACTGGCCTAGACCCACATCAGCTACAAAGATCCGGATTTTTTTGGGTTTGGCAGGTTATTACCGTCGGTTTGTGGAGGGGTTTTCATCTATAGCAACTTTAATGACCAGGTTGACCCAGAAGGGTGCCCCGTTCAGATGGTCGGACAAGTGTGAGGCGAGCTTTCAGAAGCTTAAGATAGCTTTGACTACGACACCAGTGTTAGTATTCTCTAATTAAAGGACAGTCGAAACGGGATTTGTTTATTTGTTTCAGAGTCGCCACCTGGGAATTTTATGGCGTCCCAAGTC
Organism: Nicotiana tabacum; assembly: GCF_000715075.1. Taxonomy (NCBI): domain Eukaryota; kingdom Viridiplantae; phylum Streptophyta; class Magnoliopsida; order Solanales; family Solanaceae; genus Nicotiana; species Nicotiana tabacum. The sequence continues at coordinate 157,768,869 of NC_134084.1, forward strand.
ACCGGTTTTAATCCTGAATCGAGGAGAATATGACTCTGTTTGTCATTCTGCGAACCAGAAATCCGGATAAGGAATTATGTTAACCCGGGAGAAGGTGTTAGGCATTCCCGAATTCCGTGGTTCTAGCACGGTCGCTTAACCATTTTTATACTTGGCTTAATTATCTCGATTTACTAAATATATTTTTTCTTGTTGCCTGATTTCGTTACCGCCTTAGATTGTTTATAATTATAGACCCTTCTTTGAAATGAATCACGCGCACGTATATTCGTATTATATATTTTTTATAAACGTAGAGAATCCTGTCACGCATACGTGTACACAATAAGATTGATAATATTTTTATATTTTTGTTATAAAAAAAATATGTTCAAAATAAAATTAAGAACATCATCACCCTTGTATTATTAAATAGTGAACTGCACATCTCGGGTTATATGAAATTATTTTAACATCCTCCGAGGAACCCCTTTTATTAAAAATTTGCTCGAAGTTGCGCGAACGCATAATCCGAATTGCCTTTAGAAGTATAATCAAGTCACGCGAACGCATCCCTAATTATGCAAATATTCTTGATGGTAATATAAATTCTCTACAAATGTTTATTGCATCCATCTATTTTTAAATGTGAGAGTCATGGAGAATCACCGATTGGGATGCCACCAAATTTCTTGAAAAAGAATTCAAAATTTATTAGGCGTTGACCGCGAGTTATATTTTACACGTATGGGTTATGTCTCTCAAAGATTATTCAAATTTAAGAAATTAATGATAAAGAATAAATAATGTGCGGCTACACTTACCATTTTATTAGTTAATATGGTATTAGTATAAAAAGTGTATTTCACGCAAAATTCGGAAAGATTTAAACGGATAAACAAACTAATATTTTTCGAAGAATTTGCATTATTCTATTTGTAGCGAATGCTATTTATACATTCTTAAAATGTTGCAATTTATAAATCCAATCTTCTTCTACACCACTTGTTTTTAATCCAAATGTATGATTATTTGGTTAATTTGCTCACGATGATTGAATTTAGGATAAATATAATCAAACCAATTCTTATTCTCGGCCTATGCGAATATTTGCAAACACTAACTCTATATTTTGTAAAATTATTGACATTATCTTTATACTTTGTTTTTTTTAGAATTGAGTTGATCGCACTCTCAAAATAACTATGGCCATTTGTTATTAAGAAAGAAAACTAATCTACCAATTGATTTAATAAGACGACATCACATATAACGCAAACATACATCATGAACTGTTCGCAATATTCCAACATTGTAATCGTAACGTATTATATCAATTCACCTTTCAACTATTAATTATACACATAACCATTATTGCGCCATATATGATCAAAATACAACTAACAATCATCTAGCTTTGAACAAAATCAAATATTGGACGAGATATGCTAGTAATGTAGTTTCTTGGTATTTCCATACTATCCTACGCTTAACCAACAGTATCACAAAATGTAATTAATGGCCAACTTTCTGCCATGTTCCCTATCTCAACAATTCAAACAGTAAATGTCATCACTAGTCCTCAAAACATATAAGATTATCGTGGAATTTACTACTCCAGAAGGTTAATTAGTTAACAGTTTATCATGTCAAGTATAATACTATATTAACCAACTAAAACAAAACTGAAACTTAAACTAATAAAATTTAAATGAGTAGAAGACATCCTTATAATTCCAAACTTCATTTACTTGCCATGTTGAAGCTTTTCATGACATGAGTTTACAGATATGTACCTATGGCCTATCCTCTGCCGTCAATCGTCTTTCAAGACCTTCCCTTGACTATCCCCCATCTGATTCCCAATCTTATTTGACTTGTAGTGCCCGAAGGGTTTTCACTATCAAACCTCTCTCATTTTGGTTTTTCTCTCAGCTTTCATCGCCTTATGGTGTCCGTGAAGATTTTCACCGATAAGACTCTCTCATTTGTATCACTTTCCAGTTGGGGATTTGGAGTGTTGCCGGTATGACTCTCTCTGCTGGAGATTAGAGTCCTTTCTGTTGTAGAACATAATGTTATGTTCACCGGTAAGACTCTCATTTGCCTGACTTGGCATCTTTTGCAGACTGGTCAGAAGGTCTTTCTTTGGACCGTAATGTGGGTTTTTGGACAGGCTTGAAAGAAAGGGTATTAGAGGCTCAAAAACAAAATAAATTTGGGGTTCAAAATTACAACCTTCGAAATCATATTTTGCTTACAACGAGCACAACTCTTGCCCCAGTTTCTTGCTTGGGGATTATTTATTTATTATTAAATTTTTTTTAAAATTTTATTACACCATGCACACTGTCATGACCATTAGAGTCGGCATCTGCGTTTGATAGGTTTTTATTTATAGTTTCTTTTGTTAAAGAGTCATCTTTTTCCTTTGTCTTTTATTCTGTCCCTTTATATCTTTCTCCTTTCATAGAAAATTCCCCAGTAGAGTCTGTTTGGTCAGAACTAGTGGGAAATGACTTCAAAATAGGCCATCAGCTTTCCAAGATAAGATCTGACTAGTACATACAAATGGTATAGTCAGCAAGGAACAAGCGCGAGGCTAGTATCAAGAAAGATATCTCCAGCAAAAGGAGATTGACAAAAGGATCAACGAGTGTCAAGAGGGATATCCTTGCCAAAATCAAAGGTTATTAAAACCTCAAGCCCAAGGCCCATGGACAAATCAAGGAGAGCAATGAGCATGATTTGGGAAATTTATATGAGACTAAAAGGACGGGAAAATGCAAGTTTCCGAGCCATGCCACGAAAGAAGAGGGATATCCCCAGCAGAAAAGGATTATCACCAGCAAATAATATCATCCCCAACAAGTTGTGGGACGCAGAGCAAGGAAGGAGAAAGGGAAAAACCATCCCAGTAGGAGTATCACAACCAACCACCGCGTTTTAAACTAACAAATTTTGTTTGATTTGAAACAGGTAAAAGAAATACTATTTATAACGGAAATGCATGATAAAGATTGTCAAACTGGGGCAGAATTTTTTTTTTCAGTTAGAAAATTTTCTGGAAATCAGGTACCCATTTGGGGAAGAATAAAGATAGCACCAAGGAAGTGGTCTTTGAACCAGGGTTGCCCCCAACATAATAAGCTTCCAATGGAGGAAGTTGATCCCCAGCAGACAGAACCAAGGAGATGAAATTGGTGTTTAGAAAAAGCAAAAGCCATTATCATCCCCAGCAGCTTCCAGAAGAATGAAACACCTCCTCTTTCCGCCCCCGCGAGGGTACAGGGAGTTTTTCCAATTAAAGGATAATCGAAACGGGATTTGTTTATTTATTTCAGAGTCGCCACTTGGGAGATTTAGGGTGTCCCAAGTCACCAATTTTAATCCCGAATCGAGGAAAAGAATGACTCTGTATTACAGTTCGCGAACCAGAAATCCGGATAAGAAATTTTGTTAACCCGGGAGAAGGTGTTAGGCATTCCCGAATTCCGTGGTTCTAGCACGGTCGCTCAACTGTTATATTTGGCTTGATTATTTGATATAATACGTATTATAAACTCATGTGCAAATTTCATCCTTTGGCCGCTTTTATTATTATATTTTTAAAGAATGTGAACATCGTTTAAAAACATGTCTTTGGATTGCGTCACATAAAATGCATCCACGATCCGGAACGTATTTTTTTTTCGATGTTTTGGGATTTGGATTTGGGTCGCATAAATGCGTACCCGTGTTTAAGAATGTATTATTATTATATCACGCCTAAAGCGATTAGCGCTTTATTACTTTGGGGAAGGCCGTGAAATTTGCTAAACGGCCCACCCCGAAGTTTAAGTAGTCAATTAAATTTTTATCGAGGGCCCCGCAATTTGTGTGTTTTATTTGGCAAGGCTCGTCTCATTTATTTTAAAAGGATAATCCTAAAGTGCCTACATTTTTTCCTATTAAATTTGTCTCTACAAAATAAAAGAGAAAATGTCTTAATTTATTTACATGTTATTACCTAGTTACATTATACTAGGCATGTTCTCAGTTTGTCAAATTAAAAAAAAAACATGGCAATCTAATTTTAATCCTAGACCATTTACATGCTGAAATTAACCAATATTATTTAACTTAAACAATATTTCTGCCAAGTTCCTACTAGATGGCCTATTCGTTTGATTTTTGATTCGACGAAGTTACTACACCATTTATTTATTTAGGCAATATATGCAGATAGTTCAACTGTTAAGCTATCGTCGAATGTTCCACTATGTGTATTAAATAGCTACATGATTCTGATTTTTTGCAAGCTAAATAATTTGTACATACAAATAAAAATCAGAATATAATTAAAGCTAATTCAGAATTTCAACTCTTCATTTTTCGTATTCATGCTTCATATTCGGATTACAATAACCAGCTTTTCAGTTGTGTACCTGATATTGGAAGCAAAAGAAAATGAAGATGAGAATCAGCAGCAGTAACAACAGTACAACACAGCAACAACAACCCAGCAACAGTAACAACCCAGTAACAGACCGGTGGAGTAGTAATCCCAAAACAAATGCTTCCAACTTTTATGAAACAACAACAATTAATGCTGATTTCAAACAATGAAAGAAAGACGAATATTTTTTTTTGTTTTCTTTATTTGAAGGTTTGAATATTTTTTTTTTCGGAATTCTTCTCTCTCTTAAATATTCAGCTCTTTGTTTTTTCTCTGTTTGTGTTTTTCTGTTATGTCTATCTGTTCCTTTTTTCTTCAGATTCGTTCCTCTCTGTTATTCTCCTCTGTCTTCTCTCTTATTCTTAAGAAGAAAGAAAATATTTTTTGGAATTTTACCTTTAATAAAAGAAATGCTTTCTAAAAAAAATATTTTTTGAATTTTGAATTTTCTTTTCAATTTTTAAAGAAGAAGGAAAATATTTTCGGATTTGTTTTTTGGATTTGTTTTATTTTATTATATATATATTTTTTTAATAATTAAAAAGACTTTCTAAAGAAGTCAATAATGGAAAATATTTTTGGATTTTTTGTTTTGAAAATTGGGAGTCTAAAAAAACTTTTCTAGACTTTTTGGCAGGACAAATATTTTTGCAACAAATAAAGATATATATACATTTTTTGGAAATAAAGAAAAACTTTTTGGATTTTTAAAACCACTTTCAACGCCCGACTCTTTTTATTTTATTATTTTTATTTTTATTTTGGCATCTAAATATTTTATTATTTTTATTTTTATTTTGGCATCTAAACAAATAAATAAATAAAAACCCATTTTAAAAACAAGACTCTTTTTCATTTTCATTTTCATTTTTATGGCAAGACAAGCTATTTTTTCTAATTTGTTTTTTTGAAAAACAAGACAGAACAACGACTCTTTTTTTTTATTTCTATTTTTCCTTTGCTTTTAATAAAACAAACTAATAAGATTTTTTTTTCTCAAAATTTCGGCAGAGTTTTGACAGTATTTGGGCATTTTTTTTTTCAAAAATAAACAATCAATTCCCTAACCGCTATTTCTTTTTTTTTTTTTCAATATTCCTAATATTCAAACACCGGTCAGCATGCGGGCGCGAGACAAATAAATGCACGGAAAGCAAATAGGATGCATCAGGATGGTCTTTTCATATCAAGTTGCTAGTCCTAGACGGACCTAACCCCTGTATTGAGTCCCCTAAGTCAAATGCAACGTGATGCAAATAAGCGTTCCTACTAGGGATCCGGCATGAAGCTGAGTTATTCTAAGTGAAAAGACCTGAGGCAAATTGTTCTAGCCCTGGCTCACCCAAGTGGACAGCTTGAGCCGAAGTGGGGGCAACGTACCAGGAGCACGAAAGTCTGCCCGGCCTAGTTACTTGTCCCAACTTCGTCTTATTTGGTATGACTTCTAATAGAAAGGTGGGCCACACGCACGTGTACACCATAAGTTCAGAAGACTCAGAAAGAAGAAGGGTTTCGTAGCAGTTGTATATACACAATTCAGATAATATTAAAGCGGTAAAAGCATCATTCAGCACATTAAGCATATATTATGTAAAAATCAGATAATAAATAAAGCCAACTATAATAGTTATTTTAAGCTCGAATTCTTGAACCCTGAACCAGAGATTCTGGTTTCGTTCCCCAGTAGAGTCGCCAGAGCTGTCACACTCCCTTTTTCCGCGCCCGCGGAGGCGTAGGGAGTTTTTCCAATTAAAGGACAGTCAAAACGGGATTTATTTATTTATTACAGAGTCGCCACTTGGGAGATTTAGGGTGTCCCAAGTCACCAATTTTAATCCCGAATCGAGGAAAAGAATGACTCTGTATTACAGTCCGCGAACCAGAAATCCGGATAAGGAATTCTGTTAACCCGGGAGAAGGTATTAGGCATTCCCGAATTCCGTGGTTCTAGCACGGTCGCTCAATTGTCATATTTGGCTCACTTATCTGATTTTTAAACAATTAAGAACTTATGTGCAAGTTTTATCCTTTGGCCGCTTATATTATTATATTTTTTTTAAAGAATGTGAACATCGTTTAAAAAACATGTCTTTGGATTGGGTCACATAAAATGCATCCACGATCCGGAACATATTTTTATTCAATGTTTTGGGATTTGGATTTGGGTCGCATAAATGCGTACCCGTGTTTAAGGATGTATTATTATTATTTCGCGCCTAAAGCAATTAGCGCTTTATTACTTTGGGGAAGGCCGTGAAATTTGCTAAACGGCCCATCCCGAAGTCTAAGTAATCAATTAAATTTTTATCGAGGGCCCCGCAATTTGTGTGTTTTATTTGGCAAGGCCTATCTCATTTATTATAAAAGGATAATCCTAAAGTGCCTACATTTTTTCCTATTAAATTTGTCTCTACAAAATAAAAAAAGAAAATATCTTAATTTATTTATATGTTATTACCTAGTTACATTATACTAGGCATGTTCTCAGTTTGTCAAATTAAAAAAAACATGGCAATCTAATTTTAAATCCTAGACCATTTACATGCTGAAATTAACCAATATTATTTAACTAAACAATATTTCTATCAAGTTCTTACTAGATGGCCTATTCGTTTGATTTTTACTTGACGAAGTTACTACACCATTTATTTATTTTTGGCAATATATAGGTAGTTCAATCGTTAAGCTATCGTCGGATATTCCACTATATGTATTAAATAGCTACACGATTCGGATTTTTTGCAAACTAAATAAATTATACATACAAATAAAATTCAGAATATAATTAAAGCTAATTCAGAATTTCAACTCTTCATTTTTTGTATTCATGCTTCATATTCGGATTACAATAACCAGCGTGTTAGTTGTGTACCTGATATCGGAAGCAAAAGAAAATGAAGATGAGAATCAGCAGCAGTAATAACAATACAGCACAACAACAATAGTCCAGCAGCAGTAACAACCCAGGAACAGAGTTTGCAAACCAGTGGAGCAATAATCCAAAAAACAAAAGCTTCAAGCTTTGATTAAACAACAATTAATTCTGATTTCAAACAATGAAAGAAAGCAGAAGATTTTTTTTTGTTTTTTTTTTATTTTGAAAGTTTAAATATTTTTTGGAATTTTCTCTCTCTTAAATGTTTAGCCTTTTTTCTCTCTCTTATTTTCAGATTCATTTCTCTCTCTCGTTCTTCTCTTATTCTCTCTTATTGTCCATCTAAATCAGATTCAAGACTTCTATATATATCACATCCCATAAATCTTTTAATCAATTAAAATCAATATTTTTTCCTACCAAACCCATTATTCTTCTCACTCATCCCCATTACATTAAATAAATATATCATCACCACCCCATTATCTTTTGTCCTCCATGCTTCACATAAACAAATACAAGATTCCTCCCCACTAAATTTTGTCTTGTCCCCCCTTTATATTAAACAACTATATCACAATCCACCCCATTATATTTTGTCCCCCAAGCTTCATATAAAAAATTACAAAATGTACAATTCCTAAACTACCCCTCCGACCTTACTGAAATTACCAAACTACCCCTGAACGTACTGCAAATTACCAAACTACCCCATCAGCTATAACAAATCAATTAATCACACTCAAACAAAATATAGTCAATATGACCAATTTCTACATAAATTCAAACAACAAATCTCATGAATATGATTTCTTCAACATTTCAACAACAAATCACATGAACATGATTGAACAACAAAGAACAACTAAAATTTGATTGAACAATATTTTTAGCAACAAACCTATTTTCAGATTCAACAACAACAATCAAACAAGTATATTTATATTTCTAAATTCAATAATATTGAACTTAAAATCAACTCTAACAACATTACAACAAACAATTCCTATATTAAACTTTAAACAAGATTATGAGACAAATTCAAGAAATAATCATAAATGGTAAACAAGAAATCAAGCTATACAAATTTCGGATTCAAGAACAAATAAACAAAGTATGAACATGAATGAATCTATTTTTAAAACAACAAACATGACAGATTAAATGACTCAAACAACATTAATAATTTTCTGGAAAATACATAACAACATGAAACAAATTGAAGAAATAATCAATTAAATTTCAATTTGAATCTAACAAACATTTAAACTAACAAATTTTTACCTTTTTTACATAAATAAATAAAATTAACATGACATAAACATGAAAAATAACTAATTAAATTTCCATTTGAAATCTGAAAATTAAATCAACAAAACACATGAACAAAAAAAAACAAAAAATCAAATATCTAACGATTTTAGATTCGAGAAATATCAAAACGAAATACGGACAAACATAAAACTCAAAATCTACTAACCGGATCGAACGACGAACAACGACCAACCAACGACAAACTCGAACAGTGATCGACGACATCGACCAAAACTCATCCATGTACGCGAACTCGACTGGAGTTGACGCCGAAGTGAAGCAACAGTTGACGCAGCAGCGTGGTTTGTTTTAACCTCAGCTGTTCGACGTGCACAGTAGGGTCGTGTGGGCTGGGAGCAGCTGCTTGTCGAAGGTCGTTCATGGCTGAACGACAGTGAAGCCTGGCGGGTGTTCATGGCTGGTGGTTCTTGGGGTCGCTTGGCCGTGACGAACTGGGGCAGCAATGACGGACTGCTTGTGGTCATTCATGGTGAAGCAGGAACAACTGGCGTGAGGAGGAAGATGGCGATGGCTGGAGCTTGATGTGGTTGACGAAGCAGAAACAGTCGCGGGGTCGAGAAGAAAACGCAACAACGATAGTTGCTCGTTAATGGCGGACGTGAGGAGGGGTAGTTTGAGAGGGTGAAGCAGAAGAACGGAGGGAGTCTATGGCGACGATGAGAGTGGTCTGGGTGGACGAAGAAGAAGGTAAAGGGAAGCCATGGGAGGTGTTTTTGAGTTTGGGGAAGAAGAAGCCAAAGTGGGGGGGGGGATCCTCTCTTAGTTTTTTTTAGGGTTTTTGGTTTTTTTATTTTTTTGTTTTGTTTTGTGTTTTGTCTTTTGAAAAAACAATGAAGAAGGGTGTTGGGTATTGTGTTAATGGGGCGGACCGGGTCGTCCCAGTTCGGAATGGACTGGGTCATAGGGAAGGTTGGGCCATTTTTTGGGCCTGTGGCTTGAAATTGAAGAAGAGGCCCAATTCCGATTTTTTGTATTTTTGTTTTCTTTTTTCTTCTTTTATTTATCTAAAAATAAATTATAAAAATACTTAAATTATTATTAAGAACTAAATTAAGTTATAAAAGCGCAAATTAACTCCCAATAACAATTAACGCATAATTAAGTAATAATTAAGCATAAAATTGTATATTTGGACATTAAATGCTAACAATGCAAACGATGCCTATTTTTGTAATTTTTATTTTTTGTAAAACAAACTTAATTACTAACAATTGTAAAATTAAATCCAACATGCAAAATGCGACATTTGTTTTGTATTTTTATTAATTTAACAAATAAACATGCACAGGCAAATACAAATAATTATTCAAAAATATCACAAAATATCACAAAATTGCACACCAAAGAAAAATCATTTTATTTTTGATTTTTTTGGGAGTAATTATCATATAGGGCAAAAATCACGTGCTTACAAGTATTGCCCACATGTTCAGGGCCATATACAGTATATTGTGACGCATCTCGTATTAGACTTGGTGTGGTTTTGATACATAATGGTAAGGTTATTGCATATGCTTCACGGCAGTTGAAGATTCACGAGAAGAATTATCCAGTTCATGACTTGGAGCTAGCAACCATTGTTCACGCGCTGAAGATTTGGAGGAATTATTTATATGCCGTGTCATGTGAGGTGTTCACGGATCATAAGAGTTTACAGTATTTGTTCAAGCAGAAGGAACATAATTTGAGGCAGAGAAGGTGGTTGGAGCTATTGAAAGACTATGATATCACCATCTTGTATCATCTTCGGAAGGCCAATGTGGTGGACGATGCTTAGAGTAGGAAGTTGGCTAGTATGGGTAGCCTTGCGTATATTCTAGTCGATGAGAGGCCACTTACTTTGGATGTTCAAGCTTTGGCCAATCAATTAGTGAGGTTGGATTTTTCTGAGTCCAACCGTGTTCTAGCTTGTACAATCGCTCGGTCTTCATTATTTGAGCATATCAGAGATCGGCAGTATGATGGCCCGCATTTGCTTGTCCTTAGGGATACAGTGCGGCACGGAGATGCCAAGTAGGTTACAGTTGGAGATGACAGAGTTTTGAGGATGCAGAGTCGAGTATGTGTGCCTAATGTGGATGGACTTCATGAGTTGATTCTAGAGGAGGCCCATAGTTCCCGGTATTCTATTCATCTGGGCACCGCTAGGATGTATCAAGACTTGCGGAAGCATTATTGGTGGAGGAGGATGAAGAAGGATATTGTTGCATATGTAGCTCGATGTTTGAATTATCAGCATGTAAAGTACGAGCATCACAGACCTGGTGGTTTGCATCAAAAGATTGAGATTCCTAAGTGGAAGTGGGAGCATATCACTATGGACTTTGTTGTTGGACTCTCACGGACTCAGAGGAAGTTCGATACAGTATGGGTTATTATGGACAGGCTTAATAAGTCAGCACATTCCATTCTTGTGGCAGTTTTCTATTCTTCGGAGCGGTTGGGAGAGTTCTATATCCGTGAGATCTTTCATCTTCATGGTGTGCCCGTTTCTATCATTTCTGATCGAGGTACACAGTTTACCTTGCATTTTTGAAGGGTTGTACAATGTGAGTTGGGTATGCGGGTCGAGTTAAGCACAACATTTCATCCTCAGACAGACGAACAGTCTGAGCGACTATTCAGATTTTGGAGGATATGCTCCGAGCATGTATTATTGACTTTGGAGTTTATTGGGATCAGTTCTTTCCATTAGCGGAGTTTTCCTACAACAATAGTTATCAATCGAGCATCCAGATGGCTCCCTATGAGGCATTATATAGTATAGGTGTCGATCGCCAGTTGGGTGGTTTGAGCTAGGGGAGGCTCTATTGTTGATTTAGTACTGGATGCCTTGGATAAGGTTTAAGATCATTCAGGATAGACTTTGTACAGATCAGTCTAGGCAAAAGAGTTATGCCGACCGTAAGGTTCGTGATGTGCATTCAAGGTCGGGGAACGAGTGTTGCTTGGGGGTTTCGCCCATGAAGGGCGTGATAAGATTTGGGAAGAAGGGCAAGCTAAGCCCTAGGTTCATCAGACCTATTGAGATCCTTGATCGACTGGGAGAGGTGCCTTACAGAGTTGCGTTGCCTCCAGGTTTATCAGTTGTGCATCCAGTGTTTCATGTGTCCATGCTTCGGAAGTATCACAACGATCCATCCCACGTGTTAGACTTTAGCACTGTCCAGTTGGACAAGGATTTGACCTACGAGGAGGAGCCGATAACTATTCTAGACCGGTAGGTTTGTCAGTTGAGATCGAAGAGTTACCCTTCGGTTCATGTGCAGTAGAGAGGTCAGCCTATTGAGGCAGCTACTTGGGAGTCGAGTCCGATATGCGGAGCAGATATCCCCATCTTTTCACCGACTTAGGTACTTTTCTATGTCCGTTCAAGGACGAACGGTTGTTTTAAAGGTGGAGAATGTGATGACCCAAAAGGTCATCTTTTGTTTTAGAAGTCAAATTCGTGTTCCAAGGCCTTAAAATCCTTCTTTTATCTCTCCTCGAGTTGTGTGCGCAGTCCGGGCTTGACGCCAGAAAGTTTTTATGTGAAAAATTTAAGAAATAATAATTTTTGGCTTAAATAGATAATTTTCATTGACTTCGATCAACGATTTGAATAAACGAACCTAAACCCGTGTTCCGACGGTCCCAGAGGGTCTGTAGAAAATATGGGACCTGGGCGTATGCCCAGAATCGAATTCCGAGGTCCCTAGCCCCAGAAATAAAATTTTGAATAAAATTGATAAGACTGAAAATGTAATAATTTAAAAGATTTGATCTTATTGGTGTCGGGCTCGTATTTTGGTTCCGGATCCCGGTACAGGTCCGTTATAATATTTAAATCTTATTTATGAAATTTGGTGGAAAACGAAAGTAATTTGATGTAATTCGGACCGTTGGTTGAGAAAATAGGAGTTTTGAACTATCTTGAAAAAATTTCATGAGTTTTGGTATTGAATTCATAGTTCTAGATGTTATTTTGACGATTTGACCATGCAAGAAAGTTCATATAATTTTTTAAGACTTGTGTGCATGTTTGGTTTGGAGCCCCGAGGGCTCGGGTGCAGGGGCGTACGCGGGAAATTTTGTAAGCGGTGTCGAAATTTATAGAACAACCGGAATATAACTTTGATTATCATACTTTTAGACAAGAAATAACCTTAGTCTATTGGCTTTGCTGAATCTTAAGTTAAAAAAGGTCCTGAGTTCAATTCTACGTCATCACAATTTTTAATCACAAAGGCTCTCTCATATAATTGCAAAAGAAAAATGTGCTAGTTGAGGTTTGAGCCTTTGACCTCTTAGAGCAAAATCAAGCACCGAACCAACACACCAAAAAATAATTTATGTCAAGTGATATCATTTTTTCCTACTTATCCATTTCCGTAGAGTATTAATACATATATTTAGTAAAATTTAACGACGAAGCAATTTAGCGTGACACCGCTTTGATAAGCATGCATCCGCCCCTACTCGGGTGAGTTTTGGATAGGCTACGAATTGTTTTGAGCTTAGAAATTTTGCTGGTGTGCTTCAGTTTTGTTGCAGAGCCGCTGATCTTGCAATTGTGAGATCAAGCCTCGCATTTGCGACCACTGTTGGGTTCGCATTTGCGACCTACTCATCACCTTTGTGAAGAGTAGCTGTGGAGGCCAATGTTCGCAATTGTGAACAACATCTCACATTTGCGATGGGAGCTGGAGAGCAGTGTTATTCGCATTTGCGATCACATGGTCGCAAATGTGGTCTTGCCCATATTCGCATTTGCGAACTATTTATTGCATTTGCGAAAAATGCAGAGGTGAGAAGGGGTTCGCAATTGCGATGTCTCCTTCATATTTGTGAAGCCCAGGTCATAATTGCGACGAAGCCTAGGTTGCAATTATGACATTTGCAGTTGGATAAATGAGACTTGGACGGGATTTTCACCCATTCTTCACATTTCTCAAATCCTAAAACCCTAGAGGCGACTCTCCCAAGACCAAATCTCCCCCAAAACTTTGGTAAGTGATCCCAACCCACTTTCTTTCACTTTCCCATCACATTTCATGAATTTCCAACCAAAAATCTAGGATTTCTATAGTAAAAATAGGGGGTTTGGGTAGAATTAGGGATTTTTATAAATTGGGAATTTAGACCTCAATATGAGATCGGATTCCAAAACCAATTGTATATCTAGGCTCGTGGGTGAATGGGTCATTGGGTTTTGGTCCAAATTTCGAGTTTGGACCAAGCGGGCCCAGGGTCGATTTTGACTTTTTGAAAAAAATGTTAGAAAACCTATAATTATGCATTGGAATTGATTTCTTTAGCATATATTAATGTTATTAAGTTAATTATAACTAGATATGAGTGAATTGGTGGTGGAATCGAGAGGTAAAGCAGTGATTGAGCTTTGAAATACCCGTTGGCTTGAGGTAAATATTTGGTCTAACCTTGACTTGAGGGATTAGGAATCCCCGACTTCTTTGCTATGTGAAATTCCATGTGCGTGGCGTATATGTGTGGTGACGAGTACCTATGCACCACCAAATAATCATTTTAGCCTATTTCCTCCCCTGTTTCCCTATATATTGCTCTCCCGTCTTAATTGCTACTTGCTCATAAATGTTTCTATGTTTAGTTGTTTCATATTATCTGTTTTTCTCTTTATTGAAGTATTTATTAGTTTCATTTTATTATTCTGTTGGCTTATATTGGTTTATTGGTGCTTCGAGGTACATTTTGGTTGGTCTCGCTGTGTAGTTTTAACTGGTGAAGTTACATTATCGTAGTGATATTCCATTATGTGGATTGGGGTATAAGTGTTGTAGAGGTTCAGAGTTAATTTGTGAAACACTTGTCTCTATTTTTGTGATTGGTGCTGATATACATCTTGGGATCGGGTTACACGTCGCAACAGGAGGAATAAGGGTGAATGTGATTGTCTGGCGAGATTGGGTTGCATGCCGCAACAAGGAGTAATAAGGGTGGACAGGTGGGATCGGGTTGCACGCTGCAACATGAGGAATAAGGATGATATGTGTTGCGGAGTAATAAGGATGGACTGGAGGGATCGGGATGCACGCCGCATCAAATGTTATTTATGTATTCTTTTCTGCTGAAATTCATTATTGTAGTGTTGAGAATCTCTTAAGGATTGGTTATAGCCGAGTACCGGTAGAAGACTGGGTTCCGTATTTATTTAATGGAAGTTACTATTATATTTTATTTTGTATTTCCGTTCTGTTTTAGTTATTGCAAGTATGTATATATATATATATATATGTTGTTATGCCCTGCCGTAGCCTCGTCACTACCTCATCGAGGTTAGGCTCGGCACGTACTAGTACATGGGGTCAGTTGTACTGATACTGCACTCTCCACTTCTTGTGCAGATTTCGGAGCGAGTGGCTAATCAAGAGGTTGGTTGCTGTTACTGCACTTCGGAGACCCACCGCAGTCCTGCAAGCGTCCGCAGTCCCTGGCGTCCAAGGTAGACCAATATTTGTAGTAATCTATAGAAAGTTCGTGAGTTGTGACACTAGTTTCTGGGTTGTATTGACTTATATTTTCATTAATAGTATAAGAGTAAATAGTCGAATTATATACTTCCGCTTTCATTTTCCGTTGATTTAGTTATGTTAAACTTTAATTATAAAAAGATAAAGGAAAGAGGTGTAATATTCTGTAGCGTTGGCTTTCCTAGAGGGTACAATGTTAGGCTCCATCACGGTCCCGGAGGTGGAAAATTCGGGTCGTGACAACAAGGTTGTTTGCCGTAGATGGTTTACGGGTTGTAACCAGATGCTGCATGCGATAAAGAAGAAAACAAATATGTTAAAGTGGGTAAATACAATAGCATCCACAATTGTGAAATAGACATATTCCGTGGGAATCACTTCAACTTGGATGTTGAGTTGATTTCTCTTTTCTTGATTCCACACATTGAAGCATCCATAAGGTACAAGATCAAAGAGTGTATTACATCCGTCCATCAAGAATATGGGCGTACCATTACCAAAATAAAGGCATATCTCGGGCGCAAACGTGCATTTGCAATTGTTTATAGTGACTGGGATAAGTCATTTGCATCTCTACCCAGGTAAATGGCCATATTGCAACACTTTAACCCCGGGACTGTTGTTGAATGAAAGCTCGAGCGGAGTGCGGAAATATCAGAATATATATTCAGATACGTGTTCTGGGCATTTAAACCAGCAATTGATGGTTTTGTGCATTGTCGGCCGGTAATATCTATAGACGGTACTCATGTCTATGGAAAGTGTAATATTAAGTTGTTGATTGCCGCTGCAGTAGATGCTAATGGAAAAATATTTCCCCTAGATTTTTCCATCCGTGCCAATGAAAGCCTAGAGACGTGGATGTTATTTTTAAACCACTTGAAGGAGCACGTTGTCAAACAACGTTCAGGTATTTGTCTAATATCTGATCGGCATGGCGGTATTTTAAGTTCTGTAGAGCATTTGCATAAATGGCAGGAACCGTATGCATACCATCGTTACTATGTGAGGCATCTAAAGGCCAATTTCTAGAAAAAATATCCCAACAAAGATTTGCATGATTTAATTTGGATGGCTGCAACTGATCACCAGGAGTGCAAATTCAGGAGGCGCATGGAATCTATCAGGCAGGAAGATGAAAGAGCCTATCATCGATTGATATGACTTGAGCTTGACAAGTGGACATTGCACGTGGATGGTGGCAGACGATGGGGAACCCTGACTACAAATGCGTCAGAGTCTTTCAACGGTTATTGAAGTCTGCACGTGGATTGCCTGTCACTGCCATGGTGCGGATGTCATTCAAACAGATGGCGGAGAGGTTTGTTGAAAGACATAGAGGTGCATCAAAATGGATGGAGAGGGGTGTTGAAATTATGCCAAACCCAATGAAAAGATTTGATAAGTACAGGAGGCGAGCACATTGGCATTCCTTTTAAAGTATTGCAATGAGCGAAATATTTTTGAAGTTCGCACCGCTATATATCAAAATCGAGGGAATAATACACACACTGTAAATGAAGCCAGCATGTTGTGTTCTTGTGGGAAATGGTCCATCTACCACATGCCGTGCTCATATGCCATCAAGTGCTTTCAACATACAGGTTTTGGGCTAACCAACTATGTTGATAAGCAGTACAGTGTTGTTGCATACTTAAATACATATAGTGGGCAGTTGCAGCCAGTGGGTGTTAAGCATTATTGGCAGTAGGAACCATTTAAAATGGTGTATAACAAAGACTATTTGCATAAGCTACACGTGCAAAAAAGAATGCATATACGGAACACAATGGATGTTGGTGATACCGTTTATGCGCGTAAATGTGGCATATGCTCGCAAACAGGACACAACCGTCGTAAATGTCCTTCAGTTGATTTGGGTGGCGGTGGTAATCTGTCACGACAAGGATTTCTCACCCTCGGGATCATGATGGTGCCTACTCATGAAAGCTAAACAAGCCAACTAGTATGGTTCTACACAGTAACAATCAATCCCAAACAGTTATAAACAGAAACTAAAGTTAAACAGTTGATAAATGCAGAAGAGTTATAACTTGATCAAATAATCCAATACAAGTCTACCCACGGATCTGGTGTTACAACTTCATGAACATCTACGAGTTACTACAAATACTGGTCTGAAAAGAAAGTACAATTGTTCTCGGAAAAGAAAAGAGACAGCAAAAAGCTAAACAGGGAAGTGGGACTTCAGGCTCTGCGGACGCCAGCAGATCTACTTTGGTCTCCCTGGACTGAAGGCAGCTATCTTACCTACTCACCGGGTCTGGTACCAAAATCTACACAAAAGAGTGCAGAGTGTAGTATCAGTACAACTGACCCCATGTACTGAGTAAGTGTCGAGCCTAACCTCGGCGAAGTAGTGATGAGGCTAGGACACGACAATCATACATACCTATGCAGTTAAATCATGTACAAACAGAAACACAGTAACAGAAATCAACAGAATAAAGTGGAAAGGGGACATGCTGCGGGGGAACAACAGATTCTAACAATAAGACAATAAATAAGCATTAATAAAGGAGCATAATGAACATCATATCTAAGTGACCAAAAGTAATGAAATGGTAACACGTGCACGGCATCACCCGTCGTGCTTTTACTCTTGTCCTCGCCATATGAAACAATAGAAACGGCACGGCATCACCCTTCGTGCATTACCTCACATAATCATGGCACGACATCACCCTTCGTACATTAACTCTCAAATCATGGCACGACATCACCCTTCGTGCATTATCACTCATAATATCGTGCACGGAATCACCCTTCGTGCTTTACACTCTCTCACAATAACATGCACATCATCACCCTTCGTGCTTTACACTCTTCCTTACCTAAACAATAGAAAACAATAGGTCCCGACAAGGGAATCAACAGTGTCAACAATAACATCCCAGCAAGGGAATCAACAATATCACCAAAACATCCCGGCAAGGGATTCAGCTATAACAAATCTCGTTTCAACAATTTCTTTACAAAATGAAACTTCAATTTGAGTCAATACTCAACAATAGTAAATTACCAAGAAACTTTCATAAGCTTTGTTCCGTAATACTAATCATCAATTGAGCATGATTGGTACATAATAGGTTCACAAAATCATGATATAAGACTCACGGGAATGCATGACACCAACGTATAGATACTTGTCACCATACCTATACGTCGTACTCGATACGGACACATAGCAAGCAGACCACAACTCTTATTCCCTCAAGCTAAGGTTAGGCCAATACTTACCTCGAATCAACGGACAAGATTAAGCCTCAACTTTACCTCTCAGTTCGACTTCTAATTCCCTTGTATCTAGCTACAATTTACTTAATAACGTTAATAATTGCTAAATAAACCAATTCCAATGCATGAAAATAGATTTTCCATTATTTTTCCCAAAAAGTCAAAAAACGAACCCGGGCCTGCTTGGTCCTAACCTGAATTCGGACAAAAACTCGATTACCCATTCACCCCCAAACCCAGATATACAATTAGTTTTGGAATCCGACCTCAATTTGAGGTCTAAACCCCCAAATTTTGATATTTCTAAGTTCTACCCAAAATTCCCAATTCCACTATAAAAACCGTAGATTCTAGGATGAAATCTTATAAAAGAAGTTAAGGAGTGAAAGAAATGAGTTTAAAATCACTTACTTGTATTTTGGGGAAGAAAGAGTGTTTGAAAAATTGCCTCTTATATTTTAGGATTTGAAAAAAATAAAAATGACTGGAAAGTCTCGTGTATATATATCCTTCTGAGATCCTCATCGTTGACCGCGGAAAAAGGACCGCGGCTGCGGAGATCCACCGCGGACCACGAAATAACGAGCGCGGCCACGGAAGCTTGGCCTTGCCCACAGCTGACTGTAAAAATCCCACTGCAACAACGACGACCCCAGCGCGGTCGCGAAAATTCACCGCGGACCACGAACACCAGTTTCAGAGACCTGCAACTTTTCAGGTCTAGGTATTTTTTTTCCAAGTCTCAAAACACTCCGAAACCTATTCGTAACTCACGCGAGCCCTCGGGGCTCCAAACCAAGCATGCACGCAAGTCTAAAAAATCATACGGACTTGCTCGTGCGATCATATCATCAAAATAACATCAACAACTACGAATTTAACCCCAAATTCATGAAATTCTTCAAGAACATTGAAATTTCCATTTTTCTCAAGGTCCGATTTATACCAAAACAATTGCGATTCTTACAAAGTTTCACATATTCAACTTAATTATTATTTAAATTTGTACCGGGCTCCGAAACCAATATACGGGCCCGATCCTATCAAGAAAATGTATCATTTCACTTCTAAAAGCCTTTAGTATTTTCCAGCAAATAATTTTCTTTAAAAATTCTTTTTCTCGGGCTTGGGACCTCGGAATTCGATTCTGG